>NC_056429.1:37062793-37380293 GCF_018296145.1 Oncorhynchus tshawytscha | reverse complement strand
GATCAGGAATGGGTTATAAAAAAATATCTGAAACTTCGAACATCCCACGGAGCATCTATTCTTAAAAAATGGAAAGAATATGACATCACAACAAAGCTGTCAAGAGAGGACCGCCCACCAAAACTCACATACCAGGCAAGGAGGGCATTAATCAGAGAGGCAACAAAGAGACCAAAGATAACCCTGAAAGATCTGCAAAGCTCCACAGCGAAGGTTGGAGTATCTGTCCATAGGACCACTAAGTTGTACTCTCCACAGAGCTGGGCTTTACGGAAGAGTGGCCAGAAAAAAAAAACATTGCTTAAAGAAATAAATAAGCAAACATGTTTGGTGTTCACCAAAAGGCATTTGGGAGACTCCCCAAACATATGGAAGAAGGTACTCTGGTCAGATGAGACTAAAATGTAGCCTTTTGGCCAGCAAGGGAAACACAATGTCTGGCGCAAACCCAACACCCCTCATCAACCCAAGAACACCATCCCCACAGTGAAGCATGGTGGTGGCAGCATCATGCTGTGGGGATGTTTTTCATCTGCAGGGTCTGGGAAACTGGTCAGAATTGAAGGAATGATGGATGGTGCTAAATACAAGGAAATTCTTGAGGGAAAACTGTTTCAGTTTTCCAGAGATTTGAGACTGGGACGGAGGTTCACCTTCCAGCAGGACAATGACCCTAATCATACTTCTAAAGCAACACTTGAGTGGTTTATGGGGAAACGTTTAAATGTCTTGGAATGGCCTAGTCAAAGCCCAGACCTCAATCCAATTGGGAATATGTGGTATGACTTAAAGATTGCTGTACACCAGTGGAACCCATCCAACTTGAAGGAGCTGGAACAATTTTGCCATGAAGGTTAGACAAAAATCCCAGTGGCTAGATATGCCAAGCTTAAAGAGACATACCCCAAGATACTTGCAGCTGTAATTGCTGCAAAAAGTGTCTCTACAAAGTATTGACTTTGGGGGGGGGGATAGTTATGCACGCTCAAGTTTAGTTTTTTTTGTCTTATTTCTTATTTTGCATCTTCAAAGTGGTAGGCATGTTGTGTAAATCTAATTATACAAACCCCCCAAAAAACTATTTCAATTCCAGGTTGTAGGCAACAAAATAGGAAAAATGCCAAGGGTGGTGAATGCTTTCGCAAGCCACTGTAGGTGGAGGGATAATGTAGGTGGAGGGATAATGTTGGTGAAGTAGGAAAAATGTAGGTGAAGGAAGGACCTAATTCTGTTCAATTCCGGCTGTTGAATGGAAATACAAAACACTCATATGCACAGCAAGTGCCACATTCCCAATCTGTGCTGGATGTTTGGAGGGAGCCTCTTCCTGTAGCAGGACTTAAAAACATCCCCTCAGCTCTCTTGACACACATGCACATGTACGCATTAACTGGAACACTTTGTTGGCACCATTCACACACTCCTAACCACACAAGCTGCTGGCTCTGCCCCACATACGGGAAGTGTGCGTGCGTGTGAGAGAGAGCCAGAGTGTGGGTTTGAGTGTTTGTAAGAGAAGTAGAGAAAGCATGTGTGTCTCTATGTGTTTTGTTTATCCCCATATTTGCAGAGCTCTTGGCCATTCTGCCCTTGAGTGGAATAAATAGTCTGGCGTAAGAATGGAGGTTAATGCTATGCAAATGGAGATCAGTGACATAAGCAACATTTCTCTCTTCTCTGGACAAGATTCCTGTTATGTTGTCAGTGTTTGTCCCATTTGAAGTCCACCGACTGTTACAACACAACCAACCACAACACAGGGAGAGAGGCCTCCTATGACCTATAGTCTCAGACCCCATGTTGTGTTGTTTTCCCCCTCTCTCTCCTTAAATGTATTTTTCTCTTCTGCTGGGCCGAGCGTTATGTAACGTTATGTGTTATGAGTTGAGTGACCTCTCCATATGCAACTACTCTGGTTGCCTCACACACATGGACACACACACAGGAAAAACACAAAGGGTCGAGGAGACTGACGCAAGATCTCGTGTCGATTAGTATTTCATATGATAGTATTTCATATTTCAACATGATAGCTGTGCAAACACTTATAGTGTAAAATAGTTTCTCCAAAAGAAATGTACATTCAGATAAAACATATCAATCTATACTAATGTTTTACTTTACAAAATAAATATTACACATTGAAAATACTTGATCATCCTTCAGGTGTGTATGTAATGTCTCCACATAGTCAGTAACACCTAAACATATCACAATACTTCAACCTGTATCATATTTGAAAATATCAACATGTAATTAACAGGAAATATAGAATATAAAACACCTGTCCATCAACATCACTGGCTGTCCAAAGCAAAGGTATATCAAATATGTTTGTTTTTTTCTCTCAGAAACTGTTATGACGATATGAAGACGTATTACATCTGATAGAGAAAGACAGAGTTTTGAATGTTCCCCTAAGGAAACACTCTTAGAATTAGTGGATCCGCAAGGGACCCCTGCAGTTCCTCAAAGGACCCCTGCAGTTCCTCAAGGGACCCATGCAGTTCCTCAAAGGACCCCTGCAGTTCCTCAAGGGACCATTGCTAGTCAATGGTTCATATTTGCACCTTTGGTTAATTGAAGAGTTCTTGGAGAAAGGGGAACTGCACATGCTGATTTGGCCACGTTTTTTTGGCTCGTTCCTCAAGAAATGCTAGCGGCCATGACCGAAGACAAACATGAGTTGGCTTGGTGGTATGGTTTGATGTGGGTGTTTCTCAGGTGTGTCCTTACCACCACCAAGTCACACCAATCTGTCAGAACCTTGCCCGCAGCTATTTCCCCCCACTCAATCACATGAAACAAAGCTCCTGCAGGTTGAGTTCAATAACTACAGGCAGATAGATATATGGTGAGATGCCGGAAGTCCATGTAGAATAAACAACCCTTAACATAATACCATAGAAGCAGTGTTCTGCTAATATAACAATGTACACATTTAATATTTCATTGTAATTCCTAGCAGATACAAATACTATGCCTATCGGAATTTTCTCTGGTGGTAATGGAGCTACCTTGGAAAACATGGCAGAGTGGTCATACCTTCCCGTGGACAGCGGGTAGCCTAGCAGTTAGAGCGTTGGGCCAGTAAAACGAAATGTCACTGGTTTGAAAACTTGAGCCAACAAGGTTCAAAAACTGTTGATGTGCCCTTGAGCAAGTCACTTAATCTTAACTTGCTCCAGGGGTACCAAACTACTATTCCTGACCTTGTAAAACAACACGTTTCACCTATCTGTGTTGTCCAATATACAACAGGAGTTCCCTGATTGGTGCAGGGAAAAAAGGGTTTCTTCCTCCCAATATAGACTGATACCATTCAATTCAATCAGAAAAACGACAAAACAAGTAAAGGTTGTGTCTAGTAAAACTTTACTGCCGAGTGCCAAGTCTCTCCTTATTCAGAGACATCAGTATCAATCACATACGGATGGTACAGTTGTGGCTAGAAGTTGAGAATGACACAAATATTAATTTTCACAAAGTCTGCTGCTTCAGTGTCTTTAGATATTTTTGTAATTTGTTACTATGGAATTCTGAAGTATAATTACAAGCATTTCATAAGTGTCAAAGGCTTTTATTGACAATTACATGAAGGTGATGCAAAGAGTTAATATTTGCAGTGTTGACCCTTCTTTTTCAAGACCTCTGCAATCTGCCCCGGCATGCTGTCAATTAACTTCTGAGCCACACCCTGACTGATGGCAGCACATTCTTGCATAATCAATGCTTGGAGTTTGTCAGAATATGTGGGTTTCTGTTTGTCCACCCACCTCTTGAGGATTGACCACAAATTCTCAATGGGATTAAGGTCTGGGGAGTTTCCTGGCCATGGACCCAAAATATTGATGTTTTGTTCCCCGAGCCACTTATCACTTTTGCCTTATGGCAAGGTGCTCCATCATGCTGGAAAAGGCATTTTTCATCACCAAACTGTTCCTGGATGGTTGGGAAAAGTTGCTCTCGGAGGATGTGTTGGTACCATTCTTTATTCATGGCTGTGTTCTTAGGCAAAATTGTAAGTGAGCTCACTCCCTTGCCTGAGAAGCAACCCCACACATGAATGGTCTCTTTATGAATGGATGCTTTACTGTTGGCATGGCACTGGACTGATGGTAGCGCTCACCTTGTCTTCTCCGGACAAGCTTTTTTCTGGATGCCCCAGACAATTGGAAAGGGGATTCATCAGAGAAAATGACTTTACCCCAGTCCTCAGCAATCCCTGTACCTTTTGCAGAATATCAGTCTGTCCCTGATGTTTTTCCTGGAGAGAAGTGGCTTCTTTGCCACCCTTCTTGACACCAGGCCATGGGCTGTTTACAGATGGGCTGTGTACAGCTGCAGTGATCGGTAAGCTGCTCTGACAGCTGATGCTTAAAGTTAGCGAGGGAGATGTACATAAAAGTGATTTATTCCCGGGATTGAAAATGTGTCAAATACCTGGAAAATATTAACCCTATTTCCTAGGTATGGAACAGTCAGCCACATGTTGGCAAGTATCCAGCCAGCAACCTTCACCTCTCAGAGGCAACAGCTGTCACAGGCTCATCATTTATACAAATACAGAAGCTTCATTACGTTGATACATTTGATAACCCAAATGTAAAACATAATTTATACAAACAAGCTTATTTTCTACTTCCTAGATACATATAGCCCGATTGCTGTGTTGACCATTCTATTTCACGTTGTAATTTATATCTGACGTGAAATCGAAAGGTGAACGCAGCGATCAGGTTGGTTTCACAAAGCTAATCATAACCACCATTGATAATGTAATCAGTGATCTTTGATAAGGGGCCAGGAGCTGATCTACACTTCTATGCTCACTGGGAGCTGGCAAAGACCTTACCTCCAGCCTCAACTCTTGCCTGCTCACCAACAATGGGGAGACCAGAATTAGGTAGGTTTTATCTGACCGGTTCAAACTTCAACATAGTATTTGTTTGTTTGTCAGATATCACCTATCCTAACTGTCATTGGTAATAGAACAGTGATTATGTGTTCAGAGAAACATGTATGGGGCCAGAACCTTGAGACTTGCAAGAGGAAGTCCAGACTGACATACGGGCTTGAGAGAGATGAGGAGAGAGACCTAGCACTCTACATCAAATTTTTACTAGACACACCTTTTACTTGTATTGTCTTGTTTTATTATTGAATTTAATCGTATCAGTCAATATGGGGATTGAGAAACCCTGTGTAATCTACACCAGGAAACACCTGTTGTATATGGGACACCACACAGGAAGGTATTACAACCAGACAAAATCTGCATTTTGTCTGGTTGTAATGGCGCTAGAATGGTCATACCTTCCTGTGTGTATAGTTAAATGTATGTGTGTATAGTTATGCATATACTGTATGATAAACAGAGAGTAGCAGCAGCATAAAAAAGAGGGGTTGGGGGGGGGATTGGGTGGGGGGCACACAATGCAAATAGTCCGGGTAGCCATTTGATTACCTGCTCAGGAGTCTAATGGCTTGGGGGTAAAAACTGTTGAGAAGCCTTTTTGTCCTAGACTTGGCACTCCAGTACTGCTGGCCATGCAGTAGCAGAGAGAACAGTCTATGACTGGGGTGGCTGGGGTCTTTGACAATTTTTAGGGCCTTCCTCTGACACCGCCTGGTGTAGAGGTCCTGAATGGCAGGCAGCTTAGCCCCAGTGATGTACTGGGCCGTACGCACTACCCTCTGTTGTGCCTTGCGGTCAGAGACCGAGCAATTGCCGTACGAAGCAGTGATGCAACCAGTCAAGATGCACTCGATGTTCCAGCTGTAGAACCTTTTGAGAATCTTAGGACCCATGCCAAATATTTTTTGCTTCCTACCATCTTATAGGCAGAAACTCAAACAGGATGTACCCGTGACTAGAAACATTCAATGATGGTCTGACCAATCGGAACACACGCTTCAAGATTTATTTGATCACGCGGATTGGGAAATGTTCCGGGGAGCCTCAGAGAATAACATCGATCTATACGCTGACTCGGTGAGTGAGTTTATAAGGATGTGCATTGGAGATGTTGTACATACTGTGACTACTAAAACCTACCCTAATCAGAAACTGTGGATAAATGGCGGCATTCACGTAAAACTGAAAGCGCGAACCACCACATTTAACCATGGTTAAGAGGACTGGGGATATGGCCGAATATAAACAGTGTAGTTATTCCATCCGCAAGGCAATCAAAATGTCGGTGTAGGGACAAAGTGGAGTCACAATTCAACGGCTCAGACACGAGACGTATGTGGCATGGTCTACAGGTAATCACGGACCACAAAAAGAAAACCAGCCACATCACGTACACCGACATCTCACTTCCAGACAAACTAAACACCTTCTTTGTCTGCTTTGAGGATAATACAGTGCCACCATCGCAAATGACTAATAAAAACAGTAAAATTGCAGACGTTTATCAAACAGAGAAAGTTATCAGCGAAACCCCGTAGCCACAGGTCTGGGTGCTACAGATGAGCACTGAATGGGACCATGCCAAATGCCACCCAACTCCCTATACACTGTAAACCCCAATGTGCTGTCTCTACTCAAAACTTTTGAGGAAACCTGTTGTACTTAATATATCTGAGTACAGTTACTTAAAGTGATTTTGTAGTTATTCTGTTAAGGCTCGGGACAATACTGCCCCCTTTGGATAAATTGCGTGCCCATAGTAAATCCAAACCGGTAAGAGTCACTATGACCCTATAGGGCAGGGATAGGCAACTCCAGTCATCAGGCCTGGATTGATGTCACACTTTCCCCCCCCATCCTTAGCAAACACCGCTGATTAAACTATACTGAACAAAAATATAAACGCAACATGAAACGATGTTCCATATGCACAAAAGCTTATTTTGCAAAAAATGTGGGCACAAATTTGATTACATCCCTGTTAGTGAGCATTTTTCCTTTTCCAAGATAATCCATACACCTGACAGGTGTGGCATATCAAGAAGCTGATTAAACAGCGTAATCATTACACAGGTGCATCTTGTGCTTGGGACAATGAAAGGCCACTCTAAAATATGCATCACACATCCGGATTCTTCACCTGCAGGATCGTCTGAGACCAGCCACCAGGACAGCTGATGAAACTGAGGAATATTTCTGTCTGTAATAAGGCCCTTTTGTGGGGAAAAACTCATTTTGATTAGCTGTGCCCGGCTCCCCTTAGATTAGGGCCTAATGACATTATTTCAATTGACTGATTTCCTTATATGAACTGTAACTCAGTAAAATTGTTGAAATTGTTGCATGTTGCGTTTATATTTTGTTCAGTATAATTGCTTCTAAACTGAAGATCATGATTAGTTGATTATTGGAGTCAAGTGTATTAGCTCGGGCAAAAGTGTGACACCAATCAGGCCCCCTAGGACTGGAATTGCCCAGCCACGCACAAGGGAGTCCAGATTTGAGTTATATTAGCTTAAACATTTTGAATAATGCCCCCACTAAGCCACGACTCTAATACATTTTTCATTGTGCCTTGTCTTTTCAAGTGAATTGTAGAGTTACCAGCCATGGCTGTATTTGTTAGTGACAGAGACATGATTGTGCGGTCCTTCCACTATGACTCGTTCATCTTCAGTCCTGTGGCCTTAACTAAGTTAGTTCCTAGATGAATATTGGCATTTATAATTCAACTATTTTTGTCAATAAAAATCGTTATTCTGAGGACTAGCTTTAACTCAATAGAGTGGTCGGTCATAAACTCAAGGTTTACAGGCCATATCAGGCCTGCAAGTAGGTTGCACAGTTCTGGCAACATTACCAAAATTCCAATATAACACTTTTGAAAAAATCCTGGTTTGAGGATTTCCAGGAATCTTCCAACTGGGATTCCGGGAAAACCTGGGAAATTTACCAGAGTTTTACAACCACACCTGCAAGTCACATTATCCTGGCTTGCAAAGTGATGTGTTATTCCTATTGAAATAGTTAGGATATTCAACATGCGTTCATAATGACTGTTAGGTAGTTGCCTCACACTGTTCCTAACCCTAAGGCATTTAAACTGGACAACTATTTCAGTAACGGGTGCAAAAAATCTAAATGATTGGATGAGTTGAACTTTTTATTTTTCATTTATCTTGGTGTAGCATAAGTTCAATCACTCAATGGACATGCAAAAACACAGCTATTATTATTATTTTTTTTTAACTACCTGCAGTAGAACATGCTGGATAAAAAGTTCATTTAGCTGATGTGACTTTTTATTTAGTTTTGAGTCCACCACAAACATTTTAAGTAATAATGACTTTTCATTGACTTTTGAGTTCAACTTACTAAAAGCATTTGAGTTAAAAATGCCTTGGGGGGGCCCCCTGGGTGGCGCAGTGGTCTAGGGCACTGCATCACAGAGCTAGCTGTGCCACCAGAGACCCTGGGTTTGCACCCAGGGTTCGCGCCCAGACTCTCTCGCAGCCAGCCGCGACCGGGAGGGTCTGTGGGGCGACGCACAATTGGCCTAGCGTCGTCCAGGTTAGAGAGGACTTGGCCAGTAGGGATATCCTTGTCTCATCACGCACCAGCGACTCCTGTGGCGGGCTGGGCGCAGGGCACAGCGCTTCCTCCGACACATTGGTGCGGCTGGCTTCCAGGTTGGATGCACGCGGTGTTAAGAAGCAGTGCGGCTTGGTTGGGTTGTGTTTCGGAGGATGCATGGCTTTCGACCTTCGTCTCTCCCGAGCCCGTACGGGAGTTGTAGTGATGAGACACGATAGTAATAACTAACAATTGGATACCATGAAATCGGGGAGAAAAGGGGGTAAAAAAAAAATGTCTTGGGGTTTACAATGTATAGTGAACTACTTTTGACCAAAACGTGGTATATAGAATTGGGTTCCATTTGAGACACTGCCGATATGTTTGATATGTTTATGGTGGTATATTGATTCATCACCTCATCTACTCCATATCATCATGACCAAGCTCTCGCCCTCCTCCCATCTTGTAATGTTCCAGTTAGATCCAACATGATCATGAAACGTAAGTCAATTTCAAACATTAGTTCAACTCCTGCAAACATCAAATTGTAGATCATATGACCACACCACTGCACAACGCACCCAAAATAAGTCACAGGCCCAAAAGCGCAATAGATTCACGAGCACTGCTTTCCTTGGCTTAGTTTGTGCATATGCAGGTGGACTGAAGAAGTACTGGAATATAGCGTCTGTCTGTTGTGTCTGTTGGTCTATCTGTGTTGATGTGTCTTCACCTCATACAGACGAGATGGAACACAAAAAAATGAACTCTATAACCAGGCTTTTATCCAACCCTTTCTTGCAAATGAATTACCTGACCCATAAAAAAAAAAATCACGACCTGGCTGATTGAAACAGGGAAACAGGAAATGCCGGTACAATTTTATAAATTGGGAAAGACAATGTTTGTTCGACATGGTGGGATCTTTTTGTGTCTGTAAAATGAATGATGCAAGAAATTTTGGTGGAAACACCTTTAAGTGCAAATATTGATATAATAACCATCATATCGAAGTAAACTTGGAGTCACGCGATGATATGTTGTGTGGTCCTCCCACTACGACTCGGGAAGGACTGCAGTTTATCAGGCTACAGATGAAATAAGTTTTGATGACCTTCACAGGGTGGTGAATGTGCAAGGTGATGAGCTTGGATGCTCCTGTCCAATAAATATCGAGGCTCTTATTTTGGTGACCGATGATCGATACTTGGCTGCCGTTTGACAAATAAAAATCATGTCGCTCTTATCTATAATAATCTCATAATGTAGGTAGCCTACCCGCACTGGATCTGCAAACTGTTAGCTAGAGCACACCTGCCAAGACCAGACTGGACATATTTGCTATATAACGCAAACATTTGTGACAAATCCATCAATAGAGTTAAAAATGCAATGGAAACCCAATTAACTTCTATTTTTATTCGGTACATGGGAATTTAACCTCAAAAGTCATTTTTACGTGCACTACGTCATCGCACACAGCCTTTTATCTGCAATAGATCTGTTTGATGGAAACACATCTCTGGTGGGAAAATGCGCATATTGTTTCATGCATATTTGCATGAAAATCTGTTGCAAATTGGATGGAAACCCAGTGTATGCCATGTTTTCTTTTTTGCACAGAAATACAGACTTGGCTTATTGGCAATCCATGCGCTTACACGTTAACAGCACTATCCAAGCAGGAATCAGGATGCGCTAACAGTTAACGTCACTTTCCATTCAAGAATATCCAATCAAGGATACTCATACAATAAACAGTTCTCCAATCAGGATGCTCTGACAGTTAACAGCACACTGAGCCAGCTGACGTTGCGGCAACGTCCAAATTGAATCGAATGACTTCTAGCAACAAATCAAGGAACCAACAGTGATTTTCACTCAAAAACAGTTGGCAACACTGCTACTCATTGCAGACAGGGCAGGGAAGGGGACGTTCTGTTTCAGAACACAAGCGGTGTTATTGCTACACATTTAATGGAATTACTGGAGTGACGGAAGATTCTGGAAGTTATAAGCATCAGTTATCCACTCTAATATAAAACACACAGCAAACTGGGCACTAACATGTCGTCATGCATCCAACAATACTGGTGAGCATCGCTGAATCCCAACTGATACAAGGCAATTCCCCATCTCTAAGAGAATAGCTGTCCTTCTCGAAATGCAAAGTCTTGTACATTTAAAAAGCTGTAATAAAGACTCCTTTACTTTGCAATAGACAATGTGGTCTGGCAGTTTCTTTTGGAGAAATATATGGTCTAGGAAATGCCCTGTCTGTGACATGCATACGCCTAGATGCAATCTAAATCTGACCTGAAAGGCAATATAATTACAAAGCTCTCAGTAAACTCAGCCTGTAGAGTGGCCCGTCACTAAGGCAACAGCTCTGATATAAGATGCATAAGAGGGAAAGAAGGTTAGGTAAGGCAAACTAATGGTTAGGTAACAGGCTGGCTTTTACTGGTTTTACTCTGGAATTGTGTGCTGCATATAGCACAATAGAAGCTGCAATTAGTTGAAAGATAGAGCATTGTTTAACTACATTTAACTATGTCGCTTTTGTTACCATCTTGGTTGTGGATAAGGGTGGGAGGGTCTGCCGTGAAAACATTGACTGTGCAGTACAGTACAGTACATGACAGAACATCCGTGGCCTTGTTGTAACCCTGTAGTTAGCTCGTTAAACAGTTACTTAAACAGTTAGTTAGATGGAGAAGATAGGAACATGCAGATCCAGTCCACACCCAGTGGGACAGATCCATCCCATTCTCATATTTAGTCAGACCAGGTGTGGAAGTCTTCCTGAGGCCCAGAGGTCCACACACAGACCAAAAGCCGTAGTGTTATAGTAATAACATACAGAAGAACCCTTCACTCAACCACTGTATCCACCCCTCCTCAGGGATGGAAATTAAGCTAGAGTGAGGTTAGTACTTTTCAGACAGGACTAGTAGAAAATGTGCCAAAATAGCCTGCCAGCGAGTAAAATCTGCATGGTCACAGAGCGAGAGAGGAAAGGATCCAGGGCTATATCTCTTGCAGTCTGCACTGTGGAACTGCATTCTCTCTGAGGAGGACCTAGTGACAGTCCAGTAAGAGTGGAACCCACTTCCTCTGTCTCTCCCTGTCATCCATATTTCACTTTTAGTCACTTCCTGTCTACTCCACTCTTTATCTCTCAATCTCTATCTTCTCTCCCTGTCAAGGAGGGTTCCTTGGTCACCATAGAGACAGTCTCAAAGTCACTCACTTGCCTTGGGATCAGCCACAGGTGGCAGGTAAAGGATGGTGCTGTTGGTGGAGATGGTTGCTGCGGGGACTGTGCCGGGGTTCCGGATAGTGGCATAGGCGGTCATGGTGGGGGCGGGGCTCAGTTTGGTGCGGATGTTGCTATTGGCTGAACGGTTATACTGACTGGTCTGGGAACAATCCAGGTTGCGCCCCTCCAATAAATAGGTGAGCATCTGTCCTTTGCCTTTAACGCTGACCTTACCGCGGCACACAAAGTCATAGTGACCCCTGATGATGCAGTGCACATCTTCTGTCACCTGGGGGTGGTGTAGGACACATGACAAACAACAACTGAATGATCACCTGTGTGTGTGTGTGTGTGTATTCGTCTGTGTCCGTGCGCGACTGCGTGACTACGTTCACGTGTGTGAGTGTTTGGGGTAGTGAACCTGTATCTTGCCCGGTAGTCCGGTGGTGTCCATTCTGCTGGCCACGTTAACTGTGTTCCCCCAGATATCATCCTGAGGCCTCCTCGCTCCGATCACTCCTGCTACCACTTGACCCACGTTAACACCTCCACCAACCACACATGCCAGCACAGATACACTACATGACCAAAAGTATGTGGACACTGCTTGTCGAACATCTCCTTCCAAAATCATGGGTATTAATATGGAGTTGGTCCCCCCTTTCCTGCATAACAGACTCCACTCTTCTGGGAAGGCTTTGGAACATTGCTGTGGGGACTTGCTTCCATTCAGCCACAAGAGCATTAGTGAGGTCGGGCACTGATGTTTGACGATCAGGCCTGGCTCGCAGTCGGGGTTCCAATTCATCCCAAAGATGTTAGATGGGGTTGAGGTCAGGGCTCTGTGCAAGCCAGTCAAGTTCTTCCACACTGATCTCGACAAACCATTTACGTATGGACCTCGCTTTGTGCACAGGGGCATTGTCATTCTGAAACAGGAAAGGGCCTTCCTCAAATTGTGGCCACAAAGTTGGAATCACAGTATAGTCTAGAATGTCATTGTATGCTGTATAGTTAAGATTTCCCTTCACTGGAACTACGGGCCCTAGCTTGAACCATGAAAAATAGCCACAGACAATTCATCCTTCTCCACCAAACTTTACAGTTTCCACTTTGCATTGGGGCAGGTAGCGTTTTCATGGCATTCGCCAATCACAGATTTGTCCTTCTGACTGCCAAATGGTGAAGCGTGATTCATCACTCCAGAGAACGCGCTTCCACTGCTCCAGAGTACAATGGCGGTGAGCTTTACACCACTCCAGCCGACGCTTGGCATTGCGAACTTAGGCTTGTGTGTGACTGCTCGGCCAGGGAAACCCATTTCATGAATCTCCCGACAAACAGTTATTGTGCTGATGTTGCTTCCATAGGCCGTTTGGAAGTCGGTAGTGAGTGTTGCAACCGAGGACAGCAGATTTCAGTTTTCCTGTCACTGGCCACTAGGAGCACCGCCTCTGGGTGAGCATTTTCTTGTTTGCTTATGGCCCTATACAGCTCGTTGAGTGCGGTCTTAGTTCCAGCATCGGTTTGTGGTTGTAAATAGAGAGCTATGAAAAATATATGATACACTCTTGGTAGATAGTGTGGTCTACAGCTTATCATGAGGTATTCTAACTCAGGTGAGCAGAATCTCGAGACTTCCTTAATATTAGAGATCACACACCAGTTATTGTTAACAGATTAAACACTCCCCCTCTTCTAAGTTTCCCTAATGCAGCCATTCTGTCCTGTCGATGTATAGAAAAAACAGCTAGATTTATATTTACCATGTTCTTGTTCAGCCACGACTCTGAGAAACATAGGACATTACAGTTCTTCAGATCACGTTGATAGGATAGTCTCGAACAGAGCTCATCCATTTTATTCTCCAGTGAATAGAGCGGAGGGTAAAGGCAATTTCTCACCTCTCCAACGTAATCTCGTCAGGTATCCCACACTCTGGCCTCTATAGTGGCATCTCCTCCTTCTTCGATTGTCTGGGATTTGGCTTGTTCCGCAATAATCAATGTCTATCATCTCCGACTCATTGAGTTAGTGAAAGATGTTCTGATGTTCCAGAAGTTATTTTTGGTCACAGGAAATTATGGAGGAAATATTATGTACAAAAAAAGTTCAGATCAGTGCCAAAAAATACACAAAATAGCACAATTGGACAGGAGCCCGTAAAACGGCCTGCCATTCCCTCTGGCTCCATTATATTATCAGAACTGTGTGGTCCTGTGTGTGTGTCAGTGTGAGTGCATGTATGGCGTGCATGTGTTTTCACTCACCCACTCTCAAGACAAAGTCATTGTACGACTGGTAGTTGATGGCATCCAGTACATTACACATCTCAATAGCCAAATCTGCCACTGTGCATAAGTGTGAGGAAGTGGACTTCTTAGCCTTGGAATCACAGGACAAAAAGAGAGAAATAACTCATTTTTGACTTTTCACAGAAGTTATTTAAAATGAGTTTTCACAGAAGTTATTTAATGCAGCTGACGCAGCCAATACCATAAGGATTTAAAAGTCACGCTGGCTCGCGGACTGTGAGGTTTGCGTAAAGCTTGCATATACTTGTAATTTTTAAAATGGCTGTTTTGTTTGACCACCTTAGGAGGGTTTAACGTAAAGCCAGACGTTTGTTTTATAAAAGGCAGATATGCTGACACCACAGTAGCGGTTAATCCTCTCGCTGTCTTCACTTTCTCTCTCTCTCTGCTCTCAATTTTGAGATTGGAAACGTGACAGCACGCAAATAAAACAGTATCTGAGGACCCTTAGACTCGGGACTCATTAAAGTGGTCTATATTGAGGTAACAAGACATTTTTAGACATGCACATACAGTGAGGTCCATAATTAATGGCACTCTTGATAATGATGTGCAAAAAAAGACTGTATAAAATAAATAATACTGAGCTATTTTGTATGCCAAAAAATTCTGAAGATTATATTATTTTATACTAACACAATTGAAGGAAAAAGGAAACCGCACACTGCTCTTGATAGTATCACTGATATTTAATAAGCTTACGTATCGGCCTCACGGCCTTCGTCAGAGCATTTGTGATTTTTTACAAATTTGCACCCTTACCCTTACGGCTGCCTTAATCGACTTCCACATCATCGGCACTCGGGGAGCAGTTGTTGGGGGGTTAACTGCCTTTCTCAAGGGCAGAATGGCAGATATTTCCACCTTGCTGTCTCAGTGATTCAAACCAGCGACTTTTCGGTTACTGGCCCAACACTCTTAATCACTAGGCTATCAAGGTTGACAATATTTATGGACCCCACTGTATGTAAACACGCACGCACGCACACTCACATGCTTGTGCAAACACACACGTTATGCCATACTGTAGTTTAGTGCACCTTGGAGCCAGTGGTAGGTACTAGGCCTACTGCAGCCATGTATGTGCTGCCGATGGTTTTGATCTTCTCAATGTCTCTGTAGCACTCTTTATCCATCAGCTAGAGACAGACAGAGAAAATGAGATATACAGCACCAGTCAAAAGGACACACCTATTCATTCAAGGGTTTTTCGTTATTTATACTATTTTCTACTTTATAGAATAATAGCGAAGACATCAAAACTCGGAAATAACACAGAATCGGGTAGTAACCAAAAAAGTGTTAAACTAATCCAAATATATTTTATATTTGAGACTGTTCACAGTTGCCACCATTTGCCTTGATGACAGCTTTTCATACTCTTGGCATTCTCTCAACCAGCTTCATGAGGTAGTCACCTGGAACACATTTCCATTAACAGGTGTGCCCTGTTAAAAGTACATTTGTGTAATTTCTGAGACAATCAGCTGTGTTGTGACAAGGTATACAGAATATGGATATATTTGGTAAAATACCAAGTCCATATTATGGTAAGAACAGCTCAAATAAGCAAAGAGAAATGACAGTCCATCATTGCTTTAAGACATGAAGGTCAGTCAATCTGGAAAATTTCAAGAACTTTGAAAGATTCTTCAAATGAAGTTGCAAAAACCATCAAGCGCTTTGATGAAACTGGCTCTCAAGAGGACCTCCACAAAAAAGGAAGACCATAGTTACCTCTGCTGCAGAGGATAAATTAATTAGAGTTACCAGCCTCTCTATTTGCATCCCAAATAGATGCTTCAGAGAGTTCAAGTAACAGACATCTCAACATCACTGTTTAGAGGAGGCTGCTTGAATCAGGCTTTCATGGTCGAATTGCTGCAAATACTACTAAAGTACACCAATAATAAGAAGAGACTTGTTCGGGCCAAGAAACACGAGCAATGTACATTAGACCGGTGGAAATCTGTCCTTTGGTCTGAGATTTTTGGTTCCAACCGCCGTGTCTTTGTGAGACACAGAGTAGGTGAACGGATGATCTCCGCATGTGTGGTTGCCACCGTGAAGTATAGAAGAGGTGTGATGGTGTGAGTGTGTTTTGCTGGTGATACTGTCTGTGAATTATTTAGAATTCAAGGCACACTTAACCAGCATGGCTACCACGGCATTCTGCAGCGATATACCATCCCATTTGGTTTGCGCTTAGCGGGACTATCATTTGTTTTTCAACAGGACAATGACCGAACACCTCCAGGCTGTGTAAGGGCTATTTAACTAAGAAGGAGAGTGATGGAGTGCTGTATCAGATGATCTGGCCTCCACAATCAGCTGACCTTAACCGAATCTACATGGTTTGGGTTGAATTGGACCGCAGAGTGAAGGAAAAGCAGCCAACAAGTGCTCAGCATATGTAGGAACTCCTTCAAGACTGTTGGAAAAGCATTCCAGGTGAAGCTGGTTGAGAGAATGCCAAGAGTGTGCAAAGCTGTCTTCAAGGCAAGGGGTGGCTACTTTGAAGAAAATATATTTTGATTTGATTAACACTTTTTTGGTAATTACATGAATCCATATGTGCTGTTTCATAGTTTTGATGGCTTCACTATTACTATTATGTAGCAAACAGTAAAAATAAAGAAAAACCCTTGAATGAGTTGGACTGCAAAGTGAATGAAAAGCAGCCAAAGTACTCAGCATATGTGGGAACTCCTTCAAGGTTGTTGGAAAAGCATTCCAGGTGAAGCTGGTTGAGATTAACTTTAGGATCACACCACTCTGATCTCTGACCAGCTAACACTGTCAGTACACATGGAACAGTAGAAAGTGAACTTAGAGGAGGTGTTGGGCCACTGGTTGCATCCCATTTGGCACCATATTCCCAACATAATGTATTACTTTTGACCAGCACCCATAGGACTTTGGTCAAAAGTAGTGAACTATAAAGTAAATAGGATGCCATAGACTTGGTCAAACGTACACTATACAGGGAAAAGGCTCAAATTTGTGCAGTGGTCAACAATAGTGCACAATAAAATAGGGTGCCATTTGGGACACACACACTGTCTCACCTCATCGAGGTCTGCAATGATCTCGTTGAGAAGCCTGAGACACTCCACTCCCATGTTGTTGCCGTCCAGCTCGATGTAGAAGTCATTGAAGTTAGCAATGGAAGCAAACACCACTCATACCTGACTATATGACTGATAGTACAGGTCCTGAAACAAATTCAGGCAGGGAACCTAAGATGAAAGGAATATTACACAGGTATTAACAAGTCCTGGGACAGTTGTGCCCTCAAAGCTCATCACCAAGCTAAGGATCCTGGGACTTAAACACCACCCTCTAAACTAGAGCCTGAACTTCCTGACAGGCCGCCCCCAGGTGGTAAGGGTACGTAAAAGATCTGCCACGCTGATCCTCAACACAGGGCCCCTAAGAGGTGAGTGCTCGGTCCCTTCCTGTACTCCCTGTTCACCCATGACTGCATGGCCAAGCACGACTCCAACACCATCATTAAGTTTGCCGACGACACAACAGTGGTAGGTCTGATCACCGACAACGATGAGACAGCCTTTAAGGAGGTCAGACACCTGGCAGTGTGGTGTCAGGATAACAACCTCTCCCTCAACGTGATCAAGACAAAGGAGATGATTGTGTACTACAGAAAAAGGAGGACAGAGCACGCCTCCATTCTCATCGACGAGGCTGTAGTGGAGCAGGTTGAGAGCTTCAAGTTCCTTGGTGTCCACATCACCAACAAACTGTCATGGTCCAAACACACAAAGATAGTCGTGAAGAGGGCACGACAAAGCCTATTCCCCCTCAGGAGACTGAAAAGATTTGACATTGGTCCTCAGATCCTCAAAAAGTTCTACAGCTGCACCCCTGAGAGCATCCTAACTGGTTGCATCACCACCTGGTATGGCAACTGCTCGGCCTCTGACCGCAAGGCACTACAGAATGTAGTGCATACGGCCCAGTACGTCACTGGGGCCAAGCTTCCTGCCATCCAAGACCTCTATACCAGGCGGTGTCAGAGGAAGGCCCAAAAAATTGCCAAGAACTACAGCCACCCTAGTCATAGACTCTTCTCTTTGCTACCGCACGGCAATCGGTACCAGAGCGTCAAGTCTAGGTCCAAATGGCTTCTTAACAACTTTTCTACCCCCAGGCCATAAGACTCCTGAACAGCTAATCAAATGACTACCTGGACTATTTGCATTGTCCCCACCCCCCATTTGTACACTGCTGCTACTCTCTGTTTACTATCCATGCATAGTCACTTTACCTCTACCTACAGTGCATGTACATATTACCTCAATTACCTCGACTAACCAGTGCCCCCGCACATTGACTCTGTACCGGTACCCCCTGTATATACTCTCGCTACTGTTATTTTATTGTTGCGCCTTAATTATTTTTCATTTTTCATTTAATACTTCAGTTTATTTGAGTAAATACTTTAATACTTTTTTCTTAAAACTGCATTGTTGGTTAAGGGCTTGTAAGTAATAATTTCACTGTAAGGTCTACACATGTTGTATTTGGCACATGTGACAAATACAATTTGATTTGATTTGTTACAAAAGGGTTGAGGAGGAAGTTCTGGATTTTACAACTTCATGTTAGATGGTTCATCACCCTGAAAGAACAGTTATTACAGATTTAACGGTACCTGTCCTAGATCAGTGGAGAGAGGGTTCAGTCATTACATAGCGTTAACGGTACTGGCCCTAGAACAGAGGCAGAGAGGTAGACAGGGAGCTAGGAGTTAAATAGGGCTAATACACAGGTCCTGGGACAGTTACAGAGGGTTAACAGTACATGTTCTAGAATAGAGGTAGACCATGAACTAGTTGTTAGATAGGGCTAATACACAGGTCTAGGAACAGTTGATACAGGGTAGTTTTCTTGAGCAGAGAGGCAGAGAGAGTATGTAAGTTAGATACGGCTAGTACTGGTCCTGGGACAGTTGTTTAAGGCTACCAGTACATATTCTACGACATTGGACTGATGTGGCTTTCTTGTGCATTTCTCTGCACTGTGTACCTTATATTTGCAACAATGTATCATCTACAGCTCCCTGCCACATTAGTACAGTGCATTGATGGACATAGGGTTACATGGGATCGAGAAATGTAACCATTCTACAACATTCCAGGGTCTTAGGGTCACCACTGTTTCCGGAAAGACACTTCCTGGTTCCACTGTATACAAAACAATCCTGTTCTTGTAACAGGAATACACATTTCCTGGTTGGGAAGTCTCCAGGATGTTTGATTTCATACTTTCCTGTTCCTGAGAAGGGGGGTGCAGACATCAGTAAGACGGATATTGATCAATCAATGGACACAGCAACAGAGAACAACCAAACATCAACCACAACTGCAACCAAACCACAACCACTGTACAAGCTTAGAGGTCAAAGAAGCAATTCTTAACACCCTGTTCAAAACATGATCACGTCATGATGCGGTCAGATCACAATACAACCCATACATGACCTCAAAAGAACCCAACAACACTAGCTACTCTAGTGCACCGCTACCCAAACATGAGATGACCCAGTCCTGCTGGTGGACCCAGTGGGGAACAGGGGAGACGGGGGACGGGGTGAGACTCACCATGTTGCGGGGGTTGGACATTAGGAAGTGCTGGGCTACATGTGAAGGTAAGAGATTGAACAGGATCCTCTTGTTGTTCAGCTTGACTTTCTCCATGTCGCCTTTCTCCTCCTCCGCCTGCACAAAATAGAGTGAAAACTAAGATAGCCCCACATCTCTATCGCTCTGATGCAATGTATTAGTTTGCATACCAAATGGCACCCTATTTCCTAAATAGTGCACTACATTTGACCAGAACCCCTAACTGACCAGGACCCCCTATATGGTTCTGGAAATAAAATAGTGCACCACATAGGGAATAGGGTGCCATTTGGAACTGCGAGCTGCCTTCATCAGGGTTTCTGCTAAGAATAAACCAATAAATAACCAATACATCTGGATACAGACAGAATAACAGAGTGATAGTCCTTTAAGTTTGTACAGATTTCCATAAATGGGGCTTTGTTTTCACTTGGAGCTCTGAGAGGACTTTTCAATTACTGTATTTCAGCTGTAATACATTTTCCTCATCACTAGAGGGGGGTAATGACTCACACACAATAAGATAGAGTAAAAAGAAATGGAGGAACTTAAAGAAAAATCAAAGTGTAATATATTATAAAAATAAAGTGAACTGGATGGAATATGGAAAAAAATGCACCATCATTTTTTAATCTTCAACATAGAAATTATACTAAAAATAATTGACTGAAACAAATCACAGAGTCACCCACAATTCACCAAACAATATTTTGAAAGAGGTAGCAAAATACTTTAAGCATATATTTTTGTTTTAGTCTCCTCCATCTCCACTAACCGTAGTTAATTGTATGGATTTTCTTTCTATTAACAATGTCAAATGAACAGCTGTACTGAAAGATTCATGTGAGTTTTGGAAAACTCCAGGGATGGATGGCATACCAGTTGAGGTATAGCAAACACTTTTTGATGTACTTAGAGGACCTTTATTATCATGTTTTAACCAGTCCTATAAATCCTCTTAAGGATCTGCCCCTTTTTTCAATTTTCATCTAAAATGACATACCCAAATCTAACTGTCTGTAGCTCAGGACCTGAAGCAAGAAAATGCATATTCTTGATACCATTTGAAAGGAAACAATTTGAAGTTTGTGGAAATGTTAAATTAATGTCGGAGAATATAACACATTTGATCTGGATAAAGATCATACAAAGAAAAGGTGTTTTTGGGGGGAGGGGGTTGTACCATCAATGAAATGCAACCGAAATGACTAAATGTATTATGCCAGCCCAGGCGCAATTTAGATTTTGGCCACTACGTAGCAGCAGTGTATGTACAACGTTTTAGACTGATCCAATGAACCATTGCATTTCTGTTCAAAATGTGGATCAAGACTGCCCAAATGTGCCTAATTGATTTATTAATACACTCTCCTCAAACAATAGCATGGTATTTGTTCACTGTAATAGCTACTGTAAATCGGACAGTCCAGTTAGAATAACAAGAATTTAAGATTTCTGCCAATATCAGATATGTCCTGGGAAATGTTCTTGTTACTTACAACCTCATGCTAATCACAGCCTACGTTAGCCAAGTCGTTCCACGGGAGACCCACCGATCCTGTAGAGGTCCTAAAAAAATGGCTAGATTATCAGATACTCAACAAGAAGGTCTGATTTCATTAGTACTGAAACAGGACGGATCCAAGTGGTAAATATAAAGATCCAGTCCATTTAAAACATTTGAGGCCCCTTACACTTTAGTGTTGTGATGCAAAAAGTATGGCAAAGTGCATAGTGCATAGAATTGAAAAAGGTATTGTTGGATATTATTCATCCTAATCAGCCATGTTTTTTACATGGACGATACTTTGGAGATAATATAACACAAGCACTGGAAACAAAAGAACACTATGAAAAATCTGGGAAACCAGGCCTGGTATTCATAGCTGACGTTGAAAAGGCTTTTGATAAAGTATGGCAAACTTTTTTATAAATGCAAGGAATATTTCCATTTTGGAGGATCTCTTAGGTGTAAAATATTCAATAATGCCAATTTCTCAGAAAATATTAGTTTTCCCCAATTGTTTACACACTAAAATTGGAACTTGAAATGCAATCCCCGAAACCTGAAACTCATGTACCAAATCCCTTAACCAAGTCTGCAAAATTGCAAGCAATTCAATTCTATATCACACTTTTTGCAAAACACTACACACAGTTCTCTACATTAGGCACAACATTCAAAATGAAAATCTCTTTAGTCCCTTTGGAAAGCAACGCCAATCACAATGCCAAGTTCTACAAACCAATTGGCAACACCCACTCCTCACAAGTGTAAACACTAGTTGCTGAATTGTTCACTTAAAAATCAGAGCTTTAGCACTATAAAAAGCCACAGATGAGCTCTCCTGTTTTGGAGAAAAATGGAAGTCAATGGTGAAGCAAGAGCTAGAGGTGAAGGAGTGAGAGTAATAGGATGAAGAGGAGGACGAGGAAGGACAGTTGTCTCAGATGAGATCAGGGCCACATTGGTTGACCATGTGCTCAACCATGGATTGAGTATGAAGGAGGCTTGGCAGAGAGTTCAGCCCAACCTGAGCCACTACACGGTTGCATCCATCATCCGTACATTCAGAAATGACAACTGGTAAGTTACCTACCATCTACACCATGCTCTTTATGTATGTATACTGTAGTATACTGCAGTTCGACATATCAGTAGGCCTATGTTACTCAATGATTGTTGGATAATGTTACAGTAATGTCATTTCATATTGAAAGAAAATATATTATATTAGCTTACTGTAACCAATCATATATTTGTGGATCTTCTGCAGAACTGAGAGACGGCCAGGCCATGGTGGAAGACAAGTTATTGTACAAATTGCAGTAACTTGCAGGCAACTGGCTGCCTGTAACCTACTGTGTTTTCACTGGCTCTTCTAATGGGCTGCCTCTGCTACGGTATGCTGCCAAACAAGTGTGGCTTTTTGGAGGCGTGGCTTTCAGCTAGCGCTTTTTGGTGTCCTGAGAGATGGAAGGCCATCCCAGTTGATTTGCAGCTCTTGTACACTGTCAGTTCTTCTGCCTCCAGGCTAACGTAAGTGCATTTGATACCAAACAGCAATACAATATTTGATTTATAGCTCGTCACCACATAATTGTAATAGTCATTTTGCTGCCACACCTCCGTCGTATGAATCGGACCAAGGCACAGCGATAAACAGCTTCCTCTGATTGGGAACCATGTCAGGCCACCATATACATACAAATTACCCAGACCTACAAAACCCCTAGACATAAAAAACCCTAGACAATACAAAAACTTGCATACCAATACCCAAAATATAAAGAAAACAGAGATGCCTAAGGTCAGAGCGTGACAGTACCCCCCCCCCCCCAAAGGGTGCAGACTCCCGGCCGCAAACCTGAACCAATAGGGGAGGGTCCGGGTGGACATCTACCCTATCCGGTTCTAGACACAGCCCCCCCCTCCTTACGCTGATTCCGCCGCCTTTGTAGAAACGGACCGTGGGTCATCGCCGAAGGCCCCGGACTGGGAACCGTCGCTGGAGACCCCGGACTGGGGACCATCGCTGGAGACCCCGGACTGGGGACCGTCAGTGGAGACCCCGGACTGGGGACCGTCAGTGGAGACCCCGGACTGGGGACCGTCAGTGGAGACCCCGGACTGGGGACCGTCAGTGGAGACCCCGGACTGGGGACCGTCAGTGGAGGTTCCGGACTGGGGACCGTCAGTGGAGGTTGTGGACTGGAAACTATCGCCGGAAGCTTTGGACTGGGAACAGTCGCCAGAAGCTCTGGACTGTGGAGACGCACTGGAGGCCTGATGCGTGGGACCAGTACTGGTGGTAGCGGGCTGATGACACGCACCTCAGGGCAAGTGCGGGGAGGAGGCACAGGACATACTGGACTGTGTAGGTGCACTGGAGGTCAGATGCATGGTGCCGACATTGGTGGTACCAGGCTGGTGACACGCCCTCAGGGCGAATGCGGAGAGGAGGCACAGGACGTACTGGACTGTGGAGTGCACTGGAGGTCTGGTGCGTAGTGCCGGCACTGGTGGTACCGGGCTGGTGACACGCACCTCAGGGCGAGGTGCGTGTCGGTAAGCACGAGGAGTTGGCTCAGGTCTCCAACCTGACTCAGCCAATCTCCTTGTGTGCCGCCCCCCAAAAAAATTATTGGGGCTGCCTCTCTGGCTTCCGTGCTAACCGTGTCCCCTCGTATCGCCGCCGTTCATCCTGCGCTCACTACACCTGCTTCCATGGCAGGGTCCTGTCCCCTGCCATTACCTCCTCCCAGGTCCAGGATGTGGTAATAAACCGTTCCTCCTCCCTTAAGGTGACCTGACCAGATCTCAACCCCCTTGATGCCTAATCCAAAGCCCTCCACCCGTATCACCTATAGCACTCCGGTCCCCTCCACTCGTGTCACCTATAGCACTCCCGTGACTGCCTCCCCTCTACCCAGCACACTCTATCACTCCTCAGATACTATAGTATTACTTCTAATGTATCATGTCTCTAGTATAACAATGTTCCACGTTTAACCCAGAATCTAAATTACATTGATTGGACATGATTTGGAAAGGAACACACCTGCCTATATAAGGTCCCACATTTGACATTGCATGTCAGAGCAAAAACCAAGCCATGAGGTCAAAGGAATTGTCTGCAGAGCTCTATGATAGGATTGTGTCGAGGCACAGATCTGGGGAAGGGTACCGAAACATTTCTGCAGCATTAAAGGTCCCCAAGCACACAGTGACCTCCGTCATTCTTAAATGGAAGAAATTTGGAACCATCGAGACCCTTTCTAGAGCTGGCCGCCCGGCCAAACTGAGCAATCTACTGAGCTCTACTTTCCGGTTACCCGGATAAAGCACTAAATAAACTTCAGTTAGTACTAAACACGGCTGCGAGAATCTTGATTAGAACCCCAAAAATATGATTATATTACTCCAGTGCTAGCCTCTCTACACTGGCTTCCTGTTAAGGCTAGGGCTGATTTCAAGGTTTTACTGTTGACCTACAAAGCATTACATGGGCTTGCTCCTACGAATCTTTCCGATTTGGTCCTGCCGTACATACCTACACATACACTATGGTCATAAGACTCAGGACTCCTTACTGTCCCTAGAATTTCTAAGCAAACAGCTGGAGGCAGGGCTTTCTCCTATAGAGCCCAATTTTTATGGACTGGCTATCAATGTGAGAGACATGGACTTGGTCTCGACCTTTAAGTCTTTATTGAAGACTCATCTCTTCAGTAGGTCAGGTGATTGAGTGTAGTCTGACCCAGGGGTGTGAAGGTGAATGGAAAGGCGCCCTTGCTGTCTCTACCTGACCGGTTTCCTTCTCTCCACTGGGACTCTCTGCCTCTAACCCCGGACAGGGCCACAGTGTTTCCCAACCCCTCCTGTTTCAGCCTCCAGTATTTATGCTGCAATAGTTTATGTGTTGGGGGGCTAGGGTCAATCTGTTATATCTGGAGTATTTCTCTTATCCAGTGTCCTGTGTGAATTTAAGTATGCTCCCTCCCTCTCTCTCTCTCTTTCTCTCTCTCTTTTCTCTCGGAGGACCTGAGCCCTAGGACCATGCCTCAGGACTACCTGGCCTGATGACTCCTTGCTGTCCCCAGTCCACCTGGTCATGCTGCTGCTCCAGTTTCAACTGTTCTGCCTGCGGCTATGGAAATCTGACCTGTTCACTGGACGTGCTACCTTGTCCCGGACCTGCTGTTTGGAACTCTCTCTCTCTTCCGCACCTGCTGTCTAACTGAATGATTGGCTATAAAAAGCCAACTAACATTTACTCTTGAGGTGCTGACCTGTTCCACCCTCTACAACAACTGTTATTTATTATTATCTGACCCTGCTGTTCATTTATGAACATTTGAACATCTTGGCCATGTTCTGTTATAATCTCCACCCGGCACAGCCAGAAGAGGACTGGCCACCCCTCATAGCCTGGTTCCTCTCTAGGTTTCTTCCTAGGTTTTGGGCTTTCTAGGGAGTTTTTCCTAGCCACCGTGCTTCTACACCTGCATTGCTTGCTGTTTGGGGTTTTAGGCTGGGTTTCTGTACAGCACTTTGAGATATCAGCTGATGTACAAAGGGCTATATAAATAAATCTAACCACTTCTGGGAAAATTGGAAAACACTAAACAGACAACAATACGAATAATTATCTATCCAAAATGTATATGTATGGGTAAACCACTTCTCCAATCTTTTTGGCTCTACAACAAAGAACAAACAGCAAACACATATACATGATCAAATACAAATCTTAGAATCAACTATTAAAAGACTACCAGAACACACTGGATTCTCCAATTACGTTCAATGAACTACAGGACAAAATAAAAAACCCTCCAACCAAAAAAGGACTGAAGTGTTGATGGTATCTGTTAATGAAATAAAAAAATATACAGACAACAAATTCCAATTGACAATACTAAAACTATTTAACACCATTCTTAGCTCTGGCATCTTCCCCAATATTTGGAACCAAGGACTGATCACTCCAATCCACAAAAGTGGAGACAAATTTGACCTCAATAACTACCGTGGGATATACATCAACAGCAACCATGGGAGAATCCTCTGCATTATCATTAACAGCAGACTCATACATTTCCTCAGTGAAAACAATGCACAGAGCAAATCTCAAATTGGCTTTTTAACAAATTATCATACAACAGACCACGTATTCACACTGCACACCCTAATTGACAAACAAACACACTTTGCTGATTTCAAAAAAAGCATTTGACTCAATTTGGCATGAAAAAACACACACATTTCTTCCCACAGGGCCGTGGGGTGAGACTGGGATGCAGCTTAAACCCCACCTTCTTCAGAATATATATCAACGAACTGGAGAGGGCACTAGAACAGTCAGCAGCACCCGGCCTCACCCTACTAGAATCTGAAGGACACAAATACAAATTCCATCTAGACACCGTTGCCCTAGAGCACACAAACAACTATACATACCTTGGCCTAAACATCGGCGCCACAGGTAACTTCCACAAAGCTGTGAACGACCTGTGAGACAAGGCAAGAAGGGCGTTCTATGCCATCAAAAGGAGCATAACCTTCTACATACCAATTAAGATCTGGCTAAAGGTACTTGAATCAGGTATAGAGCCCATTGCCCTTTATGGTTGTGAGGTCTGGTGTCTGCTCACCAACCAAGAATTCACAAAATGGGACAAACACCAAATTGAGACTCTGGATGCAGAATTCTGCAAAAATATCCCCTGTGTACATAACGTAAAACACAAAATAATGCATGCAGAGCAGAATTAGGCCAATACCCACTAATTATCAGAAAAGAGCTGTTAAATTCTACAATGTGATTTTCTGGATTTTTTTTTTTCATTTTGTCCGTCATAGTTGAAGTGTACCTATGATGAAAATTACAGGCCTCTCTCATCTTTTTAAATGGGAGAACTTGCACAATTGATGGCTGACTAAATACTTTTTTGCCCCACTGTATTTGTAATACTGACAATTGTTTTAACTTAATAAAATACATCAATAAAATCAATTTAGTCTCATAAATAATGAAACATGTTCAATTTGGTTTAAATAATGCAAAAACAAAGTGTTGGAGAAGAAAGTAAAAGTGCAATATATGCCATGTAAAAAAAGCTAACGTTTAAGTTCCTTGCTCAGAACATGAGAACATATGAAAGCTGGTGGTTCCTTTTAACATGAGTTTTCAATATTCCCAGGTAAGAAGTTTTAGGTTGTAGTTATTATAGGACTATTTCTCTCTACCATTTGTATTTCATATACCTTTGACTATTGGATGTTCCAATAGGTACTTTAGTATTGCCAGCCTAATCTCGAGAGTTGATAGGCTTGAAGTCATAAACAGCGCATGCTTGAAGCATTGCGAAGAGCTGTTGGCAAACGCAAGAAAGTGCTGTTTGAATGAATGCTTACAAGCCTGCTGCTGCCTATCACCGCTCAGTCAGACTGCTCTATCAAATCATAGACTTAATTATTATATAATAACACACAGAAATACGAGCCTTAGGACATTAATAATGGTCAAGTCCAGAAACTATCATTTCGAAAAAAAAAACATTTATTCTTTCAGTGAAATACAGAAACGTTCCGTATTTGATCTAACGGGTGGCATCCATAAGTCTATATTATATATATAATATATATATAATATATCCATATTGCTGTTAGATTGCACAACCTTCAATGTTCTGTCATAATTATGTAAGATTCTTTGCAAAATAGTTTGCAAATTATATTGCCTGCTAACCTGAATATCTTTTAACTAAATATGCAGGTTTAAAAAAATATACTGTGTATTGATTTTAAGAAAAGCAGTGATGTTTATGGTTAGGTACATTCATGCAACAATTGTGCATTTTTTGCAAATGTGCTTTTGTTAAATCATCCCCCGTTTGGCGAAGTTGGCTCTTTGTTAGGAACAAAAAGTCTTCACACAGTTTGCAAAGAGCCAGGCAGCCCAAACTGCTGCATATACCCTGACTCTGTTGCACAGAACGCAAGAGAAGTAACACAGTTTCCCTAGTTAAAAAATATTCATGTTAGCAGGCAATATTAACTAAATATGCAGGTTTAAAAATATATACTTGTGTATTGATTTTAAGAAAGGCATTGATGTTTATGGTTAGGTACACATTGGTGCAATGACAGTGCTTTTTTCACAAATGCGCTTGTTAAATCACCCGTTTGGAGAAGTAGGCTATGACTCAATGATAAATGAACAGGCACCGCATCTATTATATGCAACGCAGGACAAGCTAGATAAACTAGTAATATCATCAACCATGTGTAGTTAACTAGTGATTATGTTAACATGTTTTGTTTTTTTACAAGATACATTTAATGCTATCTAGCACCGTGGCTCCTTGCGGAAATCGCATAACAGGTAGTCAAGCCTGCCAAGCAGTCTCCTCGTGGAGTACAATATAATCAGCCATGATCGGTGTCCAAAAATGGCGATTACCGATTGTTATGAAAATCGGTAATCGCCTCTAGATTAATCGGTCGACCTCTAGTCAAAGCTGTACAAAAAAGTCTGCAAACAAACATACACCGGCCGCGAACGATGTGTTTACAATACCGCATTGGTAATAAAGCATAATTTGTTTGAGCACAACTTCTGGGGTAGCTAGCTTTAGGTTTGTACCTAGATAGCACCAATACAACCAGCCTGAAAACAATGACCAGTAGAAACTGCAGTCATTTTCATTATTCTTAGCAATGATCTAGGAATCCTTGTGAGTAAGTATTAGCAATGTTGCCACTTGTTCTTTGCCTATTGAAATGGAACTTTAGTTCATGAAAATAAATAGCTAGACAGCTACTTAACCCTGTTGCCCAAAAAGAAGGTTATAAGCAGCCAGCTAGCTTCATCTGGCTAGTGAGGCACGACTGGACTTAGTTATGTGTTGTAAAGCTAGCCACACAATAGACACAATAGATTAGACACAATAGTGGAATTTGCATTTTGCCTGCAAAATAAAATAATGTAATTGACAGTGATGCAAATTAATACAAATAGTAGAATTATGCCACATTTTTATTTTGAAGGCTTACAGCAAAGTCCACTATTGTGGCTAATCCATTTTGTGGCTAGCTTCACATAGATGGGTCCAACCACCATGGTTTTTATTATCAAATAAAAACGGTCTTATATATTAAGAGTTCTGTTAGATGATGACACCTAGCTATATCGTTAGCTGGCTAACTATAGCTACTATAACAGATGATGTCGTTTTGCTATGTTTTTGGGAAAGAACATTGTTTGCATCTATGAGCTAGCTAGATTTTTATGACCAGCACTGTACAGTTGAAGCCGGAAGTTTCCATTTACATACAGATACGCCAAGTACATTTAAACTCAGTTTTTCACAATTCCTGACATTTAATCATAGTAAAAATTCCCTGTCTTAGGTCAGTTAGGATCACCACTTTATTTTAAGAATGTGAAATGTCAGAATAATAGTAGAGAGAAAAATTATTTTAGCTTTCATTACATTCCCAGTGGGTCAGAAGTTTACATACAGTCAATTAGTATTTGGTTGCATTGCCTTTAAATTGTTTAACTTGGGTCAAATGTTTCAGGTAGCCTTCCACAAGCGGTATGACAGCTGCGTGGTCCCATGGTGTTTATACTTTCGTGTATGGAAATTGCTCCCAAGGATGAACCAGACTTGTGGAGGTCTACAATTTATTTTCTGAGGTCTTGGCTGATTTCCTTTGATTTTCCCATGATGTCTAGCAAAGAGGCACTGGGTTTGAAGGTTGGCCTTGAAATACATCCACAGGTGTACCTCCAATTGACTCAGATGATGACAATTAGCCTACCAGAAGCTTCTAAAGCCATGACATCATTCTAAAGCCATGACATCATTTTCTGGAATTTTCCAAACTGTTTCTTACAGTAAACTTAGTGTATGTAAATATACTATACACTATAGTATATTATTAATATACTATACACTAATATACTTAGTGTAAACTTAGTGTATGTAAACTTCTGACCCACTGGAATTGTGATACAGTGAACTATAAGCGAAATAATCTGTTTGTAAACAATTGTTGGAAAAATGACTTGTGTCATGTAAAAAGTAGATGTCCTAACCGACTTGCCAAAACCATAGTTTGTTAACAAGAAATTTGTGGAGCGGTTGAAAAACAAGTTTTAATGACGTCAACCTAAGTGTATGTAAACTTCCGACTTCAACTGAATATTGGAGTCTTCTGTGATGTATATAAAATTTAATTTTGGGATGCAAATTCAAAACGTAATTACATTTCAATATATCTGACATGGTACAATGAATTACTTTTGTTTTTATTTCAAAGTTTTGTTTAAGAAAACCAAGAAACACTCTGTGACCCTGTTTTAGCCCACTGCAGTAAAAGGTTAATAACAACACTAAATTAGCCAACATTAAATAAATAAATAGCTTGTAGTCTAGCTATTAACATGAGTCTCTGTCATAGGCGGCGCATGAGTTTCAATTTATGGAGCAGCTGTGGACTTTGAAAAACACATTTCAGGCAATTCTACTACGCTTTATATGACTGGAGACATTAGAATAATATTTTTTATTACGGGGTAGCCCAGGCCTACTTTGCTGACACTGACAACCAGGTCAATAAAACATGGTTTTGAATGCAACCATCTAATCTAGGCCTACGAAAAGAGGGGACACAAATTGTACAATATGTCATCCATCTAGACTGGAGGACATTATTGTCTCAAAACAGTTCCAGTGGTACTGCCCCAATCATAATTTGTTGAGAACTTTTCATAAGAGGAGGGGAAATGTATGCATTACAGCATGGGACAAAGGCCTCAATGGAATAGGACAACCTGGGGGTGTTGACTATTGGCTATTCTAGCCCAAAATATATTGAATCTTTATATGACACTAAAAAAACCTGAACGAATTAAACACAACCAAACAATCAGAAGCCCTGATGGTATACACAGTGTACAAAACATTAGGAACACCTTCCCTTTCCATGACATAGACTGACCAGGTGAATCCAGGTGAAAGCTATGATCCCTTATTGATGTCACTTGTTAAATCCGTTGGACCCAGTGTAGCTGAAGGGGGGACGGGTTAAAAGAAAGATTTTTAAGCCTTGAGACATGGCTTGTGTACTGTATGTGTGCCATTCGGAGTGTGAATGGGCATGACAAACGATTGAAGTGCCTTTGAATGTGGTATGGTAGTAGGTGCCAAGCGCACAGGTTTGAATGTGTCAAGAACTGCAACACTGCTGGGTTTTTCCACGCTCAAAATTTTCCTGTGTGTATCCCACTGTGAAGACGAGCAATGCTGCTGGAGCATCCGTTTCATATGATGTGCCTTGGTTAATGTCAATGATTCTGTTGTGCCATTTGAGTAAAGAGCACCTTCACCTTGTCGTTATGAAAAAAAAGTGTCCGCTTAAACCAAATGAAGGGATTAGCAATAACAGTTTCACAGTAATTTATGTCCACATGTATGATTATATAAAATGTCATTTGGAACTACATGTAAAGGACTATTGTTTATGATATTGTAAACATAATGTACTTTAATAATAAGCTATATTGTTGTATGGGTCAAATGAAAGATGTGTGTGTCATCTCTGCTTTGCCCCATTGAATAAAGTTGATTTCTTATAGACTAGCTTTTTTTAAACTTTTTTTTTTTTTTTTTACAATTTAAAGATATTTTGCAGAGACAATGTTATTGTAGTGGTACTCTTACGCAAACCATCTTCATTATCATAGTGGCGCACATCAAATAAAATGTCACATATACATGTTTTGCAGATGTTATTGAGGGTGTAGCGAAATGCATGGGTTTATAGCTCTGACAGTGCAGTAATATCTAACAGGTAATATCTAACCATTTCAAAACATATAGCCAATACACACAAATCTAAGTAAAGGAATGGAATGAATTAAATATAAATATGTGGACGAGCAATGTCAGAGCAGCATAGACTAAGATATAGTAGAATAGTATAGAATACAGTATATACATATGAGATGAGTAATGCAAGATAAGTAAACATTATTAAAGTGACTAGTGTTCCATTTATTAAAATGGCCAGTGATTTCAAGTCTATATATATAGGCAGCAGCCTCTATGTGCTCGTAGTGGCTATTTAACAGTCTGATGGCCTTGAGATATAAGCTGTTTTTCAGTCTCTCGGTCCCAGTCAAGCCTATTACTGTTGCGTTGTCTGCAAACTTGATGATTGAGTTGGAGGCATGCTTTGCCACGCAGTTATGGGTGAACAGGGAGTACAGGAGGGGGCTGAGCATGCACCCTTGTGGGGCCCCAGTGTTGAGGATCAGTAAAGTGGAGGTGTTGTTTCCTAGTTTCACCACCTGGGGGCTGCCCGTCAGGAAGTCCAGGACCCAGTTGCACAGAGTGCGATTTAGGCCCAGGGCCTTGAGCTTAAAGATGAGCTTGGAGGGTACGATGGTGTTGAATGCTGAGCTATAGTCAAATAACAGCATTTTTACTTGTCCAGATGGGATAGGGCAGTGTGCAGTGTGATGGCGATTGCATCGTCTGTGGATCTATTGGGGCGGTAAGCAAATTGAAATGGGTCTAAGGTGACAGGTAAGGTAGAGGTGATATGATCCTTGACTAGTCTTTCAAACCACTTCATGATAACAGAAGTGAGTGCTACGGGGCGATAGTAATTTAGTTGAGTTACCTTTGCTTTCTTGGGTACAGGAACAATGGTGGCCATCTTGAAGCATGTGGGGACAGCAGACTGGGATAGGGAGATATTGAATATGTCCGTAAACAGACCAGCATGCTCTGCCATCTGGGCCGGCAGCCTTGCAAGTGTTAACACGCTTAAATGTCTTACTCACGTCAGCCACGTAGAAGGAGAACCCCCAGTCCTTGGTTGCAGGCCACGTCGGTGGCACTGTGTTGCCCTCAATGCAGGTGAAGAAGATATGTAGCTTGTCCGGAAGTAACTTCGGTGTCCATGAAGTGGCTGGTTTTCCTTTTGTAGTCCGTGATTGTCTGTAGACCCTGCCACATACGTCTCCTATCTGAGCCGTTGAATTGCGACTCCACTTTGTCTCTATACTGACGTTTTGCCTGTTTGATTGCCTTGCGGAGGGAATAACTACACTGTTTGTATTCTGAAATATTCCCAGTCACCTTGCCATTGTTCAAAACTTTCAGTTTTGCGCCTATGCTGCCATCTACCCACAGTTTCTGGTTAGGGTAGGTTTTAATAGTAACAGTGGGTACAACATCTCCTATATACTTCCTAATAAACAGTCACCATATCAGTATATTCGTCAATATTATTCTCTGAAGCTACCCGGAACATATCCCAGTCCACATGATCAAAACAACCTTGAAGCATGGAATCCGATTGGTCAGACCAGCGATGAATAGTCCTTAGCACAGGTACTTCCTGTTCGAGTTTCTGCCTACAGGATTGGAGGAGAAAAATGGAGTCGTGGTCAGATTTGCCGAAAGGAGGGCAGGGGAGGGCTTTGTAGGCATCGCGGAAGTTGGAGTAACATTGGTCGAGTGTATTAGCGTGAGTACTACAGTCGATATGTTGATAGAACTTCGGCAGCCTTTTCCTTAAATTTGCCTTAGATTTGCTTTCCAGTTTGCATAAAGTCCAGTGAAGTTCTTTGAGGGCCGTCGTGGTATCGGCTTGAGGGGGGATATACACGGTCCTGACTATAACCAAAGAACATTTTCTTTGAGGATAATATGGTTGGCATTTAATTGTGAGGTATTCTAGGTCAGGTGAACAAAAGGTCTTGAGTTCCTGTATGTTATCACAATTACACCATGAGTCGTTAATCATGAAAACCCCAAGTACCACTTCACTGCTTGAGGGAATGCACAGCCATTCTTGATTGTGAGCTAGAATGAAATACTGAATTAAATTTGTGCATCACGCAAGGTAAATAATGGTTTTCCGTCAATGGAGTCAATGTAGGGAGGTAAGATGATATCAAAAAGGGAATCGCTTAGACCGCACTTACCAGTACGACTAGTTATCTCATGTGCTCTGTCAGAGAAGTAGCCTATTGAGAGCTTTACTAATAGCCTAAACGTACAGTTAAAGTATCCATCACCAATGAATGAATTAACTTCAGAGATAATAGGCTGGTTTATGCTCATAGTGAACAACATGCTTTTATTAGCCTACTAGAATCTCCTACAAAGAGGTTTCTGATAGGCTTTCAATGGAAAGGTTTAACTTATAGCCTACAGTTCACAATAACAGGAAAAATACATGTAATAATCACCAAAATAAAATGAATAGATCATAAACTTGATGGCACTTCATTTAATCTTTGAAGTGTTGTCTAATGGTTTACTGAAACATATTGAAGCTATCCTTTTTTTCCCAATGGCACCAATGACAACAACCTATTAATTTGATGATAATGCGGAGTAAAAAAAGATGGACTTCCTCGGGGATGCTTTCAAATCCACTGGAGACAGAGAACCGTGTATAATGGATGGGTTTGTCGGACGGGTTGCAAAATATATCCTTGCATTTCAGGGATCAACTAGCTGTGGCAGTTTTATAGCCTAATGCATTAGCAGCAGTAATAATACAAATAAGCAATTACTACCTTAATATTCTGTGCAGGCTGACGCAGACCGAATAGGCTATTTCAAATACTTCACTTATTAGTGGGAAGAAGTTGAATTCATGTCTAATTGGATGTCTTTGTAAACAAACGTGTCACAATACATAGCTGCATATTAATCAATCAGGGCATTTCATTGACACTCCCGTTTTAGCGGTGTCTGCTCTGTGCACAATTTGTGGAGTTGAGAGATAAAAAGGGTAAGTTAGAAAGGTAAACTTCTCTATTACAGTAAAATAATGTCTCAATGTGTTTTGGTGTGCGATTCTGTTGGACCAAACCTCGTATGAAAATAGCGATTTGAAACTGCTCGTCAGAGAGGAAGTGATTTCTCATCTTTGTTGTTGTGAAAGGCAGGGGGGACTTAGTGTATGTGTGTGTGTGTAATTTGTAAGGTGCACACAGCACAGAACAAGCGAAGGAGACGAGACCGAAAAGACAACATGAGAACAAGCGGACATAAACACTCATAAAACCGAAAAATATAAATAAACTCGATTTGTGCGATAAAGGCATTTGGAATATCATGCTAAAACATACATTTGAATGATCCTAAATAGTTTGATATATCGCCCAGCCCTAGCTGGAAGAGGGGGATAATCATATAATCTTAGTGTGTGTGTGGGGGCTGAGAGGACCCGCGAGACAGGTTTACACCTCAGTCACGGCCAGACAAGGGGAGATGACATATACCAACACAGCTACAGCAGCATCTCTTCTACACGCCCTCTCTCTCCATCCACCTCGTCTGTCTATGTCTTGCTTTACGTGCTGTCTATTTCTTGCCTTACGTTACACACACCTCAGTCCAAAAACCTCTTTTCCTCACAGACAGAACCTTTGACAATCCCCCCCATTTCCATGGCAACAGAAGTGGTCAGGTGCTCCCTTACCTGATTCCCAATAACCATGTCTGTGTCCCAAATGGTATCCTATATCCCACATAGTGCACTACTTATAGGGTTATGGTCAAAAGTAGTGCACAATATAGGGATTAGAGTACCCTTAGGGATGAAAGCCATCCCTCACTGTCTGTCACTCACTGGAACTGTGTGGCATAGACCAAGACTCGTTTCTCATGGCAGGTGATTTTAATGCAGGGAAACTGAAATCCGTTTTACCTCATTTTTACCAGCATGTTACCTGTGCAACTAAAGGCGACAAAACTCTACTCTACCTTTAATCCACACACAGAAATGCATACAAGACCTTCCCTCGCTCTCCCTTTGACAAATCAGACCATAACTCTATCCTCCTGCTTCCTGATTATAAGCAAGAACTCAAACAGGAGGTATCAGTAACGCGCTCAATACAGAAGTGGTCCGATGAAGCGGATGCTAAGCTACAGGACGTTCCCTAGCACAGACTGGAATATGTTCCAGGATTCATCCGATAACATTGAGTTTACAATATCAGTCACCGGCTTCATTAATAAATGCATCGATGACGTCATCCCCACAGTGAATGTAGTACAGTGCCAGTCAAAAGTTTGGAGACACTTAATCAAGGGTTTTTCTTTATTTTAAATATTTTCTACATTGTAGAATAGTAATGAAGACATCAACACTATGAAATAACATATGGAATCACGTAGTAACCAAAAAAAGTGTTAAACAAAAATCTAAATATATTTGATACTTTCTTCAAAATAGTCACATTTTGCCTTGATGACAGCTTTGCAGACTTTTGGCACTCTCTCAAACAGCTTCATGAGGTAGTCACCTGTAATGCATTTAAATTAACAGGTGTGCCTTGTTAAAAGTTAATTTGTGGAATTTCTTTCCTTCCTAATGCATTTGAGCCAATCAGTTGTTTTGTGACAAGTTAGGGGTGGTATACAGAAGATAGCCCTATTTGGTGAGAGACCAAGTCCATATTATGGAGAGAACAGCTAAAATAAGCAAAGAAAAACGACTGTCCATCATTACTTTATTAAGACATGAAGGTCAATCAATCTGGAAAATTTCGAGAACTTTGAAAGTTTCTTTAAGTGCAGTCGCAAAAACCATCAAGCGCTATGATGGAACTGTCTCACGAGGACCGCCACAGGAAGGAAGACCCATAGTTACCTCTGCTGCACAGGATAAGTTCATTAGAGTTACCAGCCTCAGAAATTGCAGCCCAAATAAATGCTTCAGAGTTCAAGTAATAGACACATCTCACCATCAACTGTTCAGAGGAGACCGCATGAATCAGGATGTCATGGTCGAATTGCTGCAAAGAAACCACTACTAAAGGACAGCAATAAGAAGAAGTGAAATGCTTTTGCCAAGAAACATGAGCATTGGACATTTGACCGGTGGAAATATGTCCTTTGGTCTGAGTCTTTTGGTCTGAGTCCAAATTTTTTAATTTTGGTTCCATCCGCCGTGTCTTTGTGAGACGCAGAGTAGGTGACCAGATGATCTCCACATGTGTGGTTCCCACCGTGAAGCATGGAGGAGGGAGTGTTCCTCTGGGTTTGACACGTGAGCTTATGTGACCTATCACTTCGCAGCTGAGCCTAATCCTACATGTTTCCACTTCACAATAACAGCACTTACAGTTTACCGGGCAGCTATAGCAGAACAGACAATTGTCTAACTGAGTTGTTGGAAAGATGGCATCCTATGACGGTGCCATGTTGAAAGTCACTGAGCTCTTCAGTAAGGCTATTCTACTGTCATTGTTTGTCTATAGAGATTTCATACTTGTGTGCTCAATTTTATACACCTGTCAGCAATGGGTGTGGCTGAAGTAGCCAAATCCACCAAAATGAAGGGGTTTCCACATACTTTTCTATATATAGTGTGTATTTAATCTCCCTCCTCCACTGGTATCCAAAGACTGTTAGCGGAATTTGCGTATAATTTCCCTCCACTGGTATCAAAACAGTGTTAGGGCAGCAGCTAACAACACTAATTGCACTAAATGCACACTTTACCATTTGCAAACCTAATAGCTGACACACACACAAACAAACAAAAGTGTGGCTTGAGAGTAGTGTTAGGGCCCTAAAGCTGACACCCACACCACTCTTTCTCCACTCAGAGCACAACACACAACCACACTCCTTTTCTCCCCTTCTCTCTAGCGCTCCACCTCTATCCATCTCCTCTAAACAAAACATACATGAGATTGACCTGTCACTTCAAATCTCTCTCGCTCTCTGGGCAATTCTAAGGTAATGGAATTGCGCAGAGACTCCGATACTTCACTTAATGTATGCCACTTGGTTCCTATACTTTGGAATTGTTAAAAAGGATACTTTAAACATGGTTCCATTGTCAATCCACCAGAAATGGTGTTTATTAATCTGTATAACAGCAAAAAGCCCCCTTTTCAACATTGGATGTGCTTCTCTTAGAAGCCTGCTGCAAAACCAGTTTGGATTTTGATATTTCGATATGCAGATATGTAATATTCAGATCCCTTGACTTTTTCCACATTTTGTTACATTACAGCCTTGTTCTAAAATGGATTCAATTGTTTTTTAGCTCATCAAATTTACACACAATACCCCATAATGACAAAGCACAAACAGGTTTTTAGAATTTTTTACAAATTGTTTTATTTACTCAGTACTTTGTTGAATCACCTTTGGCAGTGATTACAGCCTCGAGTCTACTTGGGTATGACTCTCCAGACCTCTAATCCAATTGAGAACTTGTGGTCAATCCTCAAGAAGTGGTTGGGCAAACAAAAATCACACAAATTCCAAGTATTGGAATACTCCAAGTATTGATTATGTAAAACTGGGCTGCCATCAGTCAGGATGTGGTCCAGAAGTTAACTGATAGCATGCCAGGGTGGATTGCAGAGGTCTTAAAAGAAGGATCAACACTGCAAATATTGACTCTTTGCATCAACTTCATGTAATTGTCAATAAAAGCCTTTGACACTTATGAAATGCTTGTAATTATACTTCAGTATTCCATAGGGAGACAGAGTCCTCGACAGATGCTGCCCTAGTGGTAACGTTGAGTATACCACTCTCCATCAGATTGGCCTTCAATATCAACTTAACAATGTTTTTAGATGTTTAGCACTATTTCGACCTTGTAGTGTTCAGCCATCTTCAACAGATGATCTTTAGTACATCATTCTAACAGTTCCTCTGATGGATTAACTTGTCTACATTACACGCGATAGTCACAAGTAACTGCTAAAAATAATCTTGCTCTTCCCCTCTGCTGAGCACACCGGACCACAACAAGAGAAACGCCAATCTCACTGGGCACCACAGGAGATGATACATAAGGAGCATCCCCAAAACATACAATAACTCTACCCTATTCTTTGTGCGGATTCGCAGTGGGTAATTACACACTGTAGCCCCCTGGCATGGAAAAATTCCCCAGCATTCCCAAGCCATGAAACAGACCCTGAGACAACTGCTCAGTCCACGGACACCACACAAAAACAACAAATAAAATAACCATGCCCAACGTACTCCAAAGTGGAACACGTCACTCAGCCTAACAGGGGAAAAGAAAGGCTATAGCTCTGGGTAGCAAATAGCACTACCCTTCCCAAATCTCCCACTGAGGTACACAACCGATTGTACTCACCTCCTCGGACCGATGTTCCTACAGCAAGTAGAGCAAGGGTATCTAGCCTGGGCAGGGGCCTGAAAACGAGCCATTGTTGCCCTCTCGAACGCAGCACACAACCAACTTACGGCTCATAGCCCGTAACAAAAAGGGAGATAAAGGAGATAGGAATAACAAAAAAAGATTTATTAAATAAAGTAAACATGGGAAAAGTATATGAACCCCTAGGCTAATGACATCTCCAAAAGCTAATTGGAGCCAGGAGTCAGCTAACCTGGAGTCCAATCAATGAGATTGGAAATGTTTGTTAGAGCTGCCCTGCCCTATAAAAAAAATAAAAAAATGTGAGACTCTGGGATGCTGGCCTTCTAGAGTTCTTCTGTTGGCCAGTGTGACCTGGTGTTTTGGGGGTACTATTTAATGAAGCTGCCAGTTGAGGACTTGTGAGGCGTCTGTTTCTCAAACTAGACACTAATGTACTTGTCCTCTTGCTCAGTTGTGCACCGGGGCCTCCCACTCCTCTTTCTATTCTGGTTAGAGCCAGTTTGCGCTGTTCTGTGAAGGGAGCAGGACACAGCGTTGTATGAGATCTTCAGTTTCTTGGCAATTTCTCACATGGAATAGCCTTAATCTCTCAGAAAAATAGACGAAATGTCTTTGTTTCCGGCCATTTTGAGCCTGTAATCGAACACACAAATGCTGATGCTCCAGATACTCAACAAGTCTAAAAAAGGCCAGTTGTATTGAGTCTTTAAATCAGGACAACAGTTCAGCTGTGCTAACATAATTGCAAAAGGTTTTCTAATGATCAAATTAGCCTTTTAAAATGATAAACTTGGATTAGCTAACACAATGTGCCATTGGAACACAGGAGTGATGGTTGCTGATAATGGGCCTCTGTACGCCCATGTAGATATGTCATTAAAAAAAATCTGCCGTTTCCAGCTACAATAGTCATTTACAACATTAACAATGTCCACACTGTATTTCTGATCAATTTGATGTTATTTTAAAATGGACATAAAAACAAATGTGCTCGTCTTTCAAAAACAATGATATTTCTAAGTGACCCCAAACTTTTAAACGGTAGTGTACATTTCCTCTGACAGTTCCATGAACACACACCCACCCACATGGTGACTGCTTGACACACAATCTCATACATGTCATGCAGGCAAAAAACACAGAAAGACAGATTTAAAAAAGCAACAGCACCTGGTATTTCTGTTCATCAATGAATTTCCCTTTGTCCTTAAAACAGTCTAATAAAACGTGATAACATAAACATGACCCTCTTGCAATAACACACAGACTGACACACAGCATCACTAGAAATGGAGTAGTTGCTATCATAACCCCTACTCCATCCCTAACCCAGTCATCCCGAAGGCACGGACACACCAATGGTCAAATATAATAGTCAGAAGTAAAGTACAACCAGGCTTCAGAACCACTCAAACTGACCATAAGAGTTAATGTATTATCAGGTAGGTTACTGAGAACACATTCTCTTTTACAATGATCAGGCAATAAGATGCAGCAGGTAGGAGTGAATCTGTAGACAAAGACAATCAAATATAGCTAAACACTGCCCTCTAGTGCCAGCACACACCTGATTTAAAAAGCATTTACAATGCATCTATGGTCGGATATGAACCTTCCACATTTTATATATAATCTATACATATGATAAAAGTACCATCTGACATGCAACGACCACCATGATATAATGCATTGATATTGGATGAAGATGCCAAGGCAAATGGAAAAAGGAATCATTGTGCTTGAGATACCAGACGACATGTCATAATTGTGATTTATTTTTTTTAACATGGTTGTCATTTCATGCAATAACACAAATCCAGAGTGGTAGCCTAGGGAGTGTGGGGTATTGTCAGCACAGTCTGTTTTCTATAGCATACATTACATTCACAAAACTGGGGTGTATTCTTTAGGAACCAAACAGAAGCAGATGGCTGAAACGAAGAGCGACTAACCTGAAATGGTCCAATAAGGGCTTGTTTGTGTTGCAAAACGTTAACTGTTGCTAAATGTTTTGCCCTAATGAATACACCCCTGAGCACACCCATCCAGCACTAGAGTCTGGTCTATGTATACTGCGCTATGGCTCAGCCAGGGGAAGTCAGGGCTCATTGTTGTGGCGTGCCAGTGCAGGGGGCAGGGTGGTCCCACAGGGGCCCTGGAAGTGGAACCTGCAACACAGAGACACAGGTGTTAAAGGATGCCATAGGGAATCATTAGTATGAAGCGACAGCAATGTTTCCCAATCGTGGTCCTGGGGTCCAAAAGTGGTGCACATTTTATCCCCCTAACACACCTGACTCAAGTTAGCCAAGGATTGATGATGAATTGATTAGTTGATTCAAGTGTGTTATTGCTAGGCAAACAAAGCATCACTTTGGGTCCCCGGGACTAGGAGAAACTGGACTACAGTATGTGTATAACCTGAAGCGCATGGTGGCGGGTGTTTCCTCCATGTTAAATTCAGCTACAGGTATTCCTCTAGCCGCCACCTGGGGAGCAAACATTGCTGCTGGGTACACTATGGAGGACGTACCTACCTAAAACACACGAGGAAGACGCACATATCATCTTGTGATTATTATGATCTATTTTACATTGTAGAGAAATCTCTTCAGGGTCTCATTTTTTTAAATCATGCATTAAAATGACACAAAGACAGAATGGACAGACACACACAACCGCACTCACCACTAGGCAGAGGTCACAGAGGTCTAGTTCCTCTTCAACGCGAGTCAGGATGTCTGAGTCCAGAGTCTCCCCGAACCAGACCACATTAGGCCTGAGCAGACCACTACAGCCATCCTGCTCACATCTGGTGAGGCGCAGACAGTTAGACCACTTAAACATGTTTCCTACATGACGATCTAAAACAATTCATATGATTGTGATCAACTGCCATCTAAAAAGTGAAGATAAGAACAAACTCAAGAAATCATAACATTTCTAATTAAGTGAGAATGCCAGAGAAGCCTCTGTTTGGAGAATATATCGGCACAGGTGTGGCAAACTGTGCCAATATATCCTCCAAACACCGGCTTGAGGGCATTATCACTTTTATACAACGGGCTACCAACATACTCAAATAATGATTGACATATTTTCATTAAAAACGTTATTTTGATTAATTTATTCATACTACTTCATCCTTCTACAAGATCTAATCCCAACACAAAGCTAGGGTTGCTAGAGATGCGACCCTGTCGTTCAGTCTTTTTGTTCAGTATCTATGGACGCGACCCAATCGTTCGTTCTAAATGTGCTCACTTGTCAGGACACCGTAGCTAGCCAACAACACAATCACTTCAATCTGAAGCTGGAAAGACTGCATATTAGCTGCGTTTCATTTGTTTAATTGAAATTAGTTTGTATATATCCATACAAATGATACCAGCTGATTCATGATTTCGACTGGCCAACAAATGCTGTCTGCCTGTCTGTCTGTCTCGACACGTTCATTACTATGGGACAGCAGAAGATCGAATTTGAATATTGAAAGAATGTTGCAAATGTCAGAGAGACAGACAGCAAGGTTTATACAAATATCTCCTGTTGAAAACGAAATGTTAGTCTAAAAGAAATGTGAGAAAGTCTAGATACTTTTTATAGTGGAGATCCAAGTTTATAAATTGCCTGGCTGGGCTGATGAGACAGTGAGTGGATTGCGTAGTCAGATGGAACAGAGTAAATAGGTATTTTAATGTCATAACTTTAGCCGTTGGCAACTGGTGGAATAGACACCGGCTGGAATGCAGTTTTAACCAATCAGGATTCGACCCACCCGTTGTATAAACAAGATGGAAGCGAGTTTGTCCCACCCATAGATATCCTATTAAGTTATTATTACTAAGTATTCTAATTCAAAAAGCCATCGTCCCACCTGGGTAAGTCATGAGGAGGGATCTGAGCATCACTGGTGTTGGGGTCTGGAGCACTAGAGAGAGAGCAAGATGGCAATAAATACTGTTACTGTATAGTTACATGTAACAACACCAAGGAAATGCTGACCTGAGTTTGACTGACTTACCCTTTGCCCTCCAGGGCAGCACAGATGGGGCTCTTGTGGTTAACCCCAACATGACCACAGCTCATACAGCAGGTTTTAAACAAACTGCCTGTGGTCACAGAGCGGGAGTAGGAAATAAAACATGACCACAACTCATATAGCCTGGTCACAAAGACAGAGGAGAGCTTACATGGCACTTTGTCAAGCAAAACGAGGAACGCGGTTTGTACAATACGTCGAGATGGAGCTTATTAAAGAATGCGAAACAATGCTACGTCTGTTTGCTGCTTTTCATTAAACCACGTATGGACGTTTTTTAGGCTAGGGCCTAAAATATTCGTTCATATGGGCATTAAATTATATCCTACAGAAATGTGATCAGTTATGGAAACATTGGCTACAGTATATGCAAAAATATTCAGATATAGTAAAAAGGCAGACATTTGATCACTACTATAGAAATGGAAATAATTGAGATTTTAGAAACACAAAGTAACAATTACTGGGCTCTCATCATTATTCACATCAAGTCACATGCACAATTATCAGCTTTATGAGCTATCAAGGCAAAAGGTGGATACTTTGAAGAATCTCAAATATAAAACATATTTTGGTTTGTTTAACACTTTTTTGGTTACTACATGATTCCATATGTGTTATTTCATTGTTGATGTCTTCACTATTATTCTACAATGTAGACAATAGTAAAAAAAAGAAAAACCTTGAATGAATAGGTGTGTCCAAACTTTTGACTGGTAATGTGTGGGGGTGTGTAATTAATTAACACACACACACACACACACACACACACACACAGTGACGGCCCTGAATTATTCTGAACCTTCTCAGTGCAGCTCCTTCCAATAGGGCGCTTTCCCTTTAATTCCCAATTAAATAGCCAGCATCAGCTGCGCAAAAGTGGGGTTGTGATGGAGACGTGAATGAGGATGTGTTCAACCCTCAGTGCCGAAGCTTCTCTATTCCGTTTGTTTTGTTGCCGTTAAACGTGTGTTTTGTAGCCTAAGAGAGTTTACCCAGGATCGGAACCACTCTTTGCGTCCGTGGACTACACTTCTCCGTTCTTCGTGGCCTTTCTCCGCTGGAGATCTATTGGCGGATTGGATTGTCTGACTGACCGACTGACTACCACCTTTTTGTATACGGTATTTCATTTGTTTTGATGTGATGTATACCGTGATTTATGTAGTTAGTTGTAGTTGAGGACTTAGTAAGAGTTGATACGCTTTAAAGTTCTGTGGTAAAATAATTGTGTTTAATACTGGGTTTACGCTACACGGAATGAACGGACAAACATTGCGTGACAAAAGTCACTTGAGTTCACTGAACTCCTTTACCGGGCTGGACTCTTTTTAGGCCCGAGGTACAGGACATTTCTGGAGGAACCAGAACTCATTGTGATATTATTATATGTGTGTAATCATTGTTGTTGCTAATACAACCCACACAAAAGAATATAGTTGTTTTTGAAGTTCTTTCCAATGTTTTAAGGGTTTATGAAAAGTTTATTTCCATCCTGACTTTTACATAAGTCCTTTGTATTGGTGTAGACTTGACGGACCAGATGGGACTCATTCCCACCCAAACTAAAAGGAGAAACCAATGTTTTCTCTGGTAGGCACAACCTACCTGGCACCCCTATAAATAATAACCTCAAGTCAAAACCGTTACAACACACACACACACTCAAACGTTATAGAACACGTACTCAAGTCTGAAATATGGCTGACCCCATTTAGTTGACTGGTCGATTATTTGTTCGATAGGCTGTTGGTCGACCGAGATTTCTTTAGTCGCAATTTATTTCTTCCTCATGGCACACAAGACACCTGTCTGATTCGCGCCTGCCTCAGTGGACTAATCCATTGCAGAGGCCACGAGGATGGCACAGTCCATCACTCCAGAACGTGATATTGGAATTCTATATATTATGAAAAAATAAATGGTAAAACACTAATAAATCAAATTTTATTTTATAACAAATGCACTTTCTCCCGCGCTGGATATGGTCGCTGTCCGCGGTTCTGAAACAATCTTCAGTGTGCCATAGAATTGGAGCCTTTCCCTATGTTACTATGTGCATAATAGCAAAATTAACCAGCATAATGGGATTGAGAACAATGCGGCGCCGGCAGCAGAGACGACGAGACAGCCCTTAATTAGTAGCCTTGTTTAACCACCATCGAACTGTAGGTCTTACGAGTCCTGTTTAGTCTTAATACCATAACTTACTTAGGCCTATATTTCCATATATAGGCTACTGTATCAATCATTCATTCATGCCATCGCACAGCACACGAGACATTCATGCTTTGAAATGCAATCAAGCATTTCAGTTTTTAAATAAAATAAAACGGGAGCTTTGAATAATTAGCCTAAACAATAAATAAACTGCAATTCACAAATGGATGCAACTGTTTTTAGTCCGCTGTATTAAAGGCTTTCTAGATATTTTTCCCCCCGTTAGAACAGACTTTAGCACTATACTTTCACTTATTTAGTGTTGTTTACACTGTTCCAAATAGTTGGAAAATAATATTGTGATCTAACAGCAAGTGTTTGGCACACAATACTCAAGCAGCGCTTGCTCCTATACCCTCCTTTTTCTTGATCTCCAGTAGTTTCCTCAACTACTTTAAGTCAAATGTCTTCCACGAATCTGACTACAACTTACCCTCCTGAGCAACCAGTATGTCACGCCCTGGTCTTAGTATTTTGTGTTTATATATTTATTTGGTCAGGCCAGGGTGTGACATGGGTTTGTTTTGTGTTGTGTTTTTGTATTGGGGTTTTAGTAGGTATTGGGATTGTGGCTGAGTAGGGGTGTCTAGCATAGTCTATGGCTGCCTGAGGCGGTTCTCAATCAGAGGCAGGTGATTATCGTTGTCTCTGATTGGGAACCATATTTAGGTAGCCCGGGTTTCACTGTGTGTTTGTGGGTGATTGTTCATGTCTCTGTGTGTGTTAGCACAAGATAGACTGTTTAGGTTTTCACGTTACGTTTGTTGTTTTGTTTTGTTCGTTTTTTCTTCATCATTAAATATGTATCTAACTTACCACGCTGCATTTTGGTCCGACTCTCTTTCAACGGAAGAAAGCCGTAACACAGTAAACATTTGCCCGCTTCTCAAGATTATTTCTCATGTCCTCCGTATCCATTTTGCTGTAGACATCACTGTGTTTGGAGTTTGTTATTACCAATTTATTGATGTGTTTATGATATAAGTCAGGCTCTATTGGTCACATGCATGCGATGCTTATGTTTTACATAAAGAGAGCAAGGGTTGAGGGAATAGGGTTTTGTTTTTCCTAAACAAATTAAAATAACTTTTTCCAGTCAGAAACAACTAAATGGCTGAAATTGTTACAGCTTCAGCATGGAGAGCGCAATAAACACTTGCTGTGCTGTGGTGCATTTTTACTGCAGTAGTGAGGAGAGCGAGACAACGTGAGCCAGTCACACAGGCACTCGCTGTCATTTTTTTTAACACAGTGTGACCATTGTGCTCTGAGTTATGTGTGTCTTAATTATTTAATCAAACAGGTGTGCTTATAGCGTCACACAAGCTCAGTGCATATGTAGTTGCTTCTATTCAAACACATAGGGTGTGGCTCTATATATGGAAAAATATGTTTAAACATTTCGACCAAGTGATTGGTCGAAAGAACAGAGGGCGACTCTCGGTCGACCAAGATATATATATTATTCTTTCCGGGGAAATCCGTAGTCTGAAAGCTTGTATGGTATATCTACAACCCAGTCTGAGTACCCAAGATGGACCGACTATTACACGCTGGAGTGAAACTGGCCTTCAACAATCTTCTTTAAATCTACACTTTAATAACAACATGAGTCCCCCAATACCACTACTCGCTAGTCAGACACATGTTCCGGCCCAAATGGCATCCCTATTCCCTATAGTGCACTAGAAGATGACACCATATGTAGGGCTTTGGTCAAAAGTAGTGCACCACACAGGGGATAGGGTGCCATTTGGGACACAAGCACAGTGAAAGTGCCATTGAATTATTACAGTGGATCTACTAGCTAACTAGTCAGGACAGTGAAAGTCAGTCTGGGTGACATAGCCATGGATACAGTACCGTGCATCTCCAAAATGTTGGTGGATCCGGCTCGGCGATGTAGCTCATCGATGTTCTGTGTGATGACGGTGACGCGGCGCCCCTGTTTCTGCAGCCTGGCCTCACACTCTGCTATGGCCACATGAGCCGAGTTGGGGCTCTTCGTCAGCATCACCTCCCTGCGGTAGTGGTAGAACTCCCATACCCTGGATGGATTCTGACTGAACGCACCAGGGGTGGCCAGGTCCTGATTTGGGGGGGGGAGACAAAGTGAGGATGAAAAACAGAGTGATAGAGAAAAGGGGGGAGTGAGAAACAAGGCGAGAGGGGCGGGACAGGAGGAGGAGAGGGTGGAGGGAGACAAAAGGGAAGAGCAGTGCACTATAAAGGGAATAGGGTGCCATTTAGGATGCATTCTTGGGGTGTTTACCTGGGCTTGCCATTTCCTCCAGAAGCCTCCTTCTCCTCTGAAGGTTGGGACCCCACTCTCAGCACTAACCCCTGCTCCTGTCAAGATGGCCACGTGTTTGGCTTTCGAGAACACCTCTCGGAACGCTGCTAGGTCTGAAAACACAGACAAAAATATTAAGACTAAAAAGTAACACACATACAAATACAGCAACAAACACAGAAGACCATGTGTGTGTGGTCTTGTTCTTCCATCCTTGTGGGGCCCTGAAATTCCTAAAAGTCCCCACAATGTTAGTCAAATAAGGATAATTCTCCCTCATGGAGACAAATTCAGTGATGGAAAAAGTACCCAATTTTCATACTTGAGTAAAAGTAAAGATGCCTTAATAAAAAATGACTCAAGTAGCAGTGAAAGTCACCCAGTAAAATACTACTTGAGTAAAAGTATTTGGTATCAAATCTACTTAAGTATCAAAAGTAAATGTAAATGTTCAAATATACTTAAAGTTGAAGTCGGAAGTTTAAAGGTTGGAGTCATTAAAACTTGTTTTTCAACCACTCCACAAATTTCTTGTTAAACTATAGTTTTGGCAAGTCGGTTAATAAATGTACTTTGCGCATGACAAGTAATTTTTCCAACAGTTGTTTACAGACAGATTAATTCACTATATCAAAATTCCAGTGGGTCAGAAGTTTACATACACTAAGTAGACTGTGCCTTTAAACAGCTTGGAAAATTCCAGAAAATTATGTCATGGCTTTAGAAGCTTGTGATAAACTAATTGACATCATTTGAGTCAATTGGAGGTGTACCTGTGGATGTATTTCAAGGCCTACCTTCAAACTCGGTGCCTCTTTGCTTGACATCATGGGAAAATCAAAAGAAATCAGTCAAGGTCTCAGAAAAACAATTGTAGACCTCCACAGGTGTGGTTCATCCATGGGAGCAATTTCCAAACGCCTGAAGGTACCACGTTCATCTGTACAAACAATAGTACGCAAGTACAAACACCATGGGACCACACAGCCGTCATACCTCTCAGGAAGGAGATGCGTTCTGTCTCCTAGAGTTGAATGTATTTTGGTGTGAAAAGTGCAAATCAATCCCAGAACAACAGCAAAGGACCTTGTGAATACGCTGGAGGAAACAGGTACAAAAGTATCTATATCCACAGTAAAACGAGTCCTATATTGACATAACCTGAAAGGCCGCTCAGCAAGGAAGAAGCCACTGCTCCAAAACCGCCATAAAAAAGCCAGACTACGGTTTGTAACTGCACATGGGGACAAAGATTGTAGTTTTTGGAGAAATGTCCTCTGGTCTGATGAAACAAAAATATAACTATTTGGCCATAATGACCATCGTTATGTTTGGAGGGAAAAGGGGGAGGCGTGCAAGCCGAAGAACTCCATCCCAACCGTGAAGCACGGGGGTGGCAGCATCATATTGTGGGGGTCCTTTGCTGCAGGAGAGACTGGTGCAGAAACCAAAATAGATGGCATCATGAGAGGGGAAATTATGTGGATATATTGAAGCAACATCTCAAGACATCAGTCAGGAAGTTAAAGCTTGGTCGCAAATGGGTCTTCCAAATGGACAATGACCACAAGCATACTTCCAAAGTTGTGGCAAATTGGCTTAAGGACAACAAAGTCAAGGTGTTGGAGAGGCCATCACAAAGCCCTGCCCTCAACCCTATAAAAAATTTGTGGGGAGAACTGAAGTGTGTGCGAGCAAGGAGGCCTACAAACCTGACCCAGTTGTACCAGCTCTGTCAGGAGGAAAGGGCCAAAATTCACCCAACTTAATGTGGGAAGCTTGTGGAAGGCTACCCAAAACGTTTGACCCAAGTTAAACTATTTAAAGGCAACGCTACCAAATACCTTTTTGAGTTTGTAAACTTTTGACCCACTGGGAATGTGATGAAAGACAAAAAAGCTGAAATATTTCTCTCCACTATTATTCTGACATTTCACATTCTTAAAATAAGTGGTGATCCTAACTGACCAGGAAATTTTTACTAGGATTAAACGTCAGGAATTGTGAAACTGAGTTTAAATGTATTTGGGTAAGGTGTATGTAAACTTCCAACTTCAACTTCCTTATATTAAAACAAACCAGACGGCACAATTTTCTTGGTTTTGTTCAATGAAGAATAGCCAGGGGCACACTCCAACATAACTTACAAACTAAGCATGTGTGTTTAGTGAGTCTCCAGATCAGAGGCAGTAGGGAGGACCAGGCATGTTCTCTTGATAAGCATGCATTCGAAAAGTAACGAGTACTTTTGGGTATCAGGGAAAATGTATGGAGTAAAAAGTATATTATTTTCTTTAGGAACGTAGTAGAGTAAAAGTAAAAGTTGTCAAAAATATAAATACTAAAGTAAAGATACCGCAAAAGACTACTTAAGTAGTACAGTATTTTACTTAAGTACTTAACACCACTGGACATTTCCCACATCTCCACGAGGACAAAGGCTATTTTAAGCTAAGGGGTTAGGTTTAGGGTTCAGAATTAGGGTTAGCTGTAGGGTTTAAGTGTAGGGGTTAGAGAAATTTGGATTTTTTTTTATAGAAATCAATTTTAGGTTCCCACGAGGATAGAAAAACAAGTGTGTGTACTACACCAACACAGTCCTACCTGAGCTGGGTCTGGCCATGACCGGTCTGTTCTGGGTCTCTTTAAATCGGGTACACAGATGAGAGGTGACGCCTCTGCTGGTGAACTGACGTACAATCATCAGGGTTAACTAAGAAAAAGAACAAGGAGAAAAAGATAAGATGGCGGCCCTGAGGAGGGCGAGCGTCATACCGGTTCCTGCTCGACTTCGCTTTTTATTAATGGCTGTTTTTCTGTTATTACTTTGTTTACTCCATGTTGGTTCAATAATTTCCTTCAAACCGACAAACACTTCTGGATCATGAATCAGAAGCTGCACACTTCTCTCAGCATCCCAGATTGGGAATACTACGCCAGTGACGAGGAAGGAAAGGGGGACTCCAAGCTAGGCTGAAAAGACTGCCTACATGGCCTCCTCTTCCTAGTATCCTGGTGGCTAATAGGTTTGGGTGGTATACCTTATATACCGTATTCCAGGGTAACTTTGAAAAAGCCACAGGATGGTTTTTCAATAACGTCAAAACAATTTTTTGAAGTTTTTCAAGAAAATTTGGAGATACTTAAGTTAATACCTGCAGTCAACTTGTGCAATTCGTTTTGAGATAAAGCAGACTGCGTTCTTCATTTCATCGGTCACAATATTTTACATTATGACGCTTACAGTACGTAGTTCCCCGGAAAATAGCAAAATGTTTGTAAATAGCACAACGGAAGACGGCGGGAGCTGGAGTCCATAGTCTCTGTTTTGCGGCGCAAATGAGGCGATGAAGTTGCACTTGTATGCAATTCACTACTAAATGTTTGCCCTCAGATATCTTAGAATTCTGCCAGAAGTCAAAGAGCTCTGATGAGTTCAGTACAGCTTCCATTCCTTCCCTGTGCTTCCAACTAGCGTTTTATTTTCTCTTCCGTTCTTCTCCCCTCTGCTCTTCCTTTAGAAAAGCATGCATCACAACTTTGTTCACTTGCACAATTTCTCTCGTTCCCTTTCACTTGTAAATGTCCACACTCATTGAAAATGACATTCGGTAGCTACTAGCTATGCTTGATTAACTTTGAGCTGTATTTGCCTCCAATGTCGTTAACAGAATTTGGCACAATGTCCAACCGGCCTCACAAGAACAGACCACCTGTAACCACGCCAGCCCAGGACCCCCACATCCGGGTTCTTCACCTGCGGACTCGTCTGAGACAAGACACCCAGACAGTATTTCTGTCTAATACAGCCACTTTGTGGGAAGAAAATAAATAAATTGGCTGGGCCTTGCTCCCAAGTGGGCCTATGCCCTCTCAGGCCCACCCATGGATGTGCCCCTGCTCAATTAGGTGAAACCTATAGATGAGGGCCTAATGAATATATTTCAATTGACTGATTTCCTTATATGAACTGTAACTAAAATCTTTGATAACTCAAACTCGCAACGCATGTGGAAAGGACTACAGACTATCAAACTACAAAGGCAAATCCAGCTGAGTGGTTCCTACAGAAGCCTCCCTCCCAGACACGATTAACTCATTCTATGCTCGCTACTCTCATTGCTCCAGATGACCAGGTGTGTTCACTCGCCGATGCTGACATGAGGAATACTCTCAAAACCGCCGAACCAGATGGCATCTTCTCGGACATCTACAACATGTCCCTGTCCCAGACTGTAGTCCCCACCTTCTTCAAGGACACAACCATTTTCCCAGTGCCTAAGCAAAACAAGGGTGACATGCCCAAATGACTAATCGCCCTTACCACTGTCATCATTAAGTGCTTGGAGAGGCTGGTCTTGACCCACATTAAGGTCAGCACGCCAGGTACACAGGACCCACTCCAATTAGCCTACCACTCCAACAGATCCAATGAAGATGCCATTTCGATCGCTATTCACACGACCGTATCACATCTGGACAAGAAGAACACCTATGTGAGAATCCTATTCATTGACTACCGTTCAGCATTCAACACTATTGTTCCCTCCAAGCTCAACACCAAGTTCAAAGCCCTGGCTCTGGTCACCACCTTTTGCACCTGCAACTGGATCCTGGACTTCCTGACGTGTAGACCACAGGCTGGATTGGCAATAACACCTCCTCCACATTGACTCTTAACACAGGGCCCCACAGGGGTGTGTCCTCAGCCCTCTGCTGTACTCCCTGTTAACCCATGACTGCGTGGCACAACACCAACTCCAAGTTTGCTGACGACACCACGGTTGTATGCCTGATAACCAACAAAAAAAATCTGCCAATAGGGAGGAGGTAAGTGAACTGGCATGTGGTGCCAGGACAACCACCTCTTCCTCAACGTCAGAAAAACAAAAGGAGTTGATTGTTGACTTCAGGAAGCCAAGGAGGGAACATGCCCCAATCCACATCAACAGAACTGCAGTAGAGAGTCAGTAGTTTAAAGTTCCTCGCCATCCACATCACCGAGGACTTGACATCGACCAACACCACCACCACTCGTCAAGAGGGCACAACAGCGTATCTACTTCATAACGCTGCTGAAGAAATTTGGCATGCCACCCCGGGTCCTCTCCAAATACTACCACTGCACCATCGAGAGCATCCTGACCGGTTGCTTCACGGCCTGGTACAGAAATTGCGCCGTCCACGACCACAATGCCCTCCATAGGGTGGCGAAGACGGCCCAGAACATCACAAAGAGCATGCTCCCACCCATCCAGGACATCTACTCGTAATGGTGCCTGAGGAAGACCCGCAGCATCATCAAGGGCCCCATAAACCCCAGCTGCTCAGTCCCTTACCGTTAGGCAGACCGTATCAGAGCATGAGGTCTGACACCAACAGGCTCAGAGAGGGTTTCTCTCTACAAGCCATAAAGACTGCTGAACACTTGAACTTGACTGGACCACCAGCTCTGATTCTCCGAACCTTAGCACACATGCATGCACGCACTCTCACACATCACTACTGCTGCTACCAGACTCGTACAATTGCTAAATAATGCACCATTTAAACACTTGTCCCCCAATTCCCCCTTCCTCAAAACACATGTAAATATTTGAGTATATATTGTGCCCTCCTGTACTATACTTACGCTAAAATATTCTACTTAACCATTTACTTCATGTTCATATTCTTATATTCTATTATTTCTTATTGTTGTTGCAAAGTGGAGAAGGAACTTGCAAGTAAGCTCTTCATTGGACGGCGTATACCACATGTATCCTGTACGTATGACTAATACAACTTTAAACTTGAAGAATATGAAGGATCTACAAAACAAATTCAAGTAATGTCTCAACAGAAACCTACAGCCAACAAAACTCATATTGATGTTGACACAGCAAATGACAGTGAACTCAATTACGAGGGACAACTACTTTGGGCACGTTACTACCTCATAGATCAAGAAAGCAGGGGGTTATTGTAACAAAACACCACACTGAGTTGTCACCTAACCAACTAGCTATTGTACCTGGAGATCTTGCTTGCTGTAACAACTTGGAAACGTTGCTGACATGCGCAGACCTCTCTGGCTCGTCAAAGGGTAAATAGTCATAGCAAGCTACTGTAGCTCGCTATCTGGTTTTCTTTGACCCGTGTGCATTTAAGGGCGTAAAGGGGGTCGTTAGTCTTTTAGACTCAAATCGACCCTAGGCAACAGGGTCGGGTTTTCGAGACTATTTGTTGTTCATGCAACTTGCAAGCAAAGATGGTACTCTTGAGGTGAGCTCTAAATACGACAGATAGATATCTATCTATGGAATGCAACTCAAGTTTAGCTGCTAGCTAACGTTAGCTAGCTAACGTTAAACTTGTTGATATTCTTCAAGCGACTATCAGCATGTATGTTTCGCATATCCAAAGAAGCATTGCCATACAACATTAATATGCCCTGATTAAATACCATTAACTTTCAGATATTTCATCTGACACATTTTACATGTTGAAATTCTCCAAGTCCTTCCTTACCCTGTTTCAGCTGTTTAGTTAAGAGGCGTGTGTAATTTTAAATGTCTTCCTCTTCTTCTCCTTTGGGATTGGGTTGGCAGATCGCATCCAACTTTCAGGTGCATACACCGCCACCTACTGTATTGAAGTGTGAGGCCAGTCATGGCCTACCTACATTGAATGATCTTCATTATTCCTGTTTCTAAACGGAAAAAAAATGCACCATCAATATACCACTATTTCATAAGAATTACCCCCCCATTAACTATTTTGCTGTACTCCCAGGTACTTCTCTGCAGCTGCCACCTACACTCACTACTTTGCCCCTATCTGCTCCTGCACCATGCCAACGGCATGGGAGGGCTCTTCAACCTGCCTATCTCGCACTGGACACTTCCGAACCCCAGCAACATGAGCATCCCTACAGTTGACAAACACAACTTTATCCACAGACACTATACAATCCTCTGAGGTGCTAAACGTTTTAAAATTGTATTGGTGGATCGCATCAACTAGGTGCATACATCGCCGCCACCTACTGTACTGGAGTGTGAGTGAGGACACGGCCTCCCTTAGCTAAATATTGTTAGCTAAAGCTGTGAGAAACGATTTTTGTTATTCTTTCCTGGGAGTTACAGGTTTATCTATACAAATAGTTGCCAGAGATTTTTCAAATGCCTGGTATGGACGATACTATCGTCATTCTAGATTTGGCTAAACATGTTTCTTCTAAAATGTCCGTGTCCAGTTGCATGTGGCGTGCCTGGATGTAGAAAGTGCTCTGTTAATTAATGAAGTAATACAACAATGTGTATGCCGCCATCTTGTCTATTTCAAATCTTCTCTCATTGATTAAGACAGGTGGGTCCATCCCTGACACGTCCCTTGTGCCTCATGGTCCGGAGTGGCTATCCTGCGGACTGGGTTTGAAATGGATCACTGTCAATTGCTCACTGTCACCCTATGTTTACCACAGGTATGACAAAAACATTTATTTTTACTGTTCTAATTACATTGGTAATCAGTTTAAAATAACAATCAGGCACCTCGGGGGTTTTCGATATATGGACAATATACCACTGCTAAGGGCTGTGTCCAGGCACTCTGCAATGTATTGTGCCTAAGAACAGCTCTTAGCCGTGGTATATTGGTCATATAACACACCTATAACACATATAACACCACCTCTTGCCTTATTGCTTAATTATACAGATACAAAATTGGCCTACAAATGCTTTATATAATTTGCAATATGACAGCTAAATCTCCCAAAGTAACCGTGCCATTCCAAATGCATAAACCTGAAGAAAAAAAACAATAATACAAAACACAGTGGAATATAAACTGGTCAGGGGCATGTAAAAGGATGAAGCGCTTCTTTTGATACTAAAATAATATCCTGCTTTTAAACTATTATGCTACATATTTATATTACTGTGTATATTCTCTTTTCTAGTTGTCTGTCAATGTTGTGCAATGTTATAGCTACAGTAAACATTTATGAATGAATGATTTGCCGTTTACAATGGTTGGAATCCAATGGTTGATCCATTGGATCAAGAAATTATTGTAAGCCTATGCTGCAAATGAGCGCAAACGTAACCATAATGGTGCAATGCATCTGACTTGACTGTTGATGATTTAATGTCAATGTTTGAAATAAATACATTGTTTTAATGTATGTATTTATATGTTAGGGACAGTGACAATGATTCAATGTTTATCTATCCCTAACAGATTAGGCTATTATTATATATAGACTTACTTATCTATTATTAACTCTACTGCCTAAAATTCTTATCAACCATCTAATAGCCTAATTAAAAGTCAAAGTCATAACAGTTTTAGTTAAAAGCCCATCTTTAATCTAAGCAGACTTTAACATCTCTACATTACCAGGGGTTGGTCGGGAGGAAGATCCGGGAGGGGGGCGGTTAGGTCATGTAGGTTACCCGGCCTGTCTAATGCCTCCTGCTGTCTCCTCTCCTGTAATGCCATGACATCCTCTGGGCATTGTGATTGATAGATATGGCATGATTTACCTTTAGACGGGCCGGGGGTCCCTTTTTATAGGGCTGGATATTTTTATTTAGCAAATGTAAATAGTGCTCTGTTTCTTTGGCCAACCCAATGAACCCTGGTAGAAATAATCAATCAGCGCTTTATTGAATGGTCATTTGGAATGTCAAGGTAATGAACATTATGGGTAAAAAATAAATAATAATAATACAAAACACAGTAGAATATTGAGCCTATAATGAAGATTTTTGCAATTTTTGGGAGATCCTCCTTCAGCTTAGTGTATTATATTAGCCTGTCTGGTCCTTACTCTCAGTTAGCCTCCCTAACTCTACCCTACATTATGGGAGTTAGATACGCTGGTCTAGATATGCTATCTGCCTATACATTAATAGTATAAATGGGATGAATCTACACTCTTAGACAAAATGGGTTCTGTCCCCATAGGGGAACCCTTACAATAACTGTTTTGGTTCCAGGTAGAAAGAACCCATTTGGGTTCCATGTAGAACCCTTTCCACAGAGGGTTCTACATAGAACCCAAAAGGAATATACCTTGAACCAAAAATGGTTCTCCTGTGGCGACAGCCGAAGAACCCTTTTGAAACCTTTTTTTCTAAGAGAGTATCAGTGACAAATGGACAAATGTGCTGTAAAATGACAATGTGCTTGTTCTTGCATATAAATGCCCCATTCTAGTTCCATTCTGTGTATTCTGATGATATCATCCACTAGATGGGGTGAGCTTGCTTCCCAAAAGAGAGAGAAGAGTTGGAGAGTAGCAGCTTTCAAATGGTGATGGTACATGCAGATGGGTATTGGCTTACTGATCTCTTTTTTTAAATATTTGTTTTATTTAACCTTTATTTAACTAGGCAAGTCAGTAAAGAACAAATTCTTATTTACAATGACGGCCTACCAAAAGGCAAAAGGCCTCCTGCGGGGACAGGGGCACAGGATTTTAAAAAACAATATAAATATAGGACAAAACACATCACAACAAGAGAGAGAACACAACGCTACATAAAGAGGGACCTAAGACAACAACATAGCAAGGCAGTAACACATGACAACATAGCAAGGCAGCAACACAGCATACAATAACATGGTAGGAACACAACATGGTCGCAGCACAAAACATGGTACAAACATTATTGGGCACAGTCAACAGCACAAAAGTCAAGAAGGTAGAGACAACAATACATCACACAATGCAGCCACAATTGTCAGTAAGAGTGTCCATGATTGAGTCTGAATGAAGAGATTGAGATAAAACTGTCCAGTTTGAGTGTTTGTTGCAGCTCGTTCCAGTCGCTAGCTGCAGCGAACTCTTGACAACCATTATAAATATCTGCCATGTAGGCTATGGAGTCAACCATGATGAAGGAGACAGAGAAGCTAGGGTTAGGTAGGCTAACTGAAAGTAAGGGCCAGACAGTCTTCAGATATCATCTCCAATTATAGCCTACTGATTTACTCTCTGGGGAATGGGCAGGTATTCTCACAATAGCAACTGTATGTTATTCTGTGCTGTTGCAGACAGGGGAGTCTGTGTGTGTGTCAGTGGCGTAAGGCAGTTTCCTCTGGCTGCAAGGTACGAGCAAGCCCCGCCCCAACCAAAAAAACTAAAAAGTATAGTTTTATAGCTTAGCTATAAATATATATAGCTATCTCATGCTATTTTACACATTTTGTCATGAGGCTGAGAGAAAATGTTGCAATTTTAAAGCAAATTTCCTGTCATTCCCCCCCAAAAAAGGAATGGCTTATGACGTGTTCATATTATTGGAGGGTGTGTGTGTGTGTGTGTGTGTGTGTGTGTGTGTATTCCACTTTCTCTTTTCGGAAGGGAGGCAGGACCTCTTTTAATCGATAGTGTCACTGTACATATCACACCACTGGAGGTGGTTTGTTTGCTTCTCTCTCTCTCTCTCTCTCTCTCTCTCTCTCAATTCAGTTCAATTTAAATGGCTTTATTGGTTGGGGAAACACATGTTTACATTGCCAAAGCTAGTAAACTAGATAATAAAAAAAGTGAAATAAACAATAAAAAATGTACTGTAAACATTACACTGACATAAGTTTCAAAGGAATAGAGACATATCGTATGTAATTTTATGGCTATGTACAGTGTTGTAAGATGCAAGTACAAAAGGGGAAAAAAATAAACATAAATATGGGTTGTATTTACAATGGTGTTTGTTCTTCACTGGCTGCTGCACTTTTCTTGTGGCAACAGGTCAGACATGTTGCTGCTTTGATGGTACACTGTGATGTTTCACCTAATAGATATGGAAGTTTATTCAAATTTGATTTGTTTTCAAATTATTTGTGTGTGTGTAATCTGAGGGAAATATGTGTCTCTAATATGGTCATACATTTGGCAGGAGGTTAGGAAGTGCAGCTCAGTTTCCACCTCATTTTGTGGGCGGTGTGCATATAGCCTGTCTTCTCTTGAGAGCCAGGTCTGCCTACGGCGGCCTTTCTCAATAGCAAGTTTATGCTCACTGAGTCTGTACATAGTCAAAGCTTTCCTTAGGTTTGGGTCAGTCACAGTGGTCAGGTATTCTGTCACTGTGTACTCTGTTTAGGGCCAAATAGCATTCTAGTTTGCTCTGTTTTTGTTAATTTTGTCCAATGTATCAAGTAATTATCTTTTTGTTTTCTCATGATTTGGTTGGGTCTAATTGTGTTGCTGTCCTGGGGCTCTGTAGGGTGTGTTTGGGAACAGAGCCCCAGGACCAGCTTGATTAGGGGACTCTTCTCCAGGTTCATCTCTCTGAAGGGGATGGCTATGGAAGGTTATGGAAGGTTTGGGGATCACTTCCTTTTCGGTGGTTGTAGAATTTAATGGCTCTTTTCTGGATTTTGATAATTAGCGGTTATCGGCCTAATTCTGCTTTGCATGCATTATTTGGTGTTCTGCGTTGTACACAGAGGATATTTTTGCAGAATTCTGCATGCAGAGTCTCAATTTGGTGTTTGTCCCATTTTGTGAATTCTTGGTTGGTGAGCAGACACCAGACCTCACAACCATAAAGGGCAATGGGCTCTATAACTGATTAAAGTATTTTTAGCCAGATCCTTATTGGTATGTTGAATTTTATGTTCCTTTTGATGGCATAGAATGTCCTTCTTGCCTTGTCTCACAGGTCGTTCACAGCTTTGTGGAAGTTACCTGTGGCGTGATGTTTAGGCCAAGGTATGTAGAGTTGTTTGTGTGCTCTAGGGCAACGGTGTCTAGATGGAATTTGTATTTGTGGTCCTGGCGACTGGACATTTTAAGGAACACCATTATTTTGGTCTTACTGAGATTTACTGTCAGGGCCTAGGTCTGGCAGAATCTGTGCAGAATATCTAGGTGCTGCTGTAGGCCCTACTTGGTTGGTGACAGAAGCACCAGATCATCAGCAAACAGTAGACATTTGACTTCAGATTCTAGTAGGGTGAGGCCGGGTGCTGCAGACTTTTCTAGTGCCCACGCCAATTTGTTGATATATATGTTGATGAGGGTGGGGCTTAAGCTGCATCCCTGTCTCACCCCACGGCCCTGTGGGAAGAAATGTGTGTGTTTTTTTCCTATTTTAACCGCACACTTGTTGTTTGTGTACATGGATTTGATAATGTCGTATGTTTTCCCCCCAACACCACTTTCCATCAATTTGTATAGCAGACCCTCATGCCAAATTGAGTCGAAGGCTTTTATGAAATCAACAAAGCATGATAAGACTTTGTACACTGTTTTCACTGAGGAAATGTACGAGTCTGCTGTTAATGATAATACAGAGGATTTTCCCAAGGTTGTGTCACATTCTGACCTTAGTTTTTTTGTTATGTCTTTGTTTTAGTATGGTCAGGGCGTGAGTTGGTGGGTAGTCTATGTTAGTTTTTCTATGTTGTGGTTTTGTGTTTGGCCTGGTATGGTTCTCAATCAGAGGCAGGTGTCTTTCGTTGTCTCTGATTGAGAATCATACTTAGGTAGCCTTTTCCCATCCGTGTGGTGTGGGTGTATATTTTCTGTTCTGTGTTTTGCTTCACTGTTCAGGACTGTTCTTTTTGTCATTTTATTGTTTTTGTTCAGTGTTCAGTATTCTTATTAAAACAATATGGATACTTACCACGCTGCGCATTGGTCATCCTCTTCTTCCAGCCACGACGAGAGTTACAGGTTGCTGTTGACACATATCCCATGGTAGTTATTGGGGTCAAATTTGTCTCCACTTTTGTGGTTTGGGGTGATCAGTCCTTGGTTCCAAATATTGGGGAAGATGCCAGAGCTAAGGATGATGTTAATGAGTTTTAGTATAGCCAATTGGAATTTGTTGTCTGTATATTTGTCATTTCATTGAGGATACCATCAATACCACATGCCTTTTTGGGTTGGAGGGTTTTTATTTTGTCCTGTAGCTCATTCAAGGTAATTGGAGAATCCAGTGGGTTCTGGTAGTCTTTAATAGTTGATTCTAAGATTTGTATTTGATCATGTATATGTTTTTGCGGTTTGTTCTTTGTTATAGAGCCAAAAAGATTGGAGAAGTGGTTTACCCATACATCTCCATTTTGGATAGATAATTCTTCATGTTGTTGTTTGTTTAGTGTTTTCCAATTTTCCAAGAAGTGGTTAGAGTCTATGGATTCTTCAACTACATTGAGCTGATTTCTGACGTGCTGTTCCCTTTTCCATACTCTATTTCTGTATTGTTTTAGTGATTCACCATAGTGAAGGCGTAGACTCCGGTTTTCCTTTTGGTTGGACAGGTTTCTCAATTTCTTTCTTAGATTTTTGCATTCTTCATCAAACCATTTGTCATTGTTGTTCATTTTCTTCGGTTTTCTATTTGAGATTTTTTAGATTTGATAGGGAAGCTGAGATCAAGCTGAGGTCAAATATACTGTTAAGATTTTCTACTGCCAAGTTTACACCTTCACTATTACAGTGGAATATCTCTCTCGCTCTCTCTCTTTCTCTCTCTCTCGCTCTCTCTCTTTCTCTCTCTCCCCCGTCATCTCCATTTCTCATCGCCCGCATCACCTACCTACACGGTCTGCCCGTGCATGAGTCTCGTCTCGCGCAGTTCAGTTGGTCGCCAGTGGACTGACGTTGCCCGGCCAAGGATACCTAAATGGCGGCGTCACCGGAGAATGAGATAGACCGTCGGCCGATCCGGAGAGTCCGGTCCAAGAGCGATACGCCCTACATCACTGAGTCGCGTCTCTCTCTCCACCTGGAGACAGGTAGGTAACACGCGTTCACAGACACGCACACGCACTGTCTGACTGCGTGGACCCAGCAGTCGGCTAGATGTGGGGCTCGCGGCTCGACTCACTGTGTTACAGACATTAACCCAAGGAGATGCGTGTCATGGAAAACGAGTCGATGTATTTCTCCCATTTTGACAATTGTATCACATCGAGAGGATTGATTTATGACAGACTGACTGTGTAGCGCGGTTACGTTATAGCCTGGGTTAAAGAGCCATGCTGCGTCTTGCTGGTGATGAGGATGTGGTGACTAGGCTGCACAGTGACTCATTCATGCATTTTGTATCAGGCAGCTGATAGAGTAAAATGTTTCTGTAATGGTTACTGGGATGTTGTTTTAGTTAAGGAGGCATCGGTCTTCAAGGTATTTTATATTTTATAGTAAGTATACCTTTTGATATGTCTTTGCCCATCTCTGGCTAGTACCAAGTATGTTACTGTACTATTCAAAGTAACTTGCCACCAGCTTCCTGTAAATGATTGTGATATCAGAGCAACGACAGAGTACAATACTGTAAAATTAGCCTACTATACTGTAAGAACGTAAATGCTACTGTAATTGCAATATTGGTATTTTAAAGTTTTTTACTGTAATTCAATGGCATTGGTGCAAGCAAGATGGCTGCTACGGAATTTGTATATTACGACATATTTATGAATAGTTCTATGTCTTCTTGCACTTCTGGAGGCCTAAACAAATACTTCCAAACTTGCCATGATTACAAGGTAAAACAGACCAGTAGGACTTGGCAAATTGCTCAACCAGCAAAAGCTTAAGACTTGCTGCCACCATGATTAGTCTCCATTTAAATATTAAATTATGTGGTACTACTACCACAAATCAGTTCAATTGGTACAGCATTCTCTCTAAAGGGTCCAACAAATATTGCCCCTTACATGGCACGCCTCAAAATATGTTCATGAGTCAGCGATTCTTTCCCCACCCACAACATTTTCCCACAATGCACCATCATTTACAGAACACTTCAGTAAATACACAGAAATACAGTACTTTTTTTGTTATAATATAGTGTAATAAAATTACAGAAATTGCTAACAGTGTATGTAATTATGTATTACAACATAACAATGATTATTTGTTGTTTTATATCACTTACACTTGTAGAGGCACTGTATATTTATAAGAAAAGGTTTTTATTTTCCAAAAGTACAGTATGGTAATGTATTCTGTGGGGTACAGCATTTCTTACTAACGGTGCAACAAATATAGCCTCTTACAAGGCATGCCTCAAAATATGTTAATGAGCCAGAGATTCTTTCCCCGCACACAACATTTTTCCACGATGCACCATAATTCCCAGTAAGCAAAACAGTTAATACAGCACTTAACTGTAAAATTGTATTGTAAAATCACAGAAATTGCTGTAATTTTACAGCAGTGTAGCTGAATGCCATTGAACCCCCCTTAATGCATTGCTCTTTACAGTACTATAATATAGAATTACAGTAGCTAACTGTACATTTTTTGCTGTAAATGTATAGCAATTTGTTACCGTGTAAGCCTATATTCAACCCAATATCATAGACAACATATTATGAAGAAGAGAGCAGGCTATTGAAAACCTTTGATATTATTTTCTATGGATAGTCTGTCTTGCAAGGTTAGGCTAACCAACTGACCAGGCATCTTATAGCTAAACTCAATATTCTGCAGTTGGATCCATTGCTGTTTTTAGCAAGATAATGTGACTGCAAGGTTTTTGCTGTCTTGCAGCTTTGCAAATGTCAGAACAGAATGACTTGAATGACTCACTTGCATGAATGCATTTGGACTTGTTATAGAATCTAGGCTGCATTCTGCCTGTCGAAGTGAGGGAGATGATTTGAAGCATTCAATAAAGGTGTCCCAACCAACTGTTGTTTCAGTACCTTGTACTGGTTTGCCTCATTTAAGATGGTCTTGGAAACTGTAAAGAGAAGTTGTAGGCATCCATTGTTGCTATGGTGACTTGGCAGAATTATCCCACCATGATGGTAGCCCATGGAGTCCATAGAGAAGCCAACTGCTTTTGGCTTGAAATCTTACATGAACTGTTTTGTCTGTAACTGAACAGATCCAATTTTAGAGGTTGCTTCTGTTTTGGGGGTTGTGTGATCAACCAATAATAGCTTCTTCTGCATATACAACAGCCAGTAGGCTACTTGTGTCACACGCAAGAGCTGTCCACTCTGTCCCGGTGCTGAAACCGAAGCCACCAGCATTCCAAATCACGCAACAGACAGCCAGATCCCAACAGACTAGCGCAAAACGTTTGTTATTTTCAGAATATATCACAGAGCACATAATTCGTGTCACCTATTCATCTGAGAGTATAAGGGAAGTGGAACTATAATGTTTGTGGATGTGTGTCAAACAACTTCCTGTATCCTATGTTATAAATCCCAGTCACGTGGTATTCATGTCGGACAGATGCCAACTCTTGGTGGAGGAAACCCACACGGCTGGCTATTGTTCTGCTCTGCCTGGCACATTTGTCATAGCCAGTACTGTCCTACTACTAGTGTTCAGTTTATTTGCTGAGATTATTGGTATTCCATTGTGGATTATAATTTGATTTGTGGTTTGGGTTAGATAATTTTATGAATTGCTTTAATGTAGCCTAAGCTTTTGTTGATTTGTGAATGTAGTTATTTTCATTTGACACAAGGTAATAAATAGCCTGCAACAGTGCAGCAGTCTCTGTAGTCAGTAAAGCATGGCTCTATGAGTGCTCCAGGATATTCTGTACATGAACTCAACAACAGTGCTAGCTTGTCTTAAACAGTGCTCTTTCCCGTACTCTCTCACACATTCTCTCTCACCCATGTCATAGTCTCACATGGCAGTGCTCCCTCCAACCCACCTCTCAGACAGTCTAGCTTCTCATAGACACTGTTTTCCGAGAGACACCCACGCAGTGCTTTAACCCTCCTCCACAGACTGCACTCACCAACAGTACCATTAATAGTACCAACATACTGAATCCCAACAGAGTCCCTACACAGCTTGGTGGCAAACTTGGCACAGATTTAAATTTAAGGGAAGGATCTGTCTGAATATATTGCCTGTTAGGGCTTTGGTGGTTGTTAATTGGGTATGTAAATAGCCGTGTTGGGTACAGTGCACACTAGTCACGTTGGTGTCTGATGTGTGACATCACAGCTCGGAGGCTGTCACAGTCAAACCAGTGCCTCTACACTCCTCTGTCACGTCTTGCTACCAGACTATACACATCAATATTATATCCTTCAGTTTGGCAATGTGGCTTACAAACTATATCACTCACTTTTTCTTTTCTCTTCTCATCCTCCCTTTCCTTCCCCCCTGCTTTGTTTTCTATAGCCTGTCCCCTCTATATCTTCTGTCTCTCTCTCTCTGCCCATTTCTGTCTGGTTGTAGTAGCACTATATCGTTCTGTCTCCCCTCAAGCTGCCTGCCCTCCCACTCTCTGCTTCCTCATTCGTGTGTTTGTATGTTTAAATCCACAGTTGTTGTAGCATCAACCCACACCTTCCTTTGAAGTGAGTGAGGGTGGCACAGTGCATAACCGTGACTAATATAGCCCTTGCTTCCTCCTCACATGACATGATTTGATTTGGATCTCTTTTAGTCCCCATTTGGACTAATCTTCCAAGAGTCCTTAAACATTAAAATACAATTTATAATACGAACACATTTTCACATTTAACACACTATTACAAACATACATAATATGCTATCATAATGGCCCAATAAATACTCAATCTAAAAAATATTGATTCTTCATCTGCTATAGTCCCACAACATTTCTATGTATTATATTAAAAGCGTTTTGAATGAATACCGATGTGACATGATATGTGTGTGTGTGTGTGTGTGTGTGTGTGCGTGTGTTTGTGCGCACGTGTGTGTGTTAGGCTTGCTGGCATTATAAACCACTCCAGAAGGTTTGGTTTTGTGCTGCTGTGTTGCACATTAGTCTAGCCCTCAACCTTTTGCCAAGATAAGATTCTTCTGTAGATCATTCTGTCAACTTGCTGCCATTCTAAATGTTCTGTTCTGGATTGGCATTCCTCTGCTGAACATTCCGGTGGGCCCCCCGCCCACTGAGACCTATCCTGAATGCAGCTGTGTGCATGCGTGTATGTGTTTGTGCATGGGTGTGTGTGTATATGCAGCTCTCCAGCAATGGTAAATCAGGTCAGATGGGTGAGGGTTTAGTGCTGTTCTGTTTACAAAAAAAAACATTATTTCCCCCAATGCATTCATTACCCTGCACTGCTCTGCTCTCAGCCCAAACAGCCATCCCACTGAGAGAGCCGTGAATGAGAGAGGGGTGAGCAAGGAAGAATAAGGAGCGTTAGATGGAGAGAGAGAGAAAGACAGAGAGAGGCGATAGAGTGACAGCCAGTCATATATAGAGAGAGAGAGAGCAGAGGGAGACAGACAGAGAAAGAGAGTGGGGTAGAAATAGAGGAATAGAGACTGATGGACAGACAGAGAGGGAGACAGACAGGCAGAGAAAGAGAGGGGAAGAGAGACAGATGGACAAAGACAGAGAGGGAAACAGACAGGCAGAGAAAGAGAGGTGAAGAGAGACAGATGGAGAGGCAGAGAGACAGATGTAAAGTGAGAGAGAGAGGCCAACTTCCTATGTATCTATCATCATTCATTCAATTTAGACTTACAAATTACCAACCCCCCGGTCTCAGGCTTGGATAACATTGAAGGCCCGGTCGGTCTCTACAGAGTTGGGTAAAGCTGTTATTTATTTTTTGGGCCCTTCATGTGGAACAACTTCCGGAGCTCTGAAATGAGATGTTCTGGTCCCCCTTGGCCAGTTCCAGAGTAATGATCGGAGACCTCTGTGTTGATAAATGTGTCTGTTTTCTCATTTTGTATATTGTAATTGTTTGATGTATTTATGCATGGCTCAACTGTAAAAGAGACCGTAGTGTCAGTATGACCTCCCTGTCAAAATGGTAAATAACAATAATAAAAGAGAGAGGCCATTTAACGAGACTGCAGCAGCAGATAGAGAGAGGGTAATGATGATAATGAAAAGGAAGCGTCTTTGAGAGGCTCTCTCGCTCTCTCCCACTGTGTTGACTGTTGACCAGGGCCGAGTTCGTCATCACTGCACAAGAACTCTTCATCACAATGGACTGAAAGGCCGTCAGCCATTTACTGTTAACATGCACGACTGGATGTTTAATTGCTCAGCTCTGTCTGAGTATTTGCTTGTTATGAGACACACACTCTTAAAGAGGACGTATAGATACTTTTATATACTCTCCCATGCACAAACGTACATACAGTTGAAGTTGGACGTTTACATTCTTAGGTTAGAGTCATTAAAACTCGTTTTTCAACCTCTCCACACATTTATTGTTAACGAACTATAGTTTTGGCAAGTCAGTTAGGACATCTACTTTGTGCATGACACAAGTCATTTGTCCAACAATTGTTTACAGACAGATTATTTCACTTATAAGTCACTGTATCACAATTCCAGCGGGTCAGAGGTTTACATACACTAAGTTGACTGTGCCTTTAAACAGCTAGGTAAATTCCAGAAAATGATGGCATGGCTTTAGAAGCTTCTAATAGACTAACTGACATCATTTGAGTCAATTGTAGGTGTACCTGTGGATGTATTTAAAGGCCTACCTTCAAACTCAGTTCCTCTTTGCTTGACATCATGGGAAAATAAAAATAAATCAGCCAAGACCTCAAAAAAAATACCTCCCCAAGTCTGGTCCATCCTTGGGATCCATTTCCAAATGCCTGAAGGTACCATGTTTATCTGTACAAACAATAGTACGCAAGTACAAACACAATGGGACCACGCAGCCATCAAACCGCTCAGGAAGGAGAAGTGTTCTGTCTCCTAGAAATGAACACACTTTGGTGCAAAAAGTGCAAATCAATCCCAGAACAACAGCAAAGGACCTTGTGAAGATGCTGTAGGAAACGGATACAAAAGTATCTATATCCACAGTAAAATGAGTCATATACCGACAAACAGAAAGGCCGCTCAGCAAGGAAGAAGCCACTGCTCCAAAACCACCATAAAAAGCCCAACTACGGTTTGCAACTGCACATGGGGACAAAGATTGTACTTTTTGGAGAAATGTCCTCTGGTCAGTTGAAACAAAAATATAACTGTTTGGCCATAATGACCATCGTTATGTTTGGAGGAAAAAGGAGGAGGCTTGAAGTAACGTCTCAAGACATCAGTCAGGAAGTTAAAGCTTGGTCGCAAATGGGTCTTCCAAATGGACAATGACCCCAAGCATACTTCCAAAGTTGTGGCAAAATGGCTTAAGGACAACAAAGTCATGGTATTGGAGTGGCCATCACAAAGCCCTGACCTCAATCCTATAGAAAATTTGTTGGAAGAACTGAAAAATTGTGTTAGAGCAAGGAGGCCTACATCCTGACTCAGTTACACCAGCTCTGTCAGGATGAATGGGCCAAAATTCACCCAACTTATTGTGGGAAGCTTGTGGAAGGCTACCCAAAATTTGACCCAAGTTAAACAATTTAAAGGCAATGCTACCAAATACTAATTTAGTGTATGTAAACTTCTGACCCACTGGGAATGTGATGAAAGAAATAAAAGCTGAAATAAATCATTCTCTCTCTACTATTATTCTGACATTTCACATTCTTAAAATAATCTGGTGATCCTAACTGACCTAAAACAGGGATTTTTTTACTAGGATTAAATGTCAGGAACTGTGAAAAATTGAGTTTTAAATGTATTTGGCTAAGGTGTATGTAAACATCAACTGTATATACCTGCATGCACACACACACGCATGCACGCACATACACACGCTCTCTCTCCTTTTTCGAGTCTCTTGTACACACTCGCACACAGACACACACACACACACACACACACATACACCCACACTATCTGTGAATACATTGAGGAAAACCACAAGGACTGTCAGACTGGGCTGCAGTGCAGAGGAGAGGAGTGGAGAAGAGATGAGCTGCCTATTCAGAGCAGCCTAGTCACCAGGCTCTCTATCACTGCTGCTCCTCTTAACAACACAAAGGAAGAGGAAATCACACTCTTCCTCTCTGGCTCTCTGTCCAGGGGGTCCAAACTCACAGAGTCAGTTTGAACAAGACAGTGTTTTTACTCTAGAGATAATTCAGAGCTCAACTAACTCAGAGATATAACAAGGGATGAAGGTTTACCCTTACTGAAAAACCACATGAATTTCAATGTGAAGTTGACATGATAACATGTGCGACGTGATAACATGAAAATACACTTGACAGCATTTGAGCACATGTGGGAAAATGATCTCATGTTAAATAAATGTGACAACATGGGGATGCAAAATACCATGAAACTACACGTGAAAACACAGGTGTCTTTACCCAGAATATTTTACTTTAAAAGGCATAATTGACATTAATTCAATGTAAACAGTCATAGTCCCCTGCAGGTTTTGCCTTGCTCCCGGTTTGTTCCAGGGATGTCCCTAAGAGCATTTCTTACAATATTGTCATGGTCCCCTAGAAGGTTTTGTCTAGTTGTGGTGAAAATACAGTAAATATATAACAAGTTACTGTATGTTTACAGTTAAATTAAGGTGTTCATTTGAAAGAACAGTATGCTGATGTGTAATGATTACTTGGGACTCAACCTCACTTAGAATTTGAACTCGCAACCTTTCGGGTTGCTACTTACCTGATGTTCCTGCTGCGCCACCAGGTCGGTGGACAGAACAGAGATTGGCTATACATATATTGCCAATAATATATTTTTAAACATTGCCTAATGTATATACAACAGCTTGAAGGTTTTATTTTTATACAATGACAGTATGCTGCTGTATTCTAATTTCATTTAAGGCCATGGTTAGGGGTAGAATGCTGTTCCCTGGGGTACAAAAACTCAAAGGTACACTTCGCAGGTACACATACAGTGGTTCTTCCTTTAAAAGTTGCGTCATACTGCAGTACAGTTTGCAGCATGATGCGGAATGGTATGGTACCGTTGGAGTGCGTGACGTCATAGTATTTTACTGTCAGCCATTGTTGCCATTAATGCTAGTTTGACCACCAGAGGGCATATTTGAGAAGCGAAATTATTGAAATTACGTGGAGCTGTAGGCCTAAGAGTCCTACTTGCTATAGCTGTTTTTGCGTAACTTACTTATTGGCATACAGGCCTACTTCAATATACAGTATATCAATCAATCATTCATTCATTTGTGATCACACAGCATACAAGTCTTGTCTTTAAATACAGTCAAGCATTTTATTTATAAAACAAAATAACAGGGAGCCTTGAATAATTAAACAAGTAATAAACCGCAACATGTCGGCATAATATTGGCTGTTCTAAAGACGTTAACTTTTTTGTTAGAACAGACTAACTGGGATTGATTATAATTTGTTAGTAAAATATTATTGTATTTGTTGTGTTGTTTATACTGTTAGAAATGTTGTTTAGTTAAATTGATTGTGTTTCTATTCCAGGAAAAATAATCCTAACATTTCCACACCCTAATTGTAGGCTAACCAATACCCAAATGGAGATTCAGTGAAAAGAAAAATCTGATTGATTTATCAAGACCAGTCCCCTTGTTTTGTTTGTTTGTCGTTCTCACGTGTAAAATTTGTAAGACAATTTTTTTGGCATTTATTTCAATATATTTTCCAACTCTTTCTATTTTTAAATGAAATATACCTTCCGGCAACCCGCCTCACCCAATGTGATACGGATCTGCTATTTTTAGACCTTATAGCCAGAACCTCCATCAGAAGCTAACCAGCAATTAGCTACTAGCTATTTAGTCCTTTACCTTTTGCACAGACACCTGCCGCTTTTAGCCTGGATAATACTTGCCAGCCTGCCAGTATCGGACTGTTTTTCTCCACTACAACACCGGATTCCTGCCGTAAGCCCTGGACCATTACTCCTGATCATCACAGCTAGCTAGCTTCCACCGAATGGCCCAAGCCCAAAGCTAGCCTTGAGCCAGGCCCACCTCCCGGCCTGCTCAGTGGATCCTATGATCACTCGGCTACACAGCTGATGCCTCCCGGACTCTTCACTAACAAGACTAGAATCAAATACACCACTGGATTATTGCCGTAAACTCTGGACCTTTGCATCAGATCATCGCTGCTAGCTAGCTGCTACCGGGTGGCTATAGTGGCTAACGCCCTTGTCCCGAAGCTAGCACCAGTTAGCTGGGAGCCAGGTGCATCTCCCGGCTAGCAAACGAAATTACTCCAGCTACAATACATCTTTTGCCAACTGGCCTAGACCCTCTGTTGACACGGAGCCCCGTCGTCCCATCATGACTGGTCTGCCGACGTAATTCCAACCGTTCCGCTGAGCCCTCAACCGGCCTTTGCCGGACGCCAGAGCAGATGTTTCTACTAGCCCCGGCCTACTAACTAAAATAATAAAATAAATGTTGAACGCCGTGTCTCCTGCTTGCTAGTGTAGTAACGACTACCTAGCGGCTTCCCTGTTTCATCTATTGCTGTTCACTGGACCCTATGATCACTTGGCTACATGGCTGATGCCTGCTGGACTGTTCATTAATCACGGTACTCCATTTTGTTCATTGTTGTTTATCTGTCTGCACCAGCCTCGAACTCAGGCCCTGTGTGTAGTTAACTGACCCTCTCTGCTCATTCATCAACATTTTACCTGTTGTTGTTGTCTTAGCTGATTAGCTGTTGTTGTCTTACCCGATGTTGTCTTAACTAGCTCTCACAATCAACACCTGTGATTGCTTTATTCCTCGCTTTATGTCTCTCTATGTCTCTCTCTAATGTCAATATGCCTTGTATACTGTTGTTTAGGATAGTTATCATTGTTTTAGTTCACTGTGGAGCTCCTAGTCCCACTAAACAAGCCTCAGATACCTCTTTTGTCCCACCTCTCACACATGTGGTGAACTCACCCAGCATAACTAGTGCGTCCAGAGATGCAACCTGTCTTATCACTCAATGCCTAGATTTACCTCCACTGTACCCGCACCCTACCGTAACCCTGTCTGTACATTATGCCCTGATTCTATTCTACCATGCCCAGAAATCTGCTCCTTTTATTCTCTGTCCCCAACGCACAAGACCACCAGTTTTGATAGCCTTTAGCCGTACCCTCATCCTACTCATCCCCAGGCGCTCTCATTTGTTGACTTCTGTAACCGTAAAAGACTTGGTTTCATGAATGTTAATATCAGAAGCCTCCTCCCTAAGTTTGTTTTACTCACTGCTTTAGCACACTCCGTCAACCCTGATGTCCTAGCTGTGTCTGAATCCTGGCTTGGGGAGGCCACCAAAAATTCTGAGATTTCCATTCCCAACTACAACATTTTCCGTCAAGATAGAACTGCCAAAGTGGGAGGAGTTGCAATCTACTGCAGAGATAGCCTGCAGAGTTCTGTCATACTATCTAGGTCTATGCCCAAACAGTTCGAGCTTCTAATTTTAAAAATGAATCTCTCCAGAAATAAGTCTCTAACTGTTGCCACCTGTTATGACCCCCCCTGATTGCCCCCCCATCTATTTTCAGAGTTCTCTGTTAGGTGACCTAAAGGTGCTTTCCTCACCATCTTAAATAAGCATGCCCCTTTCAAAAAATGTAGAACTAAGAACAGATATAGCCCTTGGTTCACTCCAGACCTGACTGCCCTCGACCAGCACAAAAACATAATGTGGTGGACTGCATTAGCATTGAATAGTCCCCGTGACATGCAACTTTTCAGAGAAGTCAGGAACCAATACACACAGTCAGTTAGGAAAGCAAAGGCTAGCTTTTTCAAACAGAAATTTGCATCCTGTAGCTCTAACTCCAAAAGGTTTTTGGACACTGTAAAGTCCATGGAGAATAAAAGCACCTCCTCCCAGCTTCCCACTGCACTGAGGCAAGGAAACACTGTCACCACCGATAAATCCACAGTAATCGAAAATTTCAATAAGCATTTCTCTACGGCTGGCCATGCTTTCCTCCTGGCTACCCCAACCCTGGCCAACAGCTCCGCACCCCCGCAGCTACTTGCCCAAGTCTCCCCAATTTCTCCTTCACCCAAATCCAGACAGCTGATGTTCTGAAAGAGCTGCAAAACCTGGACCCATACAAATCAGCTGGGCTAGACAATCTGGACCCTCTCTTTCTAAAATGATCTGCCGCCATTGTTGCAACCCCTATTACCAATCTGTTCAACCTCTCTTTCATATCGTCCGAGATCCCTAAATATTGGAAATCTGCCCCCGCGGTCATCCCCCTCTTCAAACGGGGAGACACTCTAGGCCCAAACTATTACAGACCTACATCCATCCTGGCCTGCCTTTCTAAAGTCTTCGAAAGCCAAGTTAACAAATAGATCACTGACCATTTTGAATCCCACCGTACCTTCTCCGCTGTGCAATCTGGTTTCCCAGCTGGTCATGGGTGCACCTTAGCCACGCTCAAGGTACTAAAAGATATCATAACTGCCATTGATAAAAGACAGTACTGTGCAGCCATCTATATCGACCTGGCCAAGGCTTTCGACTCTATCGATCACCGTATTCTTATCGGCAGACTCAACAGCCTTGGTTTCTCAAATGACTGCCTCGCCTGGTTCACCAACTACTTCTCAGAGTTCAGTGTGTCAAATCGGAGGGCCTGTTGTTCAGACCTCTGGCAGTTTCTATGGGGATACCACAGTGTTCAATTCTCGGGCTGACTCTTTTCTCTGTATATATCAATCATATCGCTCTTCCTGCGGGTGATTCTCTGATCCACCTCTATGCAGACGACACCATTCTGTATACATCTAGCTCTTCTTTGGACACTGTGTTAACAAACCTCAAAACGAGCTTCAATGCTATCCGTTTTGTCACCCAAGACCCATATACCACCCACCACTGCGACTTGTTTGCTCTTGTCGGCTGGCTCTCGCTACATATTCGTCGCCAGACCCACTGGCTCCAAGTCATCTATAAGTCTATGCTAGGTAAAGCTCCGCCATATCTCAGCTCACTGGCCACGATAACAACACCCACACATAGCATGCGCTCCAGCAGGTATATCTCACTGGTCATCCCCAAAGCCAACACCTCTTTGGCCGCATTTCCTTCCAGTTCTCTGCTACCAATGACTGGAACAAATTGCAAAAATCACTGAAGTTGGAGACTTATATCTCCCTCACTAACTTTAAACATCAGCTATCTGAGCATCTTACCAATTGCTGCAGCAGTACACAGCCCATCTGTAAATAGCACATCCAAACTACCTACCTCATCCCCACATTGTTTTTATTTACTTTTTTGCTCTTCTGCACACCAGTATTTCTACTTGCACATCATAATCTGCACATCTATCACTCCAGTGTTAATTTGCTCAATTGTAATTACTTCGCTACCATGGCATATTTATTGCCTTACATCCTCATGCCATTTGCACACACTGTATATAGACTTTTTTCTATTGTGTTATTGACTGTACATTTGTTTATTCCATGTGTAACTCTGTGCTGTTGTTTGTGTCGCACTGCTTTGCTTTATCTTGGCCAGGTCGCAGTTGTAAATGAGAACTTGTTCTCAACTGGCCTACAGGGTTGTTTGTCTCAAAGCAGTGCGAAATGATGCTGAAATTGTTGACCACACGTGGGTAGGCCATTGCTTCAAATCCTAGTATAACAATTGTATGACTTTGGGTGTTTCAGTAAGCAACAATGTGTTGCCTTCAATTGCATTAGCCTAGTTTATTCTAATATTTCTGTCATTCAGTGATATTTATTCCCATAGTAATTCGTTATGGGTCCATCCAGATGTGGTTAGAAAACAGTGCATTTGGTGGGCTATGCAAAGAGATGGGTGAAGTGACAAGCCTCGCAAACATCCATTAATACATTTAAAGTCCCTAAACACGGCAAGAGTCTATTGTCCTGCTGATAGCCTATCAAGTCAAGGGTGGTTGGCTTCTTTTGTATTCCAATTCATTGGAAATGCTGCTAACCCATTTACACCTGGCTCACAATGTTGTTACTTACAGTACAGTGCACTTTCACTCTATTCTCCACCAGACTCTCTACCAGATTATTCTTTCTATTGTTGTTATCTATTCGGTAACATTCCACAAGTAAATGCATTGAATAAAACACCTACATTAAATTGCTCAAGTCTTGAAAATATGTGAAACCTTTTATTTGTATTTTGTTTGTCTGTGCTCTTATAAAACTAAATAAAAAAGGGAGCCTTAAATAAATAATAGTCAGTTGTGTTGTTACAAGGTAGGGGGGGGGGGTATACAGAAGATAGCCCTATTCAGTAAAAGACCAAGTCCATATTATGGCAAGAACAGCTCAAATAAGCAAAGAGAAACAGTCCATCATTACTTTAAGACATGAGGGTCAGTCAATACGGAACATTTCAAGAACTTTGATAGTTTCTTCTAGTGCAGTCGTAAAAACCATCGAGCGCTATGATGAAACTGCCCCTCATAAAGACCGACACAGGAATGGAAGGCCCAGAGTTACCTTTGCTGCAGAGGATAAGTTCACTAGAGTTACCAGCCTCAGAAATTGCAGCCCAAATAAATGCTTCACAGAGTTCAAGTAACAGACACATCTCAACATCAACTGTTCAGAGGAGACTTCATGAATCAAGCCTTCATGGTTGAATTGCTGCAAAGAAACCACGACTAAAGAACACCAATAATAAGAAGAGACTTGCTTGATCCAAGAAACATGAGCAATGGACATTAGACTGGTGGAAGTTTGTACTTTGGTCTGGAGTCCAAATTGGAGATTTTCGGTTCCAACTGCCGTGTCTTTGTGAGACACAGAGTAGGTGAACGGATGATCTCCACATGTGTATTTCCCACCGTAAAGCATTGAGGAGGAGGTGTTATGGTGTGAGGGTGCTTTGCTGGTGACACTGTCTGTGATTTATTTAGAATTCAAGGCACACTTAACTAGCATGGCTGTCACAGCATTCTGCAGCGATACGCCATCCCATCTGGTTTGCGCTTAGTGGGACTATCATTTGTTTTTCAACAGGACAATGACCCAACACACCTCCAGGCTGTGTAAGAGCTATTTTACCAATGAGGAGAATGATGACCTGGCCTCCACAATCCCGACCTCAACCAAATTGAAATGGTTTGGGATGAGTCGGACCGCAGAGTGAAGGAAAATAATCCAACAAGTGCTCAGCATATGTGGGAACTCCTTCAAGACTGTTGGAAAAGCATTCCAGGTGAAGCTGGTTGAGAGAATGCCAAGAGTGTGACCGACCAGCCAACAGACCACGTGTATTGCGTTGTGTGGGCGAGCAGTTTGCTGATGTCAACTTTGAACAGAGTGCCCCATGGTGGTGGTGTGGTTATGGTATGGGCAGGTATAAGCTACGGACAATGAACAAAATTGCATTTTATCGATGGCAATTTGAATGATGAGATCCTGAGGCCTATTGTCGTGCCATTCATCTGCCGCCATTGCCTATTTCAGCATAGTAATGCACGGCCCCATGTCGCAAGGATCTGTACACAATTCCTGGATGCTGAAAATGTCCCAGTTCTTCCATGGCCTGCATTCTCTCCAAGCATTTCACAGAATGAGCATGTTTGGGATGCTATGGGTCGACTTGTATGACCACGTGTTCCAGTTCCCGCCAATATCCAACTTTGCACAGCCATTGAAGAGGAGTGGGACAACATTCCACAGGACAAACTCAACAGCCTGATCAACTCTATGTGAAGGAGATGTGTCGCGCTGCATGAGGCAAATGGTGGTCACACCAGATACTGACCGGTGTTCTGATCCATGCCCCTACCTTTTTTTAAAGAGATCTGTGACCAACAGATGCGTATCTGTATTCACAGTCATGTGAAATCCATAGATTAGGGCCTAAATGAATTTATTTAAATTGACTGATTTCTTTTTTGAACTGTAACGCAGTTCTTTGAAATTGTTGCATGTTGCATTTATATTTCTGTTCAGTATACATATGCCAACCATGGCTAATGCTGAGAAATGCTGGCATCCTAAATTATTTTGTTCATTTCATTTAAGTATAATTTCTTCTCCCTTTGAAAAACTAGGCTAGAGTGGTGGCTACGTTTCGTCATGTCAACATATTATCATCACTGGACATGTAGCCTACAGGTGCCTGCCTCGTCACCGAGGAAGGAAGATATTTAATATAACAATTGTGAGAATGCATTACAAATCAAGGAATAAGAAAAGTTAATTACATTATTTTCTTTTACTGTTTTAATTCAGAAATGGAGCCCAGGAGTCAAAGTATTTCATTTCAGCCAACAAACATATGTTTCTCCAGTCCCACCTCACCCTCTACGCATCAAACACCTCAAGTCATGCATTTCGATACATTTTACAATTATATATTTTTTTATCAGCATAAAGCAACAATTGTTAATGACATTATTTTCTTTGCCTGCTTTATTTCAGAAATAGAGCCACTATAGGCCTACTTTCCACTCAGTGCTTGTGGGTGAGGTACTCGCCAAAGCAAGGAACTACACCCAAGCCTGTGTTATTACAAGGCTCCTCGCTTGGGAAGTGATGTCCAGTGAGGCATAGAGGATTGTCAGAGGCAGGCCGGCCCCAGTAGACGGACTATGAGGAGTGTGGTGGTCCTCAAGGAGCTGCCGCATCAGGATTATCCTGTACTGCTGTTATGAGATCACCTGTCCTGCCACCTGCTTGTGGAAAATGTGGCCATTGAGGAGAGCTATGTCTATTAGGTGGGAAAATAGCTTCTTGTACCATTTGAGGGGTTTTCTGGCACACCCAACAAAACGGTTCTGCATGTCCACTTTGTCAACTGCTCCCATCTTCTTGAAGTACTTCAACACACAGTCTGGCTTCATTTTCCTCTCTCTGGTGACATAGTCTAGTTTTCCTGTGTCCAACATTTTGGAGTGCACAGTGGACAGATCATGGACATTGCATTTGCTGTGCTATTTCACTGCCATTTTCTCCCTGTTCATTTGGAACTCCCCCCCCTCCCCTTGCTCATTTTCCTTTTGAATATTGGCATCCCCTTCCTCATTGTGCAACAGGGTGCCTGTGTTCTCCCTCAAAAGGTACTGGAAAAGGGCTACTGTACCCTTTCCGAGGTAAGGCTGCAGCATGGTGATCACCACTGATCCAGATATGCCCAGACCATCAACATGCCTTATATTGTAGATAGGCCAGTCACGTTAGCCTCTTCAGTAGATAGCATATCGAATGCGTGACCCGGGCCGGCAAAATCCTGGATCATTGTTACTCTAACTTCCGCTACGTATACAAAGCCCTCCCTCGCCCTCCTTTCGCCAAATCTGACCACGACTCCATTTTGTTGCTCCCAACCTATAGACAGAAACTAAAACAGGAAACGCCTGTTTTCAGGTCTGTTCAACGCTAGTGCGACCAATCTGATTCCACGCTTCAAGATTTCTTCGATCACGTGGACTGGGATATGTTCCGGATAGCATTGAACAACAACATTGATGTATATGCTGATTCGGTGAGTGAGTTTATTAGCAAGTGCATCGGTGATGTTGTACCCACAGTGACTATTAAAACCTACTCCAACCAGAAACTGTGGATTTATGGCAGCATTCACGCAAAACTGAAAGCGCAAACCACTGCTTTTAATCAGGGCAAGGTGACCGGAAACAAGACCAAATACAAACAGTGTAGCTATTCCCTCCGCTAGGCAATCAAACAAGCTAAGCGTCAGTATAGAGACAAAGTAGAAACACAATTCAACGGCTCAGACACGAGAGGTATGTGGCAGGGTTTACAGTCAATTACGGACTACAAAAATAAAATTAGCTCCATCGGGGACCCCGATGTCTTGCTCCCAAACAAACTAAACAGCGTCTTTGCTCGCTTTGACGACATTACAGTCCCACCGACACGGCCTGTTACCAAAACCTGTGGGCTCTCCTTTACCGCAGCCAACGCAAGTAAAACATTTAAACGTGTTAACCCTCGCAGGGCTGCCAGCCCAGATGGCATCCCTAGCCGCATCCTCAGAGCATTAGCAGACCAGCTGGCAGGTGTGTTTACAGACATATTCAATCAGTCCCTATCCCTGTCTGCTGTTCCCACATGCTTCAAGAGGGCCACCATTGTTCCTGTTCCCAAGAAAGCTAAGCTAAACGACTATCGCCCCGTAGCACTCACTTCCGTCATCATGAATTGCTTTGAGAGATTAGTCAAGGATCATATAATTTCCATCCAACCTAACACCCTAGACCCACTCCAATTTGCTTACCGCTGTTAAGGTTTTCTTCCGTCGAAAGAGAGTCGGACCAAAATGCAGCGTGGTTAATATGATACATCTTTAATACGATGAAAACGAACAATACAAAAACAACAAACGGAACATGAAAACCTATACAGCCTATCTGGTGACAACTAACACAAAGACAGGAACAATCACCCACGAAACACTCAAAGAATATGGCTGCCTAAATATGGTTCCCAATCAGAGACAACGAGAATCACCTGCCTCTGATTGAGAACCGCCTCAGGCAACCATAGACTTTGCTAGAACACCCCACTAAGCCACAATCCCAAAACCTACGAAAAAAAACCCATACATAAACACAACACAAAATAAACCCATGTCACACCCTGGCCTGACCAAATAAATATAGAAAACACAAAATACTAAGACCAGGGCGTGACAACCGCCCCAATAGGTCCACAGACAACGCAATCGCAATCACACTGCACACTGCTCTAACCCATCTGGACAAGAGGAATACCTATGTAAGAGTGCTGTTCATCGACTATAGCTCAGCATTCAAAACCATAGTACCCTTCAAACTCGTCATTAAGCTCGAAACCCTGGGTCTCGAACCCGCCCTGTGTAACTGGGTCCTGGACTTTCTGACAGGACACCTTGACGTGGTGAGGGTAGGAAACAACATCTCCACCCTGCTGATCCTCAACACTGGGGCCCCACAAGGGTGCGTTCTCAGCCCTCTCCTGTGCTCCCTGTTCACCTATGACTGCGTGGCCATGCACGCCTCCAACTCAATCATCAAGTTTGCAGATGACACTACAGTGGTAGGCTTGATTACCAACAACGACGAGACAGCCTACAGGGAGGTGAGGGCCCTTGGAGTGTGGTGTCAGGAAAATAACCTCACACTCAACGTCAACAAAACAAAGGAGATGTTTGTGGACTTCAGGAAACAGCAGAGGTAGCACCCCCTATCCACATCGATGGGACAGTAGTGGAGAAGGTGGAAAGTTTTAAGTTCCTCGGCGTACACATCACAGACAAACTGAATTGGTCCACCCACACAGATAGCATCGTGAAGAAGGCGCAGCAGCGCCTCTTCAACCTCAGGAGGCTGAAGAAATTCGGCTTGTCACCAAAAGCACTCACAAACTTCTACAGATGCACAATCGAGAGCATCCTGTCGGACTGTATCACCGCCTGGTACGGCAACTGCTCCGCCCTCAACCGTAAGGCTCTCCAGAGGGTAGTGAGGTCTGCACAACGCATCACCGGGGGCAAACTACCTGCCCTCCAGGACACCTACACCACCCGATGTCACAGGAAGGCCATAAAGATCATCAAGGACAGCAACCACCCGAGCCACTGCCTGTTCACCCCGCTATCATCCAGAAGGCGAGGTCAGTACAGGTGCATCAAAGCTGGGACCGAGAGACTGAAAAACAGCTTCTATCTCAAGGCCATCAGACTGTTAAACAGCCACCACTAACATTGAGTGGCTGCTGCCAACACACTGACTCAACTCCAGCCACTTTAATAATGGGAATTGATGGGAATTGATGTAAAATATATCACTAGCCACTTTAAACAATGCTACCTAATATAATGTTTACATACCCTACATTATTCATCTCATATGTATACGTATATACTGTACTCTATATCATCTACTGCATCCTTATGTAATACATGTATCACTAGCCACTTTAACTATGCCACTTTGTTTACATACTCATCTCGTATGTATATACTGCACTCAATACCATCTACTGTATCTTGCCTATGCCGCTCTGTACCATCACTCATTCATATATCTTTATGTACATATTTTTTTATCCCCTTACACTTGTGTCTATAAGGTAGTAGTTTTGGAATTGTTAGCTAGATTACTTGTTGGTTATTACTGCATTGTCGGAACTAGAAGCACAAGCATTTCGCTATACTCGCACTAACATCTGCTAACCATGTGTATGTGACAAATAAAATTTGATTTGATTTAGCTAGATTTTGGTTTAGGGAAACAAATGTCGTTCGCTAGCTAGTTACATTAGCTAACTTAGTTAGCTATGCTACCTCTGCTCGACTTCTTAGTAAGGTAACCAATTAAATGTTACCCCAGCAGCCTGTGCTTGTAGTTTGCACATCCAGATATTGAGCATCACACCATGACTAAATTTTACAGTTATTTTCGACACAAAAGCATAAATCAATGGTTATTCGCAAACTTATGTTCTATGAACAAATTATGTGAAATTTCACGTGAAATCATGTTTTTTTCCATAAGCGTAGTTTTGTGTCACTGATCTACAGACACTACGCCATAATGTCAAAGTGGAATTATGTTTTTAGAAATGTTTACAAATTAATCAAAAATAAAAAGCTGAATTGTCTTCAGTCAATAAGTATTCAACCCTGTTGTTATGGCAAGCCGAAATAAGTTCAGGAGGAAAAATGTGACTCGTTTCAGGAAACTAGGCGTATGTCCTGCATCTACTTCACAGGAGAGCCATTTGAACGTAAACCTTTTTTATCAAAATGCATTTTTGGGCAGAAATGCCTTCTGGAACATCTTGTATGCCATCTGTAAATATGAATAAAATGGTTAAATTACGAGCCTAGTTGGTTTAGCCACAGAAAAAGACAGCAACCTTCCTACTAGCTATGATTGGCTGAGATAATGAGTGGGCTGGACATGCCGAGAGATGAATTCGGATTGGTCTGCCATGTATCCCGCTTCTGTCAATAACATGAGCTAGTCAGTATGTGTAGGTAATCCTTTCTAATGCGTTTTCTTTTTAAAGAGATCACTTGGTCGAACTGCATAAGTGTTGCTCTCCACTTTCTGGAGGACCGAGTTTTGAAATCAGTGGAATTAAAGTACGATAGGAGATGAAGTTTGATTGCAAATATGCGAAAAAAGAACACACAGAATGCTGTTGTATAATACACCTGTCTCTGGTTTACATCTTGGAACAAAGGGCAACCATGGCATCCGTGACAGAGAGGGAGAAATGTTCATCCATGCTAGCTGACCCGGTGCATTATAGCTCAATATCCCAGCATCAACAACCCAATTTAAAGAAAACAATTGGTTGTTTGTGACCCAACTTGCTGGGTCAAAATAACGCAATATGTGTTCTGTCCAATATCTACCCAAATTGGGTTGTTTTTAACACAGTATTTTTTAGAGTGTTGTTCTATTTCCACTAACTGATCTAGTCATGATTGTGGTAAAGTTTTGCTTGCAGCTTAGTATGAAATGTAGCCGTAATGCTGAGGCTGCATTGGCACGTGCTACGCTCCTAACCTCTTGATGGTTGCTAGGTAGCATCATCAAGAGCATTTCACTTTACCCATCTCTTCACAAATAAATGTTATCTACAGTGCATTCGGGAAGTATTCAGACCCCTTGACTTTTTCCACATTTTGTTTTGTTACAGCCTTATTCTAAAATGGATTAAATGTATTGTTTTTCATCCTCAATCTACACACAATACCCCAAAATGACAAGGTGAAAACAGGTTTTTAGAAATTTTAGCAAATATATAAAAAAAATGGAAATACCTTATTTACATAAGTATTCAGACCATTTGCTATGAGTCTCGAAATTGAGCTCTGGTGCATCCTGTTTCCATTTATCATCCTTGATATGTTTCTACAACTTGATTGTAGTCCACCTGTGGTAAATTCAATTGATTGGACATGATTTGGAAATGCACATAAGGTCCCACAGTTGACAGTGCATGTCAGAGCAATAACCAATCCATGAGGTTAAAGGAATTGTCCATACAGATCCAAGACACGATTGTATTGAGGCACAGATCTGGGGAAGGGCACCAAAAAAATTCTGCAGCATTGACGGTCCCCAAGAACACAGTGGCCTCCATCATTCTTAAATGTAAGGAATTTGGAACCACCAAGACTCTTCCTAGAGCACGCCGCCTGGCCAAACTGAGAAGGGCCTTGGTCAGGGAGGTGACCATGAACCCGATGGTCACTCTGACAGAGCTCCAGAGTTCCTGCGTGGAGTTGGGAGAACCTTCCAGAAGGACAACCATCTCTGCAAAACTCCACCAATCAGGCTTTTCTGGTAGAGTGGCCAGATGGAAGCCAGTCCTCAGTAAAAGGCACATGACAGCCCGCTTGGAGTTTGCCAAAAGGCACCTAAAGGACTGTCAGATCATGAGAAACAAGATTCTCTGGTCTGATGAAACCAAGATTGAACTCTTTGGCCTGAATGTCAAACGTCACGTCTGGAGGAAACCTTGCACCATCCCTATGATGAAGCATGGTGGTGGCAGCATTATGCTGTGGGGATGTTTTTCAGCGGCAGGGACTGGGAGACTAGTCAGGATTGAGGGAAAGATGAACGGAGCAAAGTACAGAGAGATCATTGAGGAAAACATGCTCCAGAGCGCTCAGGACCTCAGACTGGGGTGAAGGTTCACCTTCCAACAGGACAACGACCCTAAGCACACAGCCAAGACAACGCAGGGGTGACTTCGGGACAACTCTCTGAATATCCTTGAGTGGCCCTGCCAGAGACCGGACTTGAACCTGTTCTAACATCTCTGGAGAGACCTGAAAATAGCTGTGCAGCGATGCTCCGCATCCAACCTGACAGAGCTTGAGAGGATCTGCAGAGAAGAATGGGAGAAACTCCCCAAATAGAGGTGTGCCAAGGTTGTAGCGTCATACCCAAGAAGACTTGAGGCTGTAATCGCTGACAAAGTAAAGGGTCTGAATACTTATGATATTTCAGTTTTTTAATTTTTTAATGCATTTGCAAAAATGTTATCCATTTTAGAATACGGCTGTAATGTAATAAAATGTGGAAAAATTCAAGGGATCTGAATACTTTCAGAATGGACTGTACGTTCAGGTGAGTGATGCTCATGATCATCTTGTTTAGTTAGGTTATTTATTAGCACTGATCAGAACATTTTTGCCAGCATGTTAGCTTAACGAGGGGATTATTCTGCTCTTCCCTCATAGTCGCTTAGTAGCCTAAGCCTACTCTCGATCAAAAGCCTGTGGCTTGTCTTAATCAATCAAAGACATTTTGTTTCACTGAATCTCTGTCTATTCATTTGATAAATGATCTGGATGGCCAAATAAGTGGAAGTGGTATAGCTCATCTATTCATTTTCTCATCTATCACTGATCAGAAACATTTAGCATGCAATAATGAAGCCTAACATGCTGACCAGACCGGACAAGTCGCGTGTGCGAGCGTCGGAAAATACGTTTTGAAATCCATGTTATTCAATTATTGCACCCACACTGCTCGCGCACGCCAACGAGCATCTGCGATGCCAAGAGCTAAAATAGAACTCCTTTCTATTTCTGACGCAGATCGCGCTGAAAGTTCTGCCTCTCCCATCTCGTCATTGGTTTATAGAAGCAGGTACCCACGTGCCATCTCCTCATTGGTTATACCCACGTGTGTGATTGAAAGATGAACTGTTTTGCCGGTCGTCGTGGTAATACTATGAAAGATTAGATGCGATCACCATATAAGTTCAAAGATGAAAAAGCCTGGAAGGAGGAGAGATGACTAGAAATGATTCGGTTGGCCGTTTATGTGTGGATTAATTGTCGGAGTAGAGGACCTTGTGCATTTCAGGTAAAATAACAACTCACTGTTTATATCCCAGGACAAATTAGCTAGCAACAGCAAGCTCGCTAAATAGACAAATTAGCTATCAAGTGCAAGCTAGCTAGCTAAATTGCCATAATGGTTAACGCTTTTCGACCTGTCCCCAAATTAATGTCATTGGTTCAGAGTTTGTTTTGATATTTTAACCTGTGTGTCGTGATCGTGTTTGGTGTAGTGGGACAACATAAATGTATGCATGATAGCGCACGATGGCGCACGCGTGCAGCCGGTTTGGGTCTATTATTTTGCTCAATGGCATTTAGGCAACTGCAAAAGCCCGCTGAGTTAGTGAAATATGAACATGAGACTCGCATGCTTTTGAAAATATAGATTAGTATTATTTTCTATGGGTATCATGGTGAAGATACTCTCAATGTAAGACCCTACGCTTGCTCCCTAACAAAGCGGAGTGAGGGTAGAATAGAGACAAAATGTGGATAAAAAAAGCATGGGCTTGCCTTGGGCTCTGTTTCAAAATGTTTTTAAAAATGATGACAGCGGTTTCACACATTACCGTGACCCAAGTTGTGTTGGTAAAATATTATTTGTATTTTATTCTGGTACTTCAATTAAATTCTTAGCCTACTATAAAATATGTGTGTGGACTTTGATCAGGGCCTAAGTGTGTCTTGCCTGTTTATTGATTTCATGTGCATGGCGCAGCCATGTAGCCTATAGGCTGCACAGACAGTAACATAATTAAACTCCAAATATGGCATTCTGTTTTTTTGAAAATGCATTTTATTAGACCTATGTTTCTTAAGACCTTCCTAAAACAAATGAATAATGGTGTATATTCAATGGATTTATTAAAATATACGTCCACCCGCATATTCCCAGATCTAATTTACCGTAAAGTCTGTCTGTAAAGGCGACAAGAAAGAGATGGTGTTACTCATCGCCATGGAATAGTGACATGGCCAATCACATTGACACACGCAAACACACACATCCCAGCGCTGTGTTGTCCTGCCACTTTGCATTTACTTCAGCACAACGAGAGAGATGGAGGGACTAGGAAGAAGAGAGATTGAGAACTGAGGCCAGTGAAGTGAGAGGGGATTTTGATGATGATTTTACATTCTCTCCCTCTTTCATTCATTTGCATTTTCACTTCTAGCAGCATCACATGTACAGCTCAGAGAGCGAGAGAGAGAGAGAGAATCAAATGTTATTGGTCACATACACATGGTTAGCTTTTGCGAGTGTAGTGAAATGCTTGTGCTTCTAGTTCCGACAATGCAGTAATATCTAACAAATTCACAATGACTACCTTATACACACAGATGTAAATGGATGAATAAGAATATGTACATATAAATATATGGATGAGCAATGGCTGAACGGCATAGGCAAGATGCAGTAGATGGTATAGAATACAGTATATATATATGAGAGGAGTAATGTAAGATATGTAAACATTATTAAAGTGTCCTTGAGATAGAAGCTGTTTTTCAGTCTCTCGGTCCCAGCTTTGATGCACCTGTACTGACCGCGCCTTCTGGATGATCGCATAGTGAACAGGCAGTGGCTCGAGTGGTTGTTGTCCTTGATGATCTTTTTGGCCTTCCTGTGACATTGGGGGCTGTAGGTGTCCTTGAGGTCAGGTAGTTTGCCCCCGGTGATGCGTTGTGCAGACCACACTATCCTCTGGAGAGCCTTGCGGTTGAGGGCGGTGCAGTTGCCGTACCAGGTGGTGATACAGCCCGACAGGATGTTCTCGATTGTGCATTTGTAAATGTTTGTGAGTGTTTTTGGTGACAAGCCACATTTCTTCAGCCTCCTGAGGTTGAAGAGGCGCTGTTGCTCCTTCTTCACCACGCTGTCTGTGTGGGTGGACCATTTCAGTATGTCCGTGATGTGTACGCCAAGGAACTTAAAACTTTCCACCTTCTCCTCTACTGTCCCGTCGATGTGGATGGGGGGTGCTTCCTCTGCTGTTTCCGGAGGTCCATGATCATCTCCTTTGTTTTGTTGACGTTGAGTGAGAGGTTATTTTTCCTGACACCACACTTCGAGGGCCCTCACCTCCTCCCTGTAGGCTGTCTCATCATTGTTGGTAATGAATGAATTGGAAGCGTGCATGGCCACGAAGTCATGGGTGAACAGGGAGTACAGGAGAGGGCTAAGAACACATCCTTGTGGGGCCCCAGTGTTGAGGATCAGCAGGGTGTAGATGTTGTTTCCTACTTTCACCACATGGGGGCGGCCTGTCAAAGTCCAGGACCCAGTTGCACAGAGCGGGGTCGAGACCCAGGGTCTCGAGCTTAATGACGAGTTTGGTGTGTGTACATTTGTGTTGGTGCATGTGTTTTTGTCTTTGAATACTGGTAGACATGCCTAATACACAATGCATTACCCGGTTGGGATAGTATTGAGTCCACAGAGCAACTTGGCTAGTTCTCAGATCTTGATGTTTTGAATTATGTCCTTCCCTTAGCTACTGCTGGCTGTCTCCTATAGAAGAGGAGTGTTAACACTGTCAACAAATCAGGAGGAGAGCAGTGTAGTAGAGGAGAGGTTTGGAGAGTAGAGGACCATGTCCCTGATACTGACCCAATTAGGCACTAAACACTTCTCAACCAATTTATATTCTGCAGTAAATAAGGTGGCATGGGAGAACATTTGCATATTTTACTCAGCTACACTGTGTGTGTGTTCTCTACATGACTTAGTGATCATTTCCTGGTGTGTCATCATGACATGCCATAGATACACACGGTGTGGCATGGCTTAACCTGACCACGCCGCGAGTAGGGTACAGCCATAAGGTAGTCCCGTTACTCCCATGTAAAATTGCCTACTTTACGGACCACCGGACAGCGGCTGTATTCTTTTTTTGTATCATTCTATAAACATTTTGTACACGCTTGGTTGGTCAAATATAACATACTTCCATGTCGTCCTAATCAACAAACTGAAGAGTAGGATTTTTTTATTTATTATAAAGGGATAACTAATGTAAACTGTATTGTGTCTGTGTACCTTGTCTATGTATGAGCTGGAAGTAGAAGCCTAAGTATTGTTGTCCATTAGTTTACTCCAATTAGGGGAAGGGGGAGAGGTAGGGTTAGGGGAAAATAATAAAGGAAAAATATATATACAGGGGATTGGAAATTATGCAAACAATTACATTGATAGAACCCACAATCTATCTGCAATATTAAAGCTTATCTACCCCTAAATAAATATATACATTAAAACTGCATCATACCTAAAAATAAAAAGTCCATAGATGATATATGAATAAAAAAATGATTCCCTCGTTATTTCGAGATCACAACTTATTTATCTGATGATCAGGAGATAACAAAAGGGGATTTGTCGAGATCATGAGATAAACTCTATAAATAGGAGTGGACGTATTGATGATAGATTGACAGTATGGCTAAGCCCCCGGTGGATCAGTGCATATGTTTTAATTGATTGATATCGTTAGGGATGGTACATTTCATCCTAACATTGTGCTTTCATTTGTGTTTGGAGCTCATTGCCAGTATATAAGTTAGAATGTTAGCAAGCTAAATATCCCTTACTGTGAGCTAAGAGCTTGTGGGGGAGCTAAGCCCTCAGAGCCTGATGTCAGGATGCTGCTTTGTAGGCTGTTTCATATGTAAGGCTCCTTGCAGGCAAATTAGCTGTCAGCGCTTTATAGGTTGATGCATATAATCCAAAGTGGGTGAGCTCTATTCCTAGCAGGCTGATCAGATTCAATTAGCAGCCTCATAGGCTCATGTCAGGATGCTGCCTTGTAGGCTGTTTCATATGTAAGGCTCCTTGCAGGCAAATTAGCTGTCAGCGCTTCATAGGTTGATGCATATAATCCAAGATGGGTGAGCTCTATTCCTGGCAGGCTGATCATATTCAATAGCAGCCTCAGAGGCTGATAATAAATCAGGATGCTACCTTGTAGGCTGTTTCATATGTAAGGCCTCTGAGGCTGCTATTGAATCTGATCAATCCCCCATATACAGTGGGGCAAAAAAGTATTTAGTCAGCCACCAATTGTGCAAGTTCTCCCACTTAGAAATATGAGAGAGGCCTGTAATTTTGTTCATAGGTACACTTCAACTATGACAGACAAAATGAGAAGAAAAAAAATCCAGAAAATCACATTGTAGGATTTTTAATGAATTTATTTGCAAATTATGGTGGAAAATAAGTATTTGGTCACCTAAAAACAAGCAAGATTTCTGGATCTCACAGACCTGTAACTTCTTCTTTAAGAGGCTCCTCTGTCCTCCACTCGTTACCTGTATTAATGGCACCTGTTTGAACTTGTTATCAGTATAAAAGACACCTGTCCACAACCTCAAACAGTCACACTCCAAACTCCACTATGGCCAAGACCAAAGAGCTGTCAAAGGACACCAGAAACAAAATTGTAGACCTGCACCAGGCTGGGAAGACTGAATCTGCAATAGGTCAGCAGCTTTGTTTGAAGAAATCAACTGTGGGAACAATTATTAGGAAATGGAAGACATACAAGACCACTGATAATCTCCCTCGATCTGGGGCTCCACGCAAGATCTCACCCCGTGGGGTCAAAATGATCACAAGAACGGTGAGCAAAAATTCCAGAACCACATGGGGGAACCTAGTGAATGACCTGCAGAGAACTGGGACCAAAGTAACAAAGCCTACCATCAGTAACACACTACGCCGCCATGGACTCAAATCCTGCAGTGCCAGACTTGTCCCCCTGCTTAAGCCAGTACATGTCCAGGCCCGTCTGAAGTTTGCTAGAGAGAATTTGGATGATCCAGAAGAAGATTGCGAGAATGTCATATGGTCAGATGAAACCAAAATATAACTTTTTGGTAAAAACTCAACTCATCGTGTTTGGAGGACAAATAATGCTGAGTTGCATCCAAAGAACACCATACCTACTGTGAAGCATGTGGGGGGAAACATCATGCTTTGGGGCTGTTTTTCTGCAAAGGGACCAGGACGACTGATCCGTGTAAAGGAAAGAATGAATGGGGCCATGTATCGTGAGATTTTGAGTTAAAACCTCCTTCCATCAGCAAGGGCATTGAAGATGAAACGTCTTTCAGCATGACAATGATCCCAAACACACCGCCCGGGCAACGAAGGAGTGGCTTCGTAAGAAGCATTTCAAGGTCTGGAGTGGCCTATCCAGTCTCCAGATCTCAACCCCATAGAAAATATTTGGAGGGAGTTGAAAGTCCGTGTTGCCCAGCAACAGCCCCAAAACATCACTGCTCTAGAGGAGATCTGCATGGAGGAATGGGCCAAAATACCAGCAACAGTGTGTGAAAACCTTGTGAAGACTTACAGAAAACGTTTGACCTCTGTCATTGCCAACAAAGGGTATATAACAAAGTATTGAGATAAACTTTTGTTATTGACCAAATACTTATTTTCCACCATAATTTGCAAATAAATTCATAAAAAAATCCTACAATGTGATTTTCCTTTACTATCCTTTATTGTTATTATTTTCAATGGTGCTTGAGAGGATGGCTGCTGTTTTATTGGCAGTGCTATTTTGTTTGTTATTTGTTTGTTCTAACTTATTTTGTACATAATGTTGCTGCCATCTCTTATGACCGAAAAGAGCTTCTGGACATCAGAACAGCGATTACTCACCTTGAATTAGACGAATCATTTTTCTTGAATGAGTCGGACGAGAGGGATTTACTCCAAACACCCGAACAGGCCCCCATCTCTGTCATTCACAGGAGAAAGAGACAGAGATTTCGCAGAAGTAGATCGGGTGCCTTCTGGGGATCAGGTGACGAGTGGCTAATCTGCCTTTGCCATCGGTACTATAGGCCAACGTACAATCGTTGGATAATAAATTGTATGAACTAAAAGGACGTATATCCTACCAACGGGACATTAAAAACTGTAATATCTTATGTTTCAATGAGTTGTGGCTGAACGACGACATGAATAACATACAGCTGGCAGGTTATACACTGTATCAGCAGGATAGAACAGCAGCCTCTGGTAAGACAAGGGGTGACGGTATATGTATATTTGTAAACCACAGCTGATGCACGATATCTAAGGAAGTCTCAAGGTTTTGCTCGCCTGAGGTAGAGTATCTCATGATAAGTTGTAGACCACACTATCTACCTAAAGAGTTTTCATCTGTATTTTATGTAGTTGTCTACATCACCACGGACTGATGCACTAAGACCGCACTCAATGAGCTGTATAGTGCCATAAGCAAACAGGAAAATGCTCATCCAGAGGCGGCGCTCCTCGTGGCCAGGGGCTTTAATGCAGGGAAACTTAAATCTCTTTCACCTAATTTCTATCAGCATCTTAAATGTGCAACAAGAAGGAAAAAAACTCTAGACCACCTTTACTCCACACACAGAGATACATACAAAGCTCTCCCTCGCCCTCCATTTGGCAAATCTGACCATAATTCTATTCCCCTGATTCCTGCTTACAAGCAAAAATTAAAGCAATAAGCACCAATGACTGTCAATAAAAAAGTGGTCAGATGAAGCAGATGCTAAGCTACAGGACTATTTTGCTATCACAGACTGGAATATGTTTTGAAATTCTTCCGATGGCATTGAGGAGTACACCACATCAGTCACTGGCTTCATCAATAAGTGCATCGATGACGTCATCCCCACAGTAACCGTACGTACATACCCCAACCAGAAGCCATGGATTACAGGCAACATCCGCACCAAGCTAAAGGGTAGAGTTGCCACTTTCAAGGAGCAGGACTCTAACCCGGAAGCTTATAAGAAATCCCGCTATGCCCTCTGACAAACCATCAAACAGGCAGCATCAATACAGGACTACGGTCATATCGTACTACACCGGTTCCAACGCTAGTCGGATGTGGCAGGGCTTGCAAACTATTACAGACTACAAAGGGAAGCACAGCCGAGAGCTGCCCAGTGACACGATCCTACCAGACGTGCTAAATTACTTCTATGCCCGCTTCGAGGCAAGTAACGCTGAAACATGCATATGAGCATCAGCTGACTGTGTGATCACGCTCTCCGCAGCCGATGTGAGTGAGACCTTTAAACGGATTACCAGGAAGTGTACACCGAGCATGCGCTGACCAACTGGCAAGTGTCTTCACTGACATTTTCCACCTCTCCCTGTCTGAGTCTGGAGTCTGTAATACCAACATGTTTCAAGCAGACCACCATAATCCCTGTGCCCAAGAACACTAAGGTAACCTGCCTAAATGACTTCCGACCAGTAGCACTCACGTCTGTAGCCATGAAGTGCTTTGAAAGGCTGGTCATGGCTCACATCAACACCATTACCCCAGAAACCTTAGACCCAATAAAATTTGCATACCGCCCCAACAGAGCCACTCTATTGCACTCCACACTGCCCTTTCACACCTGGACAAAAGCAACACCTATGTGAGAATGCTATTCATTGACTACAGCTCAGCGTTCAACACCAAAGTGCCCTTAAAGCTCATCACTAAGCTAAGGACCCTGGGACTAAACACCTTCCTCTGCAACTGGATCCTGGATTTACTGACGGGCCTACCTCTTGTGGTAAGGGTAGGTAACAACACATCCGCCACTGTTCTGCCTCCGACCGTAAGGCACTACAGAGGGTAGTGCATACGGCCAAGTACATCACCAGGGCCAAGCTTCCTGCCATCCAGGACCTCTATACCAGACGGTGTCAGAGGAAGGCCCTAAAAATTGTCAAAGACTCCCGCTACCCTAACGGCAAGCGATACTGGAGCGCCAAGTCTAGGTCCAAGAGGCTTCTAAACAGCTTCTACCCCAAAGCCATAAGACTCCTGAACATCTAGTCAAATGGCTACCCCAGAATATTTGCATTGCCCCCCTCTTTTACGCTGCTGCTACACTCTGTTATTATCTATGCATAGTCACTTTAATAACTCTACCTACATGTACATATTACCTCAATTACCTCGACTAACCGGTGCCTCCGCACATTGACTCTGTACCTGTACCCCCTGTATATAACCTCGCTGTTGTTATTTTACTGCTGCTCTTTAATTAATTCTTACTTTTATTTCTTACTTTTTGTAGTATTTTTCTTAACTGCATTGTTGTTTAAGGGCTTGTAAATAAGCGTTTCACTGTAAGGTCTACAGCAAAATGTGATTTGATCAGCCTGTCAGGAATAGCGCGCACCCACTCTTGATCATATACATAATGCATTGATTGATAATCTGCCTGCAAGGAGCTTTACCTATGAAACAGCTTACAAGGCAGATCCCGACTCATCAGCCTCTGAGGCTGCTAGCGATCTGATCAAGCTCTGAGGCAGAAATTGATTCTGATCAACCTGTCAAGAGTGGTGCTCACTTTCTTCAATAAGCTAACTAACCCTGCTTTTAAGATGCCAAAAAGCTGTTGCGTACCGTTTTGTTTGAACAATAGTAGGAGAAAAGACCAGCAAATTAAGTTTCATCAACTGCTCAAGGACCAGGTTAAACAAACCTCATGGTTTCAGGCTATTATGCGGTGATGATGATCGAAAGCTGTGGGCTCCGGTTACACATTTATGTGTGTTCAAGCACTTCATCCCCGGTAATTCGCTTTGCATAAAACTTGCTAGTTAGCTTGTAGTAAGGGCTAGTGAGCTGCATCCATCCAAATAACAGCTATAAAATTCTTCTGCATTTGGATATTTATACAAACCTGGAGATTCCACCAAGTAGGTGTAGATACTGCCATAGGCTACTTTGGTTTGGTCCATTTGGTAGGGTTGTATTCCTAGATGGTCTCCAGCAAGTTGAAAGGACATATAGGCAAGCCAACAAGATTAAACTTTTCTAAATAACTAGACCGTTCAAGAGTAGGCAAAACCTGGAAGTAGTTACGCAACATTTCTCAGACTAGTGAATTAGATTGTGATGAACTTCTCTCGCTAGCCAGCCAGCTAACCTCAGCTAACCGGCGAAAAGGCTAGGTTTTAAATAAACAGTGATATAAGTATAATGTGACAGCTTTACTAGCTTAACTGTCAGTGTTAGCAGGTCGGGTAACACATTAGATTGGCAGAATAAGTATCATGAAAATTATTTGTTGTTGTGACAAGCAAGTATGTTAATAATGACAAGTGAGACTGCTGAAAATGTTTATTGAAATGACAAGAAAAGTGTCGGTAGGATGATGCCAAAGTTACATGGGAGTGATGGGAGTACCCTACGGCTGTACCGTCAAAAAAATTTATGTTGGTCACACATATTTAGCAGATGTTATTTCGGGTGCAGTGAAATGCTTGTGGGTGAGCTTAATGATGAGTTTGGAGGGTACTATGGTGTTGAAGGTTGACCTGTAGTCAATGAACAGCATTCTTACATAGGTATTCCTTTTGTCCAGATGGGATAGGGAAGTGTGCAGTGCGATGGCGATTACGTCATCCATTGATCTATGTGTCGGGTAAGGTGGAGGTGATAAGATCCTTAACTAGCCTCTCAAAGCACTTCATGACGACAGAAGTGAGTGCTATGGGGTGATAGTCATTTAGTTCAGTTACCTTCGCTTTCTTGGGTACAGGAACAATGGACATCTTGAAGCAAGTAGAGACAGCAGACTGTTATAGGGAGAGATTGAATACATAAACACTCCAGCCAGCTGCACATGCTCTGAGGACGTGGCTGGGGGTGCCGTCTGGGCTGGCAGCCTTGCGAGGGTTAACACACTTAAATGTCTTACTCACGCCGACCATGGAGAACGAGAGCTCACCATCCTCGGAAGTGGCGTTGGCCCGCGTTGGCGGCACTGTGCTTTCCTCGGAGCAGGCGAAGAAGGTGTTTAGCTTGTCCGGTAGCAAGACGTCTGTGTCTGTGACGTGGCTGGTTTTCCCTTTAAAATCCGTGACTGTCTGGAGTCCCTGCCACACACATATTGTGTCTGAGCCATTGAATTGCGACTCCACTTTGTCTCTGTACTGAAGTTTTGCCTGTTTTATTGCCTTACGGAGGGCATAACTGAACGGTTTGTACTTGACCATATTCCCAGTCACCTTGCCGTGGTTAAATGCGTTGTTCGCGCATTCAGTTTTGTGCGAATGCTGCCATCTAGCCACGGTTTTTGGTATGGATAGGCATTAATTGTCTCAGTGGGAACCACATCCCCTATACACTTCCTGATGAACTCAGTCACCGTGTCAATGTATACGCCAATGATATTCTCAGAGGCAACCTGGAACATATCCCAGTCCAAGTGATCAAAACTATTTCGAAGCATGGATTACGATTTGGCAGACCAGCGTTGAACAGTCCATACCACGGATACTTCCTGTTTGAGTTTCTTAATATAGGAAGGGAGGCGCAGAATGGAGGCATGATCTGATTTGCCGAAAGGAGGGCGGGGGTGGGTCTTGTAGCCATCCCAAAAGGGAAAGTAGCAATGGTCAAGAGTTTTGGGGAACCGCTTTATTGAAGTCCCCAGCTACAAAAAAATGCGGCCACAGGATATGCGGTTTCCAGTTTGCACAAAGTCCAGTGTAGTTTCTTGAGAGTCGTCTTGGTATCGGCTTGAGGGGGAATATATCCGTCTGTGACGATGGCTAAAGTTAATTCTTTTGGGAAGTAATGTGGTCAACATTTGATTTTGAGGTATTCTAGGTTGGGTGAACAAAAGGACTTGAGTTCCTGTACGTTACCACAATCACACCATGAGTAGTTAATCATGAAACACACACCTCCGTATTTCTTTTTCCCGGAGAGTTCTTTAGTCCTGTCTGTGTGGTGTACTGAGAACCCAGCTGGCTGTATGGACGGGGACAGTATATCCGGAGAGAGCCATGATTCCATGAAACAGAGTACATTACAGTCCATGATGCCTCTCTGGAAGGAGATCCTCGCCCTGAGCTCATCTACTTTATTGAGGGACTGAACATTAGCGAGTAATATACTCAGAAGTGGTGGATGGTTTACACGCCTCCTGAGTCGGACTAAAGGTCCACTCCGAATACTGGAAGTGGAAGTGTAATCGCCTTGGGGCTTACGAACAAAGGATCCATTCAAAAAAGTCATATTTCTGGTCGAAATGCTGGTGAGTTACCACTGTTCTGATATCCAAAAATTATTTCCGTCTGTATCTAATAATGCAAAAAATGTTCTGAGCTAATAATGTGAGAAAACAAAGATTAGAGAGATTGGAGGTTCAATAGGCTCTAATTACCTACCGTGGATGTGCACTCTTCAACATCTCCACTCAATGTTGTTTCTAGTAGTTGCCCCCTAAAAGTGTATCATCTGGGTTTACTTGGTTGACTTTACAAAACCAAATAAAATATAGGTCAACCTCACTGACTGAGGTCTACTATACGGGTGTCATCACAGATTATAATTTAACAAATGACTTATAATTAATGTGTATGTTACCCATTAGGACAACCTGAACCTACTAGCCATCCAAGTGGGAGTATAAACCCACTAGTACACCACAAAGTACATGTACTATCTGCATAAGTACAATGTAATTACTATGTGTTACACAGGATTTAGCTAATTAAAATGAAGTGTATCTTGAGGGGTACTTACTTGTAATTAATGTCTACTTATATTGTACATTACACATCCTGACAGCCTGGCCCTCATTTTAAGGAAAGTGCTATCTGAGTGGGAGGATAAACACCACAGAGTACATGCAATAAATGTATAAATGCAATGTAATTACTAGGTGTTACACAACTAAATCCTGTATATCTTGAGCGTTACTTACGTGTAATTATTATGTGTACCTACATAGTACGTTACCTAGATATAACGTTACCTATTAGCAATTACCATATACTTACTTACTACTCATTACCAAGTGAAAACAAACAAAAGATGAGCTTATAGTTCAGTCAACTTTATTGCAACATGTAAAAATACCTTTAATTTCTTACAAAGAATAAGGATGTTTGCTGTTGGGTTAATTAGAATAAACAAAGATATAGGCTTACTCAATAACATAAAATAACTATTACCTCTTTGGGCTGACATCCCGTTAACGGGATGATATTATACAACAGCCAGTGAAAGTGCAGGGCGCCAAATTCAAAACATCAAAAATCTCATAATTAAAATTCCTCAAACATACATGTATATCATACCATTTTAAAGGTAATCCTGTTGTTAATCCCACCAGTGTCCGATTTCAAATATGCTTTACAGCAAAAGCACCACAAATGATTGTTAGGTCACCACCAAACGACAATAAACACAGCCATTTTTTCCAGACAAAGATAGCAGTCACAAAAACCACAAATAGAGATAAATGATTCACTAATCTTTGATGATCTTCATCAGATGACACTCATAGGACTTAATGTTACACAATACATGTATGTTTTGTTTGATAAAGTTCATATTTATATAAATATATGAGTTTACATTGGCACGTTACATTCACTAGTTACAAAAACTTCCAGTGATTTTGCATAGCCACATCCTTCAACAGAAATACTCATCATAAATGTAGATGATAATACAAGTTATACACATGGAATTATAGATATACCTCTCCTTAATGCAACCGCTGTGTCTGAGTTCAAAAAAACTTTACGGAATAAGCAAACCATGCAATAATCTGAGACGGCGCTCAGAAAAATAGTCAAAATAGCCACCATTTTGGCGTCCACATAAACAAGATGATACATGATAAATATTCCCTTACCTTTGATGATCTTCATCATAAAGCACTCCCAGGAATCACAGGTCCACAATAAATGTTTGTTTTGTTCGATATTGTCCGTTATTTATGTCCAAATCTGCAGCCTATAATATGGTGAGTAGCCTAGTTAGCTAGCTAGCAAAAACGGGACTGTCTTGTTCTACCTTTTTTAACATTACAAGTAACATTGGAAGTCGACAACATCTGTGTATTCATCTGTTTATTTCTTGTAAGCCTTTCCCATCCTGGAGTCTGAGACCTTGTGGGAATCTGTGGTAGAGAAAAAATATGTATGACATTGTAGCATAGACACTCTACAATTAGCCAACTATAGTAGCTAGCTATCATCAGAGAAGGTATAGAAACCTTCCTCCAATATGTCTGTTATCATCATTATCATGATTTGTAGCTATCATTTAGGATTTAGACCTAGCTACCTAGTTGTGTTATCCAGCAAGCATTCTATATAATAATGGTGCTTGCTAATACTAATAAACTATCTGTTTACATTGAAAAGGAACTACTCATAGATGTGTTGACACAAATAGATTGTCACGCCCTGACCTTAGAGATCCTTTTTATGTCTCTATTTTGGTTTGGTCAGGGTGTGAGTTGGGGTGGGCATTCTATGTTTTGTGTTTCTATGATTTTCTATTTATATGTTTTGACCGGGTATGGTTCTCAATCAGGGACAGCTGTCTATCATTGTCTTTGATTGGAAACCATACTTAGGTACCCTTTTTCCCCACCTGTGTTTGTGGGAAGTTGTCTTTTTTATGCGGGCCCTATTGCCTTAACCTCTAGCGTCGAGCAATCCCGTATCGAGCGTAATCATAGCCTCAAGCTCATTACCATAACGCAACGTTTCCTATTCATGAAAATCGAAATGAAATAAATATATTCAAACACAAGCTTAGCCTTTTGTTAACAACACTGTCATCTCAGATTTTCAAAATATGCTTTTCAACCAAAGCTACACATGCATTTGTGTAAGAGTATTGATAGCCTAGCATAGCATTAAGCCTAGCATTCAGCAGGCAACATTTTCACAAAAACAAGAAAAACATTCAAATAAAATAATTTACCTTTGAAGAACTTCGGATGTTTTCAATGACGAGACTCTTAGTTAGATAGCAAATGTTCATTTTTTCTAAAAGATTATTTGTGTAGACGAAATAGCTCCGTTTTGTTCATCACGTTTGGCTAAGAAAAAGACCGGAAAATGCAGTCACTTACAACGCCAAATTAGCTCCATAATATCGACAGAAACATGGCAAACGTTGTTTAGAATCAATCCTCAAGGTGTTTTTCACATGTCTATTCGATAATCTATCAGTGGTGGCAGTTGGCTTCTCATCAGAAGCAAACGGAAAATTACTGCAGCTGGAGATTGCGACGGAGGACACCAAGCGACCACCTGGTAGATGTAGTCTCTTATGGTCAATCTTCCAATGATATGCCTACAAATACGTCACAATGCTGCAGACACCTTGGGGAAAACGTGGAAAACGTAAGCTGACTCCTAGCTGCTTCACAGCCATATAAGGAGTCATTGGCATGAGGCGATTTCAAAAAATGCGGCACTTCCTGATTGGATTTTTATCTGGGGTTTTTCTGTAACATCAGTTCTGTGGCACTCACAGACAATATCTTTGTAGTTTTGGAAACGTCAGAGTGTTTTCTTTCCAAAGCTGTCAATTATATGCATAGTCGAGCATCTTTTTGTGACAAAATATCTTGTTTAAAACGGGAACGTTTTTCATCCAAAAATTTAAATAGCGCCCCCTATATCCAAGAAGTTAAGCTTCACGGTTTGTTTTGTATGGTTTATTGTTTTTTGTAGGCGTCATTCTTTAATAAAGTAATGTGTACGCTACACCTTGGTCCTCATCCTTCAACAGCCGTGACAGAACTTCCCACAACCAAAGGACCAAGCAGCGTGGTAAAGAGGACTCCTGGAAATGGGAGGAGATCCTGGATGGTAAGGGACCCTGGAGGCAGGCTAGGGAGTATCGCCGTCCACGGGAGGAACTGGAGGCTGCTAAGGCGGAGCGGCAACATTATGAGGGAACACGGCTGGGAAGGAAGCCCGAGAGGCAGCCCCAAAAATTGTTTGGGAGGAGGCACACGGGGAATGTGACTGAATCAGGTTGGAGACTCCCCGTGCTTACCGTGGCGAGCATGTGACTGGTCAGGCCCCGTGCTATGGGGTGATGCGCACTGAGTCGAGGCTGACCATTCACAGGCCGGTGTGCTCGGTGTCAGCGTCCCGCATTTGCCGGGTGGAAGCGGGCATCCAGCCAGAACAGGTGGTGCCAGCTCTGCGCTCGAGCCCGCCAGTGCGCCTCCACTCCCAGTGTATCCGGTGCCTCGGCCAAGGAAGAAGCCTCCTATATGTCTCCCCAGCCTGGTGAGTCCTGTGCCTGCGCCCAGCTCGGAGCCTCCAGAGACGGCCTCCAGCCCGGTCCCTCCAGAGACGGCCTCCAGCCCGGTCCCTCCAGAGTCGCCCTCCTGTCCGGACCCTCCAGAGACGACGGCCTCCAGCCCGGGGCCTCCAAAGACGACGGCCTCCAGTCCGGGGCCTCCAGCGACGACGGCCGCCAGTCCGGGGCCTCCAGCAACGACGGTCGCCAGTCCGGGGCCTCCAGCGACGACGGTCGCCAGTCCGGAGCCTCCAGCGACGACGGTCGACCAGTCCGGGGGCTCCAGAGACGACGGTCGACCAGTCCGGGGGCTCCAGAGACAACGGTCGACCAGTCCGGGGGCTCCAGAGACGACGGTCGACCAGTCCGGGGGCTCCAGAGACGACGGTCGACCAGTCCGGGGGCTCCAGAGACGACGGTCGACCAGTCCGGGGGCTCCAGAGACGACGGTCGACCAGTCCGGGGCTCCAGAGACGACGGTCGACCAGTCCGGGGCTCCAGAGACGACGGTCGACCAGTCCGGGGGCTCCAGAGACGACGGTCGACCAGTCCGGGGCTCCAGAGACGACGGTCGACCAGTCCGGGGGCTCCAGAGACGACGGTCGACCAGTCCGGGGGCTCCAGAGACGACGGTCGACCAGTCCGGGGGCTCCAGAGACGACAGTCGACCAGTCCGGGGGCTCCAGAGACGACGGCCGACCAGTCCGGGGCCCGCTACTCTCATCACGCTGCACCTTGATCCTCATCCTTCAACAGCCGTGACATAGATGGATAGATAGCTAATGTTAACATGCTGGGTGTGTCTCGCTTAATACCCTTGGATACCCTGAGGTTCATATAAGATAAGACCATCGAGCCCAGCTAGCTAACTATTTGCCATATTTAGGTAGCTAGCTAGTTAACATTAGCTTTTAAGGCATGGAAAGTTTATTCTGTAGATGTTAATTAACTAAGTTAGCTAGCTACCATAAATGGCAGCTAACCTTTGCTAGCTATGATTCAGAATAGGTAGTTGGCTAGCTCATGTTTTCCAGCTAGCAAGCTATTGTTTGCTAGTTAGCCAACACTAAGATAGCTAATGTAAACTCACCCCATTCCGTACAAATGTGCGTAACTGCAACATTTAAACGAGGCTACAAAGAAAACTAATGGGACTGTAGCGACTGTGTTGACTTCAAGATCTGGGGTGTGAACAACGTTTCTATTTAAGCGTTGATCGACATGGTAATGGCTCTATAGTATTGGAGAGAAGTTGAAAAAACTGACCCTCCGTTACATTGTGACGTGTCATGCCATAACGTACAGCACGCAAAAAGCAACTATTTCTGTCTTACAATCTCTGCCCACCAGGTGTAGCACTTCTCTCATCCTTTAAAAACAAGAAATGGACAGTGACGGGGGTAAGGGGAGATACCTAGTCATTTTTGCGTCATCACTGCATGTGATCATCATTCTCAAAGCCACTGTTTACTTCTAAGATCACTTTAGCACCGCCCTAAAAACCTGATTCAAATTCGACACAAACCTTCAAATAGGTATGTAATGACACATTATATAAACTCTTTATAGTGTTTTATTTACATTTTAGAGGCGGTAAGGTGATAAGTTGTAAAAAAAAAAAAAGCAATTTTCCCACACAACATCTCTCCTTACTATCACGCATTAGTTTCACTTCCCCACCCGCCATTTTTAAAAAGACCCGACGGGGCACATTGCCTTCTTGAATCATGCACAAACGGGCAGCATGGGGGTCATGTAATTGATTCTGTTGGAAATGTGAGAAATTGTGCTTTACAATGGTATTGACATTACAGTTGATCTGGAAGTATTACGTTTTTTGGGGAGCTAAAATAAGGTCAATTGTACGGACCAAGGCGATGTACAAAAGTGAGTGAGTTTACGTTAGCTGGCAAACTCTAGCTAGCTAGGTAACTACCTATGCTAAATAGACCAGCACAATTACTGCATCCAAAAAGCAAAACAAAGTGCATGGAAAACCTTTTTGTCTCCTCTACAACACTTATTTTTCAGCAATCTCTTATGTCTGGATTTTCCACACAACCACCTTCTTGATCCCGGTTCTTTGCGTACTGTCACTATGAGTCAGTGTCAACACAAATTGTGGGCACAAATTCGAGATCGTTGTTATTTCAGGCTTGTTGCGCAGATGGGCATATCTTGAAGTGATGCCTTAATTCCTGGGATGAATAAATAAGTGCACCAATACATCCTAAAAGTGAGAATGTTCTTCAACCGTGAAACCCTAGCAAGGTTACATGATGAAATAAGAGATTGTCTTATGACCATTTTAGTGCATTTAAGAACTACTATTCAACCAAGCTGATAGGCTCACAATTTGGCATGCACTGAATGACTATCTCACAATTTTAGCCATAACTGTTTATTCATGTGTTAAAAATGTTTGATTGATGCCTAATTAAGTAATTCATACATTGTCAAGACCTGCCCTCCTTAGTTACTGTTGCTTTCCAGGTCAAATGCACGTGAAATTTTTTACTTGTGTAAACATTTTTATTTTATTTCAACCTCCCATTCTTGCCATAGCACTCAAACACTTCCATGCATTTCAAATGAAAGCTGGACCTGGGCATTACACTTCAGTGTCCTTTATACCAGAGTTGTGTCAATGAGGTGGTTGATTTTCAATTGGTATTCAGATTTTCAATGAACTGTGCCCATCCCTAAAAGGTAGAGGGTAAACCTCAAACAGATCTCTCTCTCTCACTCACTCACTCACTCACTCACTCACTCACTCACTCACACACACTCACTCACTCACACTCTCTCTCTCTCTCTCTCTCTCTCTCTCTGATGCAGAACAAGCTTTACAATCTTAACCTCTGCCTACCACCCTCAGCTAGACTCATGTTCTCATCTTAAAGCCTAAATTAGCCACACCAAGTTAGACGGTAAGAAGATTAATCTCTTTGGCCTGATTTATGGCATGGAGGAGATGAAAGGAAGTACTTGGTCTGTTTTACACAGCCCTGGGGGAAGATGGCAGTGGATGGCAGCTCAGAGCTTAACATCGCACAGTGACGTCATCTTTCTGAAAACATGAAGTACTGATGCTTCCGACCAGAAAACGCCTTTTATTGGTCAAAGTTTAATACAGGTGCGTTGTGTAGTTCTTAAACCCAGTGCAGACTGGCATGCACTACACACACACAATAGTGGAAAGAGGAATACAGTTTACTCCTGTTCAATGAAAAAGCTCACTCTGCAGACTGGTTTGCTACAGGAGCTGCCCAGTGGTGCCACTATTGATTGTGGTGTTGGCACAGACCTACAGGATGGCACATCAATATCCTACCGCCTAACCCCACTGACTGCACACACACAAATGCACACATACACACACACACACACACACACGGTCACTGCAGGGTTACAGTAACAGACAGGGTCAAACACAACAGCCACAGGAATAAATGTGATTTCAGTATAATCAATAGGATGTGAAGCGAACGTAATGTTTAATTTACTATATGACAAAATGAGAGACTGACGATCGCAGACGGTAAGCCGAGGGGTTTAGTTACGCCCACATACTGATCAAAAGGGATCAGAACATAACAAGATTCCCACTCACAAGCTCTCTCTTTCTCTCTCTCTCTCTCTCTCTCTAACACACTTTAGTCTCCTTGTCACATTCGCATCCTTTCTCCACACCTCTCTCCCTTTTTTAAATATCTCTACTTTCTCTCCATCCTCTCTTGTTTTGATGACTAATCCCTTGTTACACTTCTGTTCTTTCCGGTCCTGTTCTCCAGGAGTTGAGATCAGAGGAATAGCACAGAATATTGATTTCCACTCCTTTTCTCCTCCCCACTTCTGGGTATTTGTTGTTCTTATTGAGCTAAAGGAATACAATACAGGAGTTTATAATGAGCTATTATGCTGCCTCATGCAATCTCCATAGTCTCTAAAACCTCTTGTAGACAGAAACTGGATCTACAGTGCTTGATTTTTCCCACATTTTGTTACGTTACAGCCTTATTCTAAAATGTATTATATAAAACATTTTCCTCATCAATCTACACACAATACCCCATAATGACAAAGCAAAAATAGGTTTGTAGAATTTTTTGCAATGTATAAAACAAATATGTAAATAAGGTATTTTTTTAATATAAGTATTCAGACCTTTTGCTATGAGACTCAAAATTGAGCTCAGGTGTATCCTGTTTCCATTGATCATCCTTCAGAACTTGGAGTCCACCTGTGGTAAATTCAATTGGTTGGACATGGTTTGTAAAGGCACACACCTGTCTATATAAGGTCCAAAAGTTGACAGTGCATGTCAGAGCAAAAACCAAGCCATGAGGTCGAAGGAATTGTCCATAGAGCAACGAGACAGGATTGTGTCGAGGCACAGATCTGGGGAAGGGTAGGTTACAAAAACATTTCTGCAGTATTGAAGGTCTCCAAGAACACAGTGGCCTCCACCATTCTTAAATTGAATACGTTTGGAACACCCAAGATCCTTTCTAGAGCAGGCCGCCCAGCCAAACTGAGCAATTGAAGGAGAAGGGCCGTGGTCAGGGAGTTGACCAAGAACCCGATGGTCACTCTGAAAGAGCTCCAGATTTCCTCTGTGGGGATGGGAGAACCTTCCAGAACGACAACCATCTCTGCAGCACTCTGCCAATCAGGCCTTTATGGTAGACTGGCCAAACGGAAGCCACTCCTCAGCAAAAGGCACATGACAGCCCGCTTGGAGTTTGCCAAAAGGCACCTAAAGACTCTCAGACCATGAGAACCAAAGTTCTCTGGTCTGATGAAACCAAGATGGAACTCTTTTGGCCTGAATGCCACATCTGGAGGAAACCTGGCACCATATCTACGGTGAAGCATGGTGGTGGCAGCATCATGCTGTGGAGATGTTTTTCAGTAGCAGGAACTGGGAGACTACCCGTAATTGCTGGACTATTAAGCGCACCTGAATATAAACCGCACCCACTGAATTATTAAAAAATATGTATTTTGTACATGTCTATAAGACGCAGGTGCCTACCGGTACATTGAAACAAATGAACTTTACACAGCCTTTAAACGAAACACGGCTTGTAACAAAAATTAAACAGTGGCCTACCAAGAAAGTCATTGGTCACTATCTTCCTCCTCCTGTGCATTGAAACCACTGAAGCCATCTCCTTCGGTGTCGGAGTTGAATAGCCTCAGAATTGCTTCATCCGATGTTGGATCGTTTTCATTGTCGCTCTCGTCACTTTCATCCGGAGGCAAATACCCCGCTGAGCTCATGCTGCCCCTTCAACACGCAGCAGTCCAGCCTTTCGAAACCCGTTGATGATAGTGGATTTTTTGACAATGCTCCACGCTGTCAGGACCCTCTGGCAGACTTGACCATAAGTTGTTCTTCGCATGCGGCCCGTTTTAGTGAAGGATTTCTCCCCACTTGTCATCCAAGCCTCCCACTGAACAAGGAGTACCACCTTAAATGCACGATTTACACTGATGTCGAGTGGCTGCAAATACTTTGGGCCATCTGCTTTTCTTCCCTCTGAAAGCTTTTGTTGTCTTTTTGCACTGAGTCAGTTCCTCACACTGCTTTCCAACGTCTTATCATCGACTCTTTAAGGCCAAGCTCCCGTGCAGCAGCTCTATTTCCTTTTCCAACAGCCAGATCGATCGCCTTCAACTTGAAAGCTGCATCATGTGCATTTCTCCGTGTCTTTGCCATGATGAGGGTGACAAAATTACTACCGTAATCAGAATGATGGGAAGTTTGAGCGCGCTCGATTTACATCACATTATGTGACGGTGCTCAGTTTTTTGGCGGCATGAATCTTGTGAAAGCGGGAAAAATCCATAAATTAGCTGCGTCATTGTATAAACCGCGAGGTTCAAAGCGTGGGAATAAAGTAGCGGCTTATAGTCCGGAAATTACGGTAGTCGGGATTGAGGGAAAGATGAACGGAGCAAAGCAAGGAGAGATCCTTGATGAAACCTGCTCCAGAGCGCTCAGGACCTCAGACTGGGGCGAAGGTTCACCTTCCAACAGGACAATGACGCTAAGCACACAGCGAAGACAATGCAGAGGTGGCTTTGAGACAAGTCTCTGAATGTCCTTGAGTGTCACAGGCAGAGTCTGGATTTGAACACGATCAAACATTTCTGGAGAGCCCTGAAAATAGCTGTGCAGCGATGCTCCCCATCCAACCTGACAGAGCTTAAGAGGATCTGCAAAGAAGAATGGGAGAAACTCTCCAAATACAGGTGTGCCAAGCTTGTAGCATCATACCCAAGAAGACTAGAGGCTGTAATCGCTGCCAAACGTGCTTCAACGAAGTATTGAGGAAAGGATCTGAATACTTATGTAAATGCGATATACGTTTTTTTTATTCGTTATACATTTGCAAAAACTGTAAACTGTTTTTGCTGTGTTATTATGGGGTATTGTGTGTAGATTGATGAGGGGGAAAAAACAATTTAATCAATTTTAGAATAAGGCTGTAACATAACAAAATGTGGAAAAGTGAAGGGTTCTGAATACTTATCTGAAAGCACTGTAAACACGGTATTGTAACATATGCTTACTGACTTGTATTGTTTATTTCATATTTCTTGTTCTTATTTCTTGTGTTTTTTTCTAGTAATACATTGTTATTGAGTATTACATTGTTGGGTTTTGAGTTAGCAAGAAAGTCATTTCACTGCACTTGTGCATGTGACATTTAAAACTTTAAATTTGTAACTTGAAATGACCGTATAAATTACAGTTTTCCATTAAATGTAACGTTAATTACAAGAGTCACAAATCTAATAGATCTAATAGATCTAATAGATCTAATAATCTAGTCGAGTATGAGATAAGCTGTTCTGAGGCAGCAGTATGTGAGGATTGTTTCTTGGTCTTGACCCTGACTATGGTCAGAGAGAACTGAGATGACTCATAGCTTGGCACAGCCAGCACTAACAAGACAGGTCACACGGAGAGGCGAGCTGAGAGGAGCAGCGAGGATATAGCACACACACACACATGCACACATATACACGTACACACGCACTGCAGGAGTGAGAGAGTGGGGGAGCGAGAGAGGGAGAGGGACCACAGATGAGTAGCTCAGTGGAGGCAGAGGGGTTTGGCATGGTCCTTCTCTGTGAGCTCCTGGATGCAAATAGACCTCATGCATGAGTGTGTCTGTCAGGTATGGAGCCACACACACACACACACCTCATTAGCTACACACACACTACATACACACACTCGGCCCAGCACAACCCCCCTTTCCGTCATGCTGCAGGTGTGCTTGTCACTTCAGAGAAGCCACACTGAGTCAGCGAGCAGAGCCTGAACAGAGACCAGATGACATAAACAGTATAGACGAGCAAAAGGTTATCTATGTGTGTGTGCATCTGAGAGAGAGAGAGATAGAGATCTTGTTTTGTTTAGTGTCTCATTAAGTAGACTTAATGGAGAGGGGGGGGGTTATTGCGTTGAACAGAGAGAGGATGTGTTTTTAGTGCTCTCCTGACAATTTCGGCGAAACTTCTTTTTAAAATGATTTTAATCTCTTATTTTAAATCCTCGTAACACGAACAGCAATTTCCTTGGACAATTTCAGGCGTATCTACATCCATTTATGAATCTACATAGTCTTCCTAAAACAAGAAGAACATCTCGCAACAGCTTGGATTATGTGACTGTTGGTAAGCTAACTAACATTTGTTAATGTATTAGCTGCTACTGTAGTACTGTAGCTAGCATAACAGTTAAGTGAATAATATGGCGAGCTAGCCCACCCAAAGTTTCTTTATATGATTTGTAGCCTGTATGTGCTCATCACATAGCTCAGTTTCTTCTATATGACAAGCGAAATAGCTGTCCATTGAACGTTTATTTTTGGTACTTTGATAATTCTCTTCCATTGGATGACATAAAACACTGTAAAATGCCTGCAAAGATGTTTAACTCCATGTTAACAGACTCAAAATGGCTAATGTTACCTCACATGTTTAGCAAGTGAGCCAGCCATGGCACAGTGGGACCTTATTCATTCATCCTGCACCACCGAGAAGCATTTGGACTACTTTATATGAAGACTTAAGTTTCTATCATATCCTTGGACTAAAATGATTGACACTCACGTGCAAGCCTGACATCATGTGCAAAGGACCTTTGGGTAAAGGTAGCATATATTCAACGGTATCTCTTTTTCTCAAGTAGTCTGTTCATTTCTGATCTCTGATATTTTTTGGGGGGTTTCTAAACTGATCATGGTATACTACGCTAACGCTATATTTATGGGCCATTTTGTTACTTTGTAGCTACTAGCAACTGTTCATCTACAACTATTTTGGACTGTCCATACTGTAACTTTAAAATTAGTCTCAAGCTAGTATTACTGTTTTAGGTGGAGCTTTTCTTAGCTATTTTTCAAATGAATACTGTTGTGATATTTCACATATCATCTCGCTGGATATGCCTTTGAGGAGTAATAGCCGAGAGAATGCAGGAGACACTGTTTTGTTTAGCGTCGCTTAGGTTAGACTGCTCCCTCTAATGGATCAGTCGTCCACCAGGCTACACTCTACGGTTAGGGGGAGCTGGGAGAGGAAGCGTTGGGTGTCTCGCTTAGTGAGACAGGGGAATTGGGGTTCAGTGTTTTACTGTTAGGATAGATTTATGTTTGTTTGTTCCAACAGTTCTTTACATATTTTCCTCAATACAAAATATGAATGCGGTCCTTGTGGATACTAAACATATTTTAGATATGCCTTTATGCTTTATCTTTGGTTAAATGACTCCCAAATGCAAAACAGAAATTGACTTTGTGGAATGTCCGTGGAGTTTAAACAGGTTATTACTAGGCTTCAACAACTTCATGCACCTATTGTGTTCCTTCAAGAAACTCACTTGTTGAAGGATGAGCTGCTTAAAGTACGCAGGAGATGGCAAGGGCAAGTAATAACATCCAGTTTCTCCTCTCATTCTCATGGTGTTATGGTTGTAATTCACAAATCTGTTTCCGTTTTCAAGTAGATAATATTGTAACTGATACAGCTAGATAGATACATTTTGATACAGGGAACTCTTTTGAATAATCGTATTAATCTGGTTAATGTTGATGGTCCTAATGATGATAATCCCAAATTCTTTAGGAATGTATTTCTATCGATAGCCTCCCTTCCTGGTAAAGTCATAATGGCAGGGGATTTTAATTGCACTCTTGATCCTCATCTAGATCGCTCCTCTGGTTTAGACACTTCCCACTCGCAGAGTAGAAAGAAATTACAGCATTTCAGTCAGGACTTGAATCTATGTGAACCTTGGAGGACTCAGAACCCGAGTTAAAGGGAGTATTCATGTTACTCGTCGACAGTTGAATCATACTCATTCATATTCTCGTATAGGAAGTGGATATGATAGTGTTGTTCTGAGTGACACCTGTGTGATTATTCTATAAGGATGCAAAACTAGTAAAAGGATCCTCTAGATGGCGTTTGCATCCCAGATGGTTACATGACCCAGACTTCTTACATTACATTGGAGTGCATATAGATGTTTATTTTACAGTGAACACTGACCAAATGTCAGCGAGTACTAGGTGGGAGTCTTTCAAAGCATATATTAGGGGGCAAATTATATGTTTAACCAGTTTCAAATCAATTACATCTGAAAAGGAGAGAGATGGACAGAAAAATCTGAGAATTGGAGAGGGAAGCTTTTTTGGATAACTCAGTAGAAGTAAACAAGGAAGTATTTGCTCTTAAAGCTCAGTATGAAGAACTTTTCACCTCAAAGGCTGCAAACAGCTTAACGAGGCTGAAAAAGTCCTTTTATGATCAAGGTGAAAAACCTGATAAATTGCTGGCCTGTCGCATTAAAAAGTTAAATTCAGACAGAGACATTAATGCAATTCATAATTTACAAGGACAATTATCAATGGATACTGTAGAAATAACCCAAACATTTGCTTCCTTATACAACACACTTTACAACTCTGAATCTTGATTTTCCCTTTATTTCAGAAGACAAAAGAAATTGGATGGTGTTGAAATATCTGATGCTATTTTCAATATGAAGGGAGGTAAAGCGGCAGGTCCTGATGGGCTCCCAATAGATATTTATAAGATATTTAAGGACAAACCTCTAGGTCCACTTTTGAATATGTATGCTGAATCCTTTCAGCAAGGTTGTCTCCCCCCTCTCTAAGGACTGCTTGAATCACTCTAATTCTGAAGCCTAATAAATCCCCAACAGAATGTGAAAGTTCCAGACCGATTTCTCTTCTGAACTCTGACTCTAAAATATTTGCTAATGCCTTAGCCAGGAGATTGGATAGAGTGCTCCCATATCTAATACACAAAGACTAAAATGGCTTCGTGAAAAACCATTAAGGTTTTCACAATGTGAGGAAAGTACTAAACATGTGTGAAGGGTCCCCTGATACTGCCATACTCCCACTTGATGCAGAGAAGGCATTCGATAGAGTTAAGTGGTTATTTATTTGAAGTGCTTAAGAGATTTTGGTTTGGTTTGGGAACTACTTCTTTAAATGGATTAAGATATTATATACGGACCCCACTGCAGAAGTTGCCACTAACAACTTGATTTTATGTAACGTTCAAAGAGTGACTGGGTGTGGAGTCAGGCGCAGAGAGCCAAGGATATGGGAAAAACACGCTTTAATGTCCAACAAATAGGTGACGCCGAACACAGGCGTAAATACACTCCACCTAAAATACACACTGGTATCTAACCGGACAGCGGAAAACCCACAATCATAACGAACACCTCTACATAACAGAAACAAACCCGCACAAACACAAGCGGGCTAATCAAACTTAAATAACACCAACCCAAAAACCCCAACAAGGAACAGGTGAAAACAATTAGACAAAACCAAACGAAAAGGGAAAGAGGGATCGGTGGCAGCTAGTAGACCGGCGACGACGACCGCCGAGCGCCACCCGAACGGGAAGGGGAGCCACCTTCGGTGATATTTGTGACATTTCACAACTTTTTAAGCTTTTTCGGGGCACAAGACAAGGATATCCGGCCAGTCCAAGACTTTTTCTTTTAGCTATAGAACCCTTTGCAAGTGCAGTAAGGGCCCACCCAATTTTGAACATCGAGTGGCCCTGTATGCCGATGATACCCTTTAATTCCTAACAGATCTAAAGAATTCTATCTCTTCCCTCTCCAATTGAATTAATAACTTTGGTCCGTTTTCTGGGTTTAAAGTTAATAAAACCAAATCTTCCATCCTTTTCCTCAACAAGCAAGAGAGACTGAATCCAGTTGTACAGCATCCATTTGTTTCACATATTTGGTATTAAAATCACATCAGAAATGAGCTCCTTGAGTTCAACGATGAACCCATGGTAATGTGTAACAGAATCCACCAATAGATGGACATCATTGCCTATATCTGTTATTGGTAGAATAAATATTATTAAGATTAATATTCTACTCAAATTTCTTTATCTATTTCAATCAATTCCTCTGGCTCCACCACTTTATTTTCCCAAAAGATCAGAAAGATACTCTGAAATGTTATCTGGAGCAACAGAAAACCAAGGCTTAGCCTTTTCTCTTCTTTATTTGCCCTATGACAGAGGGGGGTTGCAACTTTCAAACCTACAGTGGTATTACTGGCTGCACAACTTAGAGCTGCAATGTTTTGGTTCTCCAAGAAACCATACTCACCCTGGCTGTAGACTGAAATGTTGTCCACAAAAGGCTTAACTTTGGATGGATATTTGTACTCTGCTCTCTTTAAGAAACTAAAGAAGAATACTACTAATCCCTTTGTTAAAAACACCCTAACTATATGGCACAAATTACAGCATATCTGGGCGAATTTCCTTCCCTGTATTTTCCAGTTTTACACCAATTTGGGGCAATGACAATTTCACACCTGGTAAAAAAAAATGATTTGGGGTTTAAAGAATAGGCAAGAAAGGGTATTGTTAAATGAATGGACTTATACAATGAAAAAGGGCCCATTTCATTTGAAGAACTAAAGGGAAGATTTAACTTACCACAAAAAGCATTTTTTCAAATACTTACAATTGAGAAGCTTTATTCTTTCCAGTCTAAAACAATCAGCCCTACAACCTCCTTTGACCACTAGAGAAACGCTCTCTGTCAATGTGTGTTATGGGAAAGGTCAAATGACGTCATTATATGGGAAATGGTAGCTACACATAAAGACAACTCTGATAGTAAGAGACTTCAGTGGATACAAGATATGCAGGAAGATATTTCGGCAGAGGACTAGGTTATGATATGCTCTAGAGCTCAGATACAGACAATAAACACCTGCCTGAGATTGTTGCAATACAATTGGATAATGAGAACATATATCACCCCTGTTTTAAGCTCCACAAATTTGACCCTAATATCCCAGACCTGTGTGTTTAAATGTAACACGCATTTAGGCACCTTGTATCAATCCCTGTGGGAATGTGTTGAGATACAAAAGTTTTGGAGCTCAGTATTGTGCTATATCTCTGAGATTACCTCTACTCCAGTACCATTAATCCCTAAACTTTGCATCCTAAATCTTTACCCAGGGAATATCACTTTACATGGGAGAGAAAATAAAATGGTTGACCTCTGCCTATTACAACCTAGACGTTTAATTGCTTCCACTGGAAGTATGTCAGTTCCCCCTCACTTGGTCATTGGTTGAAAAAAATAATGAACATGGCTCTTGAAATATGTACTTATATAGTGAAAAAGAAATCCCCAGAGTTTAATGATATTTGGGATCTGTTTTGTGAGATTTTGAAAACCAGTGATACTGTAGAAGCATGGAAGCTGTGAATCTGTATATTCTCCATTTTTTCCCTGTGAATATTGGCTATAGTTAAAGCGTAATCTGCATTATCTGCGACTGCATATTATACTTTTTATTTATTTGTATTATTGGAAATGTGAGGACCTTTTTATTTTTGTATGTTTCTGTTCATGTTTGGTAGTTGTGCTTTTATCTATCTTTGGGTTAGGGGGGTATGTGTGGGAGAAATAAACTAGAAAATTGTATTTCTGTAATTGTTGATTGTCCTATTTGGAACGAATAAATATATTTTAATATCCTACATTGCTTTCACGCACATCCATAAATATAGTCACTTCCGTTCGATCTCATTAATCTCACCCTTACTAAATACACCCTCACCATGGTGCGTTGTCTCGCAGGTGAAAGTGTGGGATCTGCCTGAAATAGAGCCACGAAAATCTATCCAAGGAAATAGATCCATGTTGGTAAACAGTGTTATTGTTATCACTTGGTTATTGATTATGCTTTAACATTCATGACCGGAGCATATCGATAAGACAGACCTCCTGCCTCCGTTCATAGTTATGATGTAGGTTGGTCAATAGAGGATAAATGCTCCTATAGGGCCGGAATAGGCCTAAGCATAATGCAGACAGATGACTCTATTTCTATGGGAATGATATGACTGATGAGCCAGGATGGTATTATATTGTGTGGTACTCTATTTCATTTGGGATATAATGTTGAAAAACCTACATGAAGGTCAGGTCAATTTCCTTGTCCTATCTGTGTCACATTTGAAATAACAAGTTCGTAACCAGTCAGCAAATCGTTGGATCAAGTTAAATATATAAGCAGACCTTATTATTGTTGAGCCATGCTGGATACTGTATATGTTTTACCAAATCTCTACTCTTCTCTACCACTCTGCCAGTAGGTGCCAGTACTACCACTGAGCTCTGAGCAGTCCATGCCCTGATGTTATCCTGAGCAATTGATAGTCGAGAAATGGCAGAGATGATGATGATGATGTCATATAGCCCTAACCAAGTGGTATTGAGTGCTGCAGTGGTAAAGAGGCTACAACGATATTAAAGTACTGAGGATTATGTTCGCTGTTCATCACTGGCTGAGATAAAGGCTCTATGACTCACAGTGCTTCAACAGCCAGTCAGCATCAGCCAGGAGGGGCGACTTTTTACCATGTTGTTATGTCATCACACACACACGGACATGCACGCACACACAGAGCACATACTTGCTCACACTGTGCTAAATGTCATACAAGCATGTGGGCACACACACACAGACACACATAACACATATACTTGCAACATGCTTGCTATCATGCAAGCACACACGCACACACATGGTTTAAACAGTGTCCCCTGTTTAATTGCCCCATCTTGACTGTTTACATGAGCGACCACAGAGTGAGTCAGCTTTGATGACTTTTCTCTCCTTTCTGGCTTTGCACCCCTGACTGCTACACTCAAAACCATGACTGGGTTGGGGTGGGAAGAGAGAGAGAGAGGTAAGAGGGAGTGCTTTGACAATGTAAACATATGTTTCCCATGCCAATAAAGCCCTTTGAATTGAATTGAGTGTGAGAGCGTGTGTGTATATGTGCTTGTTCGCGTGTTCATGTGTGTTAGATAGGCAGCATTGTCTGTGTATTGTTACCTCGGAATGAATCTACTGCAGAACGAGCCACTACTGTGACTGTCCTCCATTTAGGATCAACTATCGCCACCTGCTTTTTATAACAGGAAGCTACTGCTGCAATAAGTGATTTCTATAGCTGTCAGCAGGGGGCAGTAACGCTGCATGAATGAACTGGTAATGGTCCACCTATCAAATCAAATCAAATCAAATTTGATTTGTCACATACACATGGTTAGCAGATGTTAATGCGAGTGTAGCGAAATGCTTGTGCTTCTAGTTCCGACAATGCAGTAATAACCAACAAGTAATCTAACTAACAATTCCAAAACTACTGTTTATACACAGTGTTAGGGGATAAAGAATATGCACATAAGGATATATGAATGAGTGATGGTACAGAGCAGCATAGGCAAGATACAGTAGATGGTATCGAGTACAGTATATACATATGAGATGAGTATGTAAACAAAGTGGCATAGTTAAAGTGGCTAGTGATACATGTATTACATAAGGATGCAGTAGATGATATAGAGTACAGTATATACGTATGCATATGAGATGAATAATGTAGGGTATGTAACATTATATAAGGTAGCATTGTTTAAAGTGGCTAGTGATATATTTTACATCATTTTACATCATTAAAGTGGCTGGAGTTGAGTCAGTGTCAGTGTCAGTGTGTTGGCAGCAGCCACTCAATGTTAGTGGTGGCTGTTTAACAGTCTGATGGCCTTGAGATAGAAGCTGTTTTTCAGTCTCTCGGTCCTAGCTTTGATGCGCCTGTACTGACCTCGCCTTCTGGATGATAGCGGGGTGAACAGGCAGTGGTTCGGGTGGTTGTTGTCCTTGATGATCTTTATGGCCTTCCTGTAACATCGGGTGGTGTAGGTGTCCTGGAGGGCAGGTAGTTTGCCCCCGGTGATGCGTTGTGCAGACCTCACTACCCTCTGGAGAGCCTTACGGTTGTGGGCGGAGCAGTTGTCGTACCAGGCGGTGATACAGCCCGCCAGGATGCTCTCGATTGTGCATCTGTAGAAGTTTGTGAGTGCTTTTGGTGACAAGCCGAATTTCTTCAGCCTCCTGAGGTTGAAGAGGCGCTGCTGCTGCTGTCTGTGTGAGTGGACCAATTCATTATGATTTAAGCTCAACCAGGTCTACAGCATGACAACCTGCCATGGTGTGAGTCAGATAAGACCATATTTTCTCGTATGGTGATATGTATTAGATGTATACACTGCAATTATTACCTTTGTTCAGATGGCATTCGCTATAGAAATAGCTGATTAATCATCCATGTTGCACCCTCCTCTTCCTTCTCTCCATCTTCTGTTAACAAGGAATATAGAGAAGGATTGAAGGATGAATCATGAATGATATTGCTGCAGAATCGCATTTTTTCCCTACACTCCTCCTATCTTCCTCTCTATCTTCCTCACTCCTAAATAAAATCAGAACAAAGTGTTCACGGTACTCCATTTTTGTTTATTTTTGTTTATCTGTCTGCCCCAACTCAGGCCCTGTGTGTAGTTAACCGACCCTCTCTGCCCATTCATCGCCATTTTACCTGTTGTTGTTGTCTTACCCGTTGTTGCCTTAGCTAGCTCTCCCAATCAACACCTGTGATTACTTTATGCCTCGCTTTATGTCTCTCTCAAATGTCAATATGCCTTGCACACTGTTGTTTAGGATAGTTATTATTGTCTTAGTTTACTGCGGAGCCCCTAGTCCCACTCAACATGCCTCAGATACCTCCTTTGTCCCACCTCCCACACATGTGATGACCTCACCCAGCATAACCAGCCCTTCCAGAGATGCAACCTCCCTTATCATCACTCGGTGCCTGGGTTTACCTCCACTGTACCCGCACCCCACCACACCCCTGTCTGTACATTATGCCCGGAATATATTCTACCATGCCCAGAAATCTGTGCCTTTTATTCTCTGTCCCCAACGCACTAGATGACCAGTTCTTATAGCCTTTAGCCGTACCCTCATCCTACGCCTCCTCTGTTCTTCAGGTGATGTGGAGGTTAACCCAGGCCCTGCATGTCCCCAGGCGCTCTCATTTGTTGACTTCTGTAACCGAAAAAGCCTTGGTTTCATGCATGTTAACATCAGAAGCCTCCTCCCTAAGTTTGTTTTACTCACTGCTTTAGCACACTCCGCCAACCCTGATGTCCTAGCCGTGTCTGAATCCTGGCTAAGGAAGGCCACCAAAAATTTTGAGATTTCCAAACACTTAAACTGGGATATGCTTAACACCCCTGCAGTCTAAGTCCATATGCTTAATACCCCGGCAATCTAAGCTAGATGCCCTCAATCTCACACATATGATCAAGGAACCCACCAGGTACAACCCTAAATCCGTAAACATGGGCACCCTCATAGATATCATCCTGACCAACTTACCCTCCAAATATACCTCTGCTGTCTTCAATCAGGATCTCAGCGATCACTGCCTCATTGCCTGCATCCGTTATGGATCTGTATATAGACATTCTTTTTTTTCTATTATGTTATTGACTGTACGCTTGTTTATTCCATGTGTAACTCTGTGTTGTTGTTTGTGTCACACTGCTTTGCTTTATCTTGGTCAGGTCGCAGTTGTAAATGAGAACTTGTTCTCAACTAGCTTACCTGGTTAAATAAACGTGAAATATTTGTTTTTTTTAAAGTATTGGTCAGAAAAAAAAGTATGTGCACAGGATACAGGCTGTAAACAGTACAGTGAATTGCTTACTTGCAAGCTCTCCTCAACAGTGCAGTACACATGATAAAAGATATACACAAATAAGTAATAAAAGGTCGTAAAAAAAGGGGAGAAATAGTCATGATTTGGATATGCACGAAAATAATATACAGTCTAAACTATGAAATGTGCCAATAGTGAATAGTGACATGGTTGAGCAGCTTAGATAAATAATAATAAGTAGTAGCAGCAATGATGACTGTGTGTGTGTCACACACACACACACACACACACACATATGGTCCTCATTGCTGCTACTATTTATTATTGTGTGTGTGTGTGTGTGTTTGTGTGTGAGTGTGTGAGTGTGAATAGTCTCTTAAGGTGCAGGATTGAAGAGAGCCAGTACAAATACTCTGAAGGTGAATGCAGGTTTGTGCAGGTAGACAGCTTAGGGTTAGCTGTACAACAGACTTACTGCCTGGAGGTAGAAGCTGAGTCCGAGATCTGATGCTCCGGTACAGCCTGCCAGAAGGTAACTGAGAGAGCAGTCCGTGGCTTGGGTAGCTGGAGTCCTTGGCAATCTTCCCGGCCTTCCTCAGACACTGCCTGGTGTACCTGTCCTGCAGGGTTGGGAGCTCACCCCAGGTGATGGACTGGGCAGTCTTAACCAACCTCTGTAGAGCCTTGCAGCTCAGGGCGGTGCAGTTGCCATTACGGTGACCACATTTAAAATACTCAAATGTGGGACAACGGGATGATTTTGAGGGACATTTGCGGGACAGTGTAGCCTGCATGAATAAAATAAAAATCCCCCTCCCACTGCACAGAATGAGCTAATTGAAGCACACCAGTACATTATGATACACAGTGCCTTGCAAAAGTATTCACCCCCCTTGTCATTTTTCCTATTTTCTTGCATTACAACCTGTAATTTAAATAGATTTTTATTTGGATTTCATGTAATAGACATACACAAAATAGTCCAAATTGGTGAAGTGAAATGAAAAAAATTACTTGTTTCAAAAAAAATTTTTTTTTTTAAACGGATAAGTGGTGCGCGCATATGCATTCACCCCCTTTGCTATGAAGCCCCTAAATAAGATCTGGTGCAACCAAGTACCTTCAGAAGTCACATAAATAGTTAAATAAAGTCCACCTGTGTGCAATCTAAGTGTCACGTGATCTGTCACATGATCTCAGTAGCTCTACACCTGTTCTGAATGGCCCCAGAGTCTGCAACACCACTAAGCAAGCTGCACCATGAAGACCAAGGAGCTTTCCAAACAGGTCAGGGACAGAGTTGTGGAGAAATACAGATCAGGGTTGGGTTATAAAAAAACATCTAAAACTTTGGAGCACGGAGCACCCTCATTTGTTGACTTCTGTAACCGTAAAAGCCTTGGTTTTATGCATGTTAACATCAGAAGCCTCCTCCCTAAGTGTGTTTTATTCACTGCCTGAGCACACCCCGCCAACCCTGATGTCCTAGCCATGTCTGAATCCTGGCATGGGAGGTCACCAAAAATTCTGACATTTCCATCACCAACTACAACATTTTCCATCAAGATAGAAACACCATAAGGGGTGGAGTTGCAATCTACTACAGAGAGAGCCTGCAGAGGTCATACTATCCAGGTCTGTGCCCAAACAGTTCGAGTTTCTACTTTTAAACATCCACCTTTCCAGAAATAAGTCTCTCACTGTTGCCGCTTGTTATATACCCCCCTCAGACCCCAGCTGTGCCCTGGACACCATATGTGAATTGATTGCCCCCAATCTATCTTCAGAGTTCGTACTGTTAGGTGACCTAAACGGGGATATGCTTAGCACTCCGGCCGTCCTACAATCTAAGCTAGATGCCCTCAATCTCACACAAATGATCAAGGAACCTACCAGGTACAACCCTAAATCTGTAAACATGGGCACCCTCATAGATATCATCCTGACCAACTTGCCCTCTAAATACACCTCTGATGTCTTCAACCAAGATCTCAGCAATCACTGCCTCATTGACTGCGTCTGTAATGGGTCCGCGGTCCATCGACCACCCCTCATCATTGTCAAATGCGCCCTAAAACACTTCAGCGAGAGGGCCTTTCTAATCGACCTGGCCTGGGTATCCTGGAAGGATATTGACTTCATCCTGTCAGTAAAGGATGCCTGGTTGTTCTTTGAAAGTGCTTTCCTCACCATCTTAAATAAGCATGCCCCATTAAAAAAATGTTTGAACTAAGAACAGATATATCCCTTGGTTCACTCCAGACTTGACTGACCTTGACCAGCACAAAAACAATTAAAACATGTTTGAACTAAGAACAGATATATCCCATGGTTCACTCCAGACTTGACTGCCCTTGACCAGCACAAAAACATCCTGTGGCGTACTGCATTAGCATCGAAAAGGAAATTGCATCCTTTAGCACTAATTCCAAAAAGTGTTGGGACACGGTAAAGTCCATGGAGAATAAGAGCACCTCCTCCCAGCTGTCCACTGCACTGAGGCTGTCAGCACTGATAAATCTATGATAATCGAGAATTCCAACAAGCATTTTTCTACGACTGGCCATGCTTTCCACCTGGCTACCCCTTCCCCGGCCAACAGCTCTGCATCCCCCGTAACGACTTGCACAAGCCCCCCTCCTCCTGCTTCTCCATCCAAATCCAGATAGCTGGTGTTCTGAAAGAGTTGTAAAATCTGGACCCCTACAAATCAGCTAGACATTCTGGTCCCTTTCTTTCTAAAATGATCCGCCGAAATTTTTGCAACCCCAATTACTTTTTCGATTATAATCACAGCCGCGTATATTCCCCCCCCAATGCAGACACATCGATGGCCCTGAACAAACTTTATTTGACTCTATGTGAACTGGAAACCACATATCCTGAGGCTGCATTCATTGTAGCTGGGGATTTTAACAAGGCTAATCTGAAAACAAGACTCCCTAAATTCTATCAGCATATCGATTGTGCTACCAGGGCTGGTAAAACCCTGAATCATTGTTATTCTAACTTCCGCGACGCATATAAGGCCCTCCCCCACCCTCCTTTCGGAAAAGCTGACCACGACTCCATTTTGTTGCTTCCGGCCTATAGACAGAGAATAAACAGGAAGCTCCCGTGCTCAGGTCTGTTCAACGCTGATCTGACCAATCTGATTCCACACTTCAAGATTGCTTCGATCACGTGGATTGGGATATGTTCCGCATTGCGTCAAACCACAACATTGATGAATACGCTGATTCGGTGAGCAAGTTTATTAGCAAGTGCATCGGCGACGTCGTACCCACAGCAACTATTAAAACCTTCCCAAACCAGAAACCGTGGATTGATGGCAGCATTCGCGCGAAACTGAAAGCGCGAACCATTGCTTTTAACCAGGGCAAGCTGACCGGAAACATGACCGAATACAAACAGTGTAGCTATTCCCTCCGCAGGGCAATCAAACAAGCTAAGCGTCAGTATAGAGACAAAGTAGAGTCACAATTCAATGGCTCAGACACAAGAGGTATGTGGCAGGGACTACAATCAATCACAGATTACAAAAAGAAAACCAGCCCCATCGCGGACCAGGATGTCTTGCTCCCAGAGAGACTAAATAACTTCTTTGCTCGCTTTGAGGACAATACAGTGCCACTGACACGGCCCGCTACCAAAACCTGCGGACTCTCCTTCACTGCAGCCGACGTAAGTCCAATTTTTAAATGTGTTAACCCTCGCAAGGCTGCAGGCCCAGGCGGCATCTCCAGCCACGCCCGCAGAGCATGAGCAGACCAGGTGGCTGGTGTTTTTACGGACATATTCAATCAATCTTTATCCCAGTCTGCTGTTCCCACATGCTTCAAGAAGGCCACCATTGTTCCTGTTCCCAAGAAAGCTAAGGTAACTGAGCTAAATGACTACCGCCCCGTAGCACTCACATCCGTCATCATGAAGTGCTTTGAGAGACTAGTCAAGGACTATATCACCTCCAACCTACCTGACACACTAGACCCACTGCAATTTGCTTACCGCCCCAATTGGTCCACAGACGACGCAATCGCAACCACACTGCACACTGCCCTAACCCATCTGGACAAGAGGAATACCTCTGTGAGAATGCTGTTCATCGACTACAGCTTAGCATTTAACAACATAGTACCCTCCAAACTTGTCATCTAGCTCGAGACCCTGGGTCTCGACCCGCCCTGTGCAACTAGGTACTGGACTTCCTGACGTGCCGCCCTCAGGTGGTGAGGGTAGGTGACAACATTTCCACCCCGCTGATCCTCAACACTGGGGCCCCACAAGGGTGCGTTCTGAGCCCTCTCCTGTACTCCCTGTTCACCCACGACTGCGTGGCCATGCACGCCTCCAACTCAGTCATAACGTTTGCCGACGACACCGCAGTGGTAGGTTTGATTACCAACAACGATGAGGCGGCCTACAGGGAGGAGGTGTGGGCCCTCGGAGTGTAGTGTCAGGAAAATAACCTCACACTCAACAAAACAAAGGAGATGATTGTGGACTTCAGGAAACAGCAGAAGGAGCACCCCCCTATCCACATTGACGGGACAGTAGTGAAGAGGGTAGTAAGTTTTAAGTTCCTCAGCGCACACATCACGGACAAACCGAATTGGTCCACCCACACAGACATTGTGGTGAAGAAGGCGCAGCAGCGCCTCTTCAACCTCAGGAGGCTGAAGAAATTTGGCTTGTCACCAAAAGCACTCACAAACTTTTACAGATGCACAACCAAGAGCATCCTGTCGGGCTGTATCACCGCCTGGTACGGCAGCTGCTCCGCCCACAACCGTAAGGCTCTCCAGAGGGTAGTGAGGTCTGCACAACGCATCACCGGGGGCAAACTACCTGCCTTCCAGGACACCTACACTACCCGATGCCACAGGAAGGCCATAAAGATCATCAAGGACAACAACCACCTGAGCCACTGCCTGTTCACCCCGCTATCATCCAGAAGGCGAGGTCAGTACAGGTGCATCAAAGCAGGGACCGAGAGACTGTTAAACAGCCACCACTAACATTGAGTGGCTGCTGCCAACACACTGACTCAACTCAACTCATACCCTACATTACTCATCTCATATGTATATACTGTCATTTATGCCATCTACTGCATCTTGCCATCTTTATGTAATACATGTATCACTAGCCACTTTAAACAATGCCACTTTTATATGTTTACATACCCTACATTACTCATCTATGTATACACTGTACTCGATACCATCTACTGCATCTTGCCTATGCCATTCTGTACCATCACTCATTCATATATCTTTATGTACATATTTTTCATCCCTTTTCACTTGTGTGTATAAGGTAGTTGTTGTGAAATTGTTAGGTTAGATTACTCGTTGGTTATTACTGCATTGTCGGAACTAGAAGCACAAGCATTTCGCTACACTCGCATTAACATCTGCTAACCATGTGTATGTGACAAATAAAATTTGATTTGATTTGATACTAGCCTGTTCAACCTCTTTTGTATCATTTGAGATCCCTAAAGGTTGGAAAGCTGCCACGGTCATCCCCCTCTTCAAAGTGGGAGACACTCTAGACCCAAACTATTACAGACCTATATCCATCCTGCCCTGCCTTTCTAAGGGCTACGAAAGTCAAGTTAACAAACAGATCACCGAACATTTCGAATCCCACCGTACCTTCTCCGCTATGCTATCTGGTTTCCGAGCTGATCATGGGTTCACCTCAGCCATGCTCAAGGTCCTAAATTATATCATAACCTCCATCGATAAAAGACAGTAGTGTGCAGCCATCTTCATCAACCTGGCCAAGGCTTTCGACTCTGTCAATCACTGCATTCTTATCGGCAGACTCAATGGCCTTGGTTTCTCAAATGACTGCCTCGCCTGATTCACCATCTACTTCTCAGATAGAGTTTAGTGTGTCAAATCGGAGGGACTGTTGTTTGGACCTCTGGCAGACTCTATGGGGTTGCCACAGGGTTCAATTCTCAGGTCTACTCTTTTCTCTGTATATATCAATGATGTCGCTCTTGCTGCTGGTGATTCTCTGATCCACCTCTATGCAGACGACACCATTCTGTATACATCTGGCCCTTCTTTGGACACTGTGTTAACAAACCTCCAACCGAGCTTCAATGCCATACAACACTTCTTCCGTGGCCTCCAGCTGCTCTTAAACGCTAATAAAACTAAATGCATGCTCTTCAACCGATCGTTGCCCGCACCCGCCCGCCCGACTAGCATCACTACCCTGGACGGTTCTGACTGAGAATATGTGGACAACTGCAAATACCTAGGTGTCTGGTTAGACTGTAAACTCTCCTTCCAGACTCACATTAAGCATCTCCAATCCAAAATGAAATATAGAATCGGCCATCTATTTCTCAACAAAGCCTCCTTCACTCATGCTGCCAAACATACCCTCATAAAACTGACTATCCTACTGATCTTCGACTTCAGTGATGTCATTTACAAAATAGCTTCCAACACTACTCAGCTCATTGGATGTAGTCTATCACAGTTCCTTTCCGTTTTGTCACCAAATCCCCATATAATACTCACCACTGCGACCTGTATGCCCTTGTTGGCTGGCCCTCGCTACATATTTGTCGCCAAACCCACTGGCTCCACGTCATCTATAAGTCTTTGCTAGGTAAAGCCCTGCATTCTCAGCTCACTGGTCTCCATTGCAACACCCACCCGTAGCACGCGCTCCAGCAGGTATATTTCACTGGTCATCCCCAAAGCCAACACCTCCTTTGGCTGCCTTTCCTTCCAGTTCTCTGCTGCCAATGACTGGAACGAATTGCAAAAATCACTGAAGCTGGAGACTTATATCTCCCTCACTAACTTTAAGCATCAGCTGTCAGAGCAGCTTACCGGTCACTGCACCTGTACACAGCCCACCAAACAACCTCATCCCCATATTGGTATTTATGTTTTTGCTCCTTTGTACCCCAGCCACTGTGATTGTTTGGTTGCGGGACAAAGGGCCAAATTGCGGTACTGTCCCACACAATCCGGGACATGTGTTCACCCGAGTTTCCATACCAGGCGGTGATGTAGCCAGACAGAATGCACCCCCACCCCCACACACTGAGCAGTGATAATCCCCACTCCACTGTAAGTGTGGAGCTGTGATAGCAGTACTGCATGCTGGGAAGGCGACATGCCTGGAGGAGGGTTTTGAGATTTACATTAGCAAACGCACACACACACACACAATCTCATTAGCTTGGCAGTATAGTATTTCTAGCTCCCTACAGGCTGTAAAGCTATTTAGTGTGTGTGTGTGTGTGTGTGTGTGTGTGTGTGTGTGTGTGTGTGTGTGTGTGTGTGTGTGTGTGTGTGTGTGTGTGTGTGTGTGTGTGTGTGTGTCTGTGTCTGTGTGTGTCTGTGTGTGTGTGTGTGCTTGTTTGTTTAGGAGTAGCGGAATCTGGATAAACACTGGAAATGGAAAATCTGCTTCTTTGGCAGTTCAGGCCCCTGAACTAGTGTAGTGAATAGGCCTACAGTATGAGTTTGTGCAGTGAAAGATTGGGTGGATGCCTATAGAATATATATATATATGTTATGTTGATGGCTTTATAGGTATACCTCCACTGTTGTTCAGATTTGATTTAATATCATGGCTTTTTGTGTTCATAGTGATGTTCATATTAAGTATTGTGTGTATGCTGTAGCAACAGAATAAAGTCAGTTCTCCATAGTGGGTGGAGATTAAATAGACCGTCAGCACGCCCATACAGTTGAGAGGCAGTTTCAAATGTCATGACGTAGAGGATTCATAAACAGGGATTGGACCATAAAATTAGGAATTAGAATACGAAATAATTCATTTAAAACTATATAAGTAATTTAAGGCAAACAAACTAAATACGTAATTTAATAGGATCTATATGGATTGGACCCGTAAAGAAATGCGAAATAACATTGAATTACTGGATATGAACAGAACATAGCCATGTAGCTACCGATAATACAGATGGACAAATCTCGCAGCCCTAACTCTGACGTCCTTGGCCCCCGTGCGCAAAAGGATTGGCCGAATTGGACAGCGACTATCTTAGGTCTGCTGCGCTAGAGCAGAAGGGAGAGACCGTTTTAAACTCCCCTGCCTCCATCTCTGAGAGCTAGAGGGAATCAGGATCCGTGGGTCCACCCCACAGCCGTTCATTGCCTAACCATGGCGGGTCCTGCAAACACTGGTATGAGCCCCTGGTATTCCTCTGGATCTAGTAACGACGCTCCCTCCCCACTCCCAGCCCTTACCGAGGAGAAGCCGCGGAAGAGGAGAGCATTTTGCCTGCCTCGGATGAAGTCCAAGAACCGCAACGACAGTGGCAAGCAACAGCAGCAGCTACCGCAGCAACCCGTGGCAAACAACAACAACAATATGCCTTTCATAATCCACTGCCAGATCGGGAAGGAGATCAAGCACATATGCAGCAACTGCCGTGGCGCTGACCCTCAGGATGGTGAGTGGAGGGAGAATAGTGTTGAGGTTTTCACAGCAGCAGCAAGAGGGAGATGTTTTGATCTCCATTTCATGTTGGCGCCGCTCCTCCAAATCGACCGCTCCCTTGCCTTGCACACTGCCTGTAAAAATATGCCCCATCGCGGGCAGTTTTTCTTGATGGACGGGGCTGCTGAGACTTTTCCCAATCCTAATAGCACTACTCGGAGTCAGAATATTTATGTGGCTGTATGGGTGTATTGGTTGTTTTTGATACGTTATTGGATGTAGGTTATAGAATTTTAATAGTCTGTTTATACTTCTGCTGGGTTTTTACATGTATGCTGTTACTATTCTAACATGCAACAATGTATCCACTCTGCGTGACGCAATTCTACTGTATCATCAATGCAAACAGACAGCACCACTTTGAATAGTTCACTGAGATTGTACTTTGTAGGCTATACAAACACAGGGCACATTGATTCACCAAGATAACAGACATGCTAGTCAACTGAAATAATGTTGATATGTGGTTTTATCAAGTAGCCCCAATCCGGAATATCCATAGTGATTGAGAAGGATCTAGAATCACCTATAACTGCAGATAAGATAAAGTAGTAGGTTGCTACTGTACTGTGACCCACCCTCCTATATCCCTGCCAGAAACTATTCCAGCAGATGGATTCGTTTTTCGTTCTCTCCTATTATACACAGTATGGCCAAATTCCCTCAATGTGCACATATCACTAAGAACACTCACACCTTCATCATGATGTGGTGCGAATGTGAGGTCAGGGGGCAGTGCCATATAGGCATATAACACTCACTTACACACTCTTACTGCTTGTGCAGACTAAGAGGTGTGTGTGTGTGTGTGTGTGTGTGTGTGTGTGTGTGTGTGTGTGTGTGTGTGTGTAAGAGCGAGACAGTCAGTATTTTTATTTGAATTTGAACAAGAACAAAAATTCCAGCCTGTTGGGAGTTTAGAGGTGAGTGGAGTTTAGAGATGGAAAAATTGAGTAAGGACTCAACTGTATTTACTTTAGAACAGTCTGACGTCTCCCTTACACAGCAGAGATCATCATAGCTCAGGGAGAGAGAGAGAGATGGAGAGATGAGTGAAGAGAGATGTAAAAAAAAAAATAGAGAGAGAGAGATTGAGAAGTTTGAATGGCACCAAACTGGGCTGTGTATGTACATCATATTGAGAGAAAAATGTAAACCTCATCTGTAAACATTCCCTCTTCATCATTTCTTGTGTAATGATGTATAATTCCATGGTGTCTTTGTATTAATTAGAATGATTCTTTCAATTGCTCCTCTGAGTTCCACATACTTTGAATCGTATTGTTTTATGGATTATGTGACTGGTTTCTCTCCTCTTCTCTCGTCTTCTCTTCTCCTCTCTTCCAGTTGAGGAGGTGGAGCGAATAGCGGCGATGCGATCTGATTCGCTGGTCCCTGGCACACACACCCCTCCCATTCGGAGGCGGAGCAAGTTTGCCACCCTGGGGCGTCTCTTCAAGCCGTGGAAATGGAGGAAGAAGAAGAGCGAGAAGTTCAAGCAGACATCTTCTGGTGAGAACCATATCTAACCTTTAACCCTAAGCCCTTACCAGGGGGGATCAAACTCATTCCATGGAGGGCCTAGTGTTTGCTGGTTTTTGTTTTTTCCTTTCAGTTAAGACCTAGACAACCAGGTGAGGGGAGTTCCTTCCTAATCAGTGACCTTAATTCACCAATCAAGTCTAAGGGAGGTGCGAAAACACGCAGACACTCTGCCCCCCGTGGAATGAGTTTGGCACGTTCCCTAACCCCGAAGCCCTAGGCCTTGCTTTCTACCTCTCCCCTAACCCTAAAATCTACCGCCCTAAGATCTAACCACTTAGATTTATCCCTTGTATTCTACCTCTCTGCTTGCCCCTTAAGCACTCCCCCTGCCCCACAGTAGCCACACTCTTATGTCCTAAAGCTACAACCTTCAGTTGTGGAATAGATCACGGTCTCACCAGCTCACCCCCTAGCAGGAACAGTACGACTCCATTATGTTGACAAATGTAGGTACTATGAGGCACGAGGCAGAAGGCAGTGCTAGGTGGCTATATGCTACAGTATATGATGGGCAGCTAGGTGCTATACTGGTTAATGGTTATATTATGTAACGGGATCAGCAGTTATAGCACATAGGTGCCATGAAGCATCAGAGCCAGGTGCATGGTGTATGATAGTTATATTATGGTTATGTAACAGGGGATCCGCATGAAAGCTGTAGGTCAGCTGCAGCTGTATATTATCGCCAACCGGATCAGTGGGGCCAACGATAACACAGGAGACTGGAGCTATGTCCAGGCTCTTCTTTAAAGTTTAAACAGTGGTATTATTACATTGTGTGTGTGTGTGTGTGTGTGTGTGTGTGTGTGTGTGTGTGTGTGTGTGTGTGTGTGTGTGTGTGTGTGTGTGTGTGTGTGTGTGTGTGTGTGTGAGCGCGTGCGTTAGACATCAGCAAGACCAGACAGACTCGAGCATAATTGTCCCCTTAAGCCTTTTTATAAATGATTTGAAATTAAAAATACCAAATACTGCTACAGAACATTTACACAAGATCAGTCTTGTTCATCAAAAATGTAGAGAACAGCTGTGAAAGTGTTGACGGAAAATTCCCTGCAGATTCAGTTTGATGGCAAATACTGGAGTTCTAGCTAACAATGTCACTTGAATTGAATAATGATCCAAAATTAAATATCTAATATAATGTTATACCATTGTTATGGTATAATATCTACACTGTAAAACATTCAATGTAATTTTTACAGTAAATTACTGGTAACACAGTAGCCAGTAGGTTACTGTAAATGTACAGTACTGGCAGCACAGAAGTCAGTAAATTACTGTAGATTTACAGGACCTTTACTGAAACACACATTTACAGCATATTACTGTAACACCTGACTACAGCAACGTGCTCTATTTGTATAATTTACATTGCATTACTGGAAGCACAGTGGTTAGTAAACTGTTAGATTTACAGTGCAGGCAGCTAGTGCCAAACAAGGCCAAAATTGATCAAAATAAAAATAGTTTGAAGGTGGACCTCATTAGAATAATACCCAGCAGTGTGCTTTTCAAGTGTTCATTTTTTTTTTTACATTTACTTTTTGGTCATTTAGCAGACGCTCTTGCCCAGAGTGACTTACAGTCAGTGTATTAAGCCAGGGGTTCCCAAACCTTTTCACTCAGCCCCCCTTCCAGCATTGGGGAACACGTCTATTTCTATGGGCACAAGCACTGTTCGTGACACAAACTGTTCACACCCCTCTTGTTGGCGGAGAGAAAATGTTACAGGTTTAAAGCTTATTTCCTGACATTCTACACTTTTTGTAATGGGGTGCAGAGATTTTTTTATTTTGTTTTTTAAGATAATTTTCTTAAAATGGTCTAATGTGTATTCATGTAATTTTTGAGTGACTCAAACATTACAACAAAATTAAAAACGTTGGGCTAGTTGATCTGGACATTTCTGACAAGTTATGACTGACATGACAAGTGGAAAGCGGATGATGCAAATTCCCAATTTTGAAATTGCACCTTGTGCATTCTACTATTACAACTTTCAAGAGTAAGTTGAAAGCCGGACTAAGTTCCCCACAGTTTGGGAACCACTGCATTAAACTAAAACAAACCTATCACAGTCATTGCATGTAAAACATTTATGTAACAGTTACTGATAAAGTTGTTGTAGTTAAGGATACATTGGTCTTCAAAGTATTTTTGTAACAAGATGCATCAAAAGGTATCTTTTCCCATCTCTGGCTAGTGCAAAGTACTTTACTGTAATATTCACAGTAACTTGCTATGAGCTTCCTATAAGTTACTGTAGTATCAGAGCAACGAAGCAGAACAATACTGTAAAATTAGCCACTTGTAAGAAAGTAAATGCTACTGTTATCATAATATTTGTATTTTACTGTAATTACATGGGATTGATGCAAGCAGGTTGGCTGCTAGGTATTTGTATTTTACAGCATATAATGGATATTTTGTGTTTTAAATCACTTGCATTTCTAGAGGCCTAATCAAAGGCTTCTGAACTGGCCGTGATTACAAGGCATAACACCAGTAAAGGTTTAAGACATGCTGCCGATCTGTCCCCTGTACACTTTAAATTGTTCAGGTACTACTAACACATATCAATTCATTTGGTACAGCATTCTCACTGACAGGGGCCTTAAATACAGCCTCTTACAAGGCACGTCTCAAAATATGTTCATGAGCCAGAAATTCTTTCGCCATCCACAACATTTTCCCACAATGCACCATAATTCACAGTATGCTGCTGTAAACATACAGCAAAACAGGTGCACAGTACTATATTGTACAATTTTACAGCAGTGTAGCGGAATGCCGTTGAGCCCCCTTAATGCATTGCTCTTTACTGTACTGTAATATAGAACTGTACATTTATTGCAGTAAATTTACCAAAATGAATTACGGCATTATGGTTTGTTATGCAAGGTAGTACACACACACACACACACACACACACACACACACACACACCAGTGGGGCGCTGTCTTTCTAATCTCATGCTGCTCCCCCAGCTGTCGTTGCAGTTTATGCTTTTTTCTGAACAGAATTATTATGGCATGTTAAAATAATGGCATAAATTTTGGCATAATTCAAACAGTCACACATATTCTCGCAGCCAACATACTGTATGTTGACTGTTACACTCACTGTGCAGTATTTTTTCACAGGATTCAGACAGAGACCAATGTATCAGAAAAATAACGTGCCGATTCTGCTGGCCAGTTATAAGCACAGTGAAGTTGGTGATGAAGTAGAATAGAGTAGAATCCTGTACCATATGATGTCAGTTAATGTTGTTGTAATGTCATATCCTGTACCCTCAGTCCTGGAGAGGAAGATGTCGACCCGGCAGAGCAGAGAGGATCTGATCAAGAGAGGAGTGATGAAGGACATCTATGACAAAGGTGAGGGGTCAGAGGGAGAAGAGGGAAGTTAGAACGCAGAGACTTTTGGCAAAACTGTTGTAGTTGTTCTTTGTTGCGTAATCAAAAATACTTTTGGCGGAAACAAAGTCAAGTCATACAGTCGGCATCACAGCATCCACATGGATTGACTCCAGGCCAGATTTGTACTGTGAACATGTTATATATCTCTCTCTCTCTGCAGACGGGGCGGTAGTAATGAGAGGAGAGGAGGAGAAGATGGAGAACGGGAGGTCTCCAGCATTAGGAGGGTCTGATCCATCACCATGTGATGGAGCTGAGCTGATGGATGGAGCAGGGTCAGCCATAGGTACGTCTCAGGCCTTCTATCAACACACTCAAGCAATGGTTCATAGTCTCTCACTGTGCTGTTACATGACATCTGATTGGTCAATGTTGTTCTCAAATCTCAGGCCTTCTCCCAGTACGCTCACCTATGGGTTCATTTCCATTCACCCTGTTCTAACATATCATCTGATTGATTTATTCTATGCCCAGGTACAGTTGAGTTCCAGATGTCTGGAGAGGGGGCGTGTCCACAAGACCACACCCAGAATCCCAGCCAGCCTCCACCCACTAAGAAGGTTATGGTGTATCCAGGCGAAGGGGCTGGGGCAGAGTCATCACATCACACCATAAAACATAAAAAACAACCCCCAGTGCTACCCCCCAAACCGTTCAACAGGCTGCCCAACCACATCACAGGTCTGTAATCCTCTGTGTCTATGCGCGTATCCCTGTGTCATTCTATGCGTTTACTTGTCTTTCTGTTTTTACTGTACCCCAGCCCACCAGCGTGCCGCTTGTGTGGGTGTATCAATCTGTGTATCTGACTGATTTTTCTCTTCTCTCTTTTCTCTTCTCTCTCCCTCTAGACGGTATGCCAGTGAAGCTGCCCTGTATGTCCATGAAGCTGTCGCCTCCTCTACCTCCTAAGAAGCTGATGATCTGTGTGCCTGTGGGTGCGGGGGGGAGCATGGAGCCCTCGGCCCTCACCTTTCAGAAGTGCCCCCCTCCCTCCCACCACGTGGGGTCCCTGGGGGGCCACTCCCTACACTACGGGACCCTCCCTGTGCCCCTACACCCCCCCAGCCGCATCATCGAGGAACTCAACAAGACCCTGGCCCTCACTATGCAGCGATACAAGAGGTGAGGATTAAGGAGAAGTGTGTGTTTGTGTGTGTGTATCCATGCCTCCATGTGGATGGATTCAATGGTTCACATATCCAGTCTGCCTTGTACTCTATTCCCATTGGTCCTGCCCTGTGTCTACACTTCAGCAGTGAGTTAGATGGGGTCGTTAAGGAGCTTGTTTATCATGTGACTAAGGGTTTCTAATCAGTAGGGTTAAATTGGGAGTTGCCACAATACAGATGTAGGATCTTAATTTGATCACACTTTTGCAGGAGAACTTTCCTGCAACAGGAAATTCAAAACTTGGTGTATTTGAGCTTTTAAAAGTCTTCTGACATGATTTTCCCTTACCGAAAATGTATCAACCCCTACAAAAATGTCCATAAATTACAATCCACATAATAATTCACATGTCCTATTGCTGCAAGATTATTTTCCTGCTGTAGAAAACTGGCTCACCTACATCTGCACTGGGCAGCATTTTGAAACGTCTGGTCAATCACATCTCAGTACAGAGACCATTTAATCTAAACCTTCCCTGGAGAGCAGCATGGCTGGCGTTGACTTCAGCTTCAGATATAGAGCGGTACAAATTCCCAGAGCCTTGGTTTTACCTCTGGGTGTATGTGTATCATTGGCTGGTGTCTAACCAGTTCCGACCATTTTAGAGCGCCACACACACACACACACCATCTCCATCTGTCCACAGACACATGACACACGTGGAGAACACTCTGCAATTGACCCACACACTCTGTGACTGATGTGCCGGCGCCAGATTGGCCTCCCATGATCCATCACTCTAATTGGTGGGCCGGCAGGTGGTTATGGACCCGAGCACCTAATAGATGTAGACATCCTATTCCTTTTGTAGCCCTTTTTGATTTACTCATTTGCTGTCTGAATGTTATATAGGGCACACCTAAACTGAGTTTGTAAAAGCAACAGAGATCATTATTCTCCGTTATGGGAGCTCCGCAGTTGCTCGATTGCTGCTTGCTTGCTGATCGGTGACGCTGCCTCAAGGCTCATTTGTGATTGGTGTGCAGTTTGTTTCCGCTGTGCCTCTCGTCTCCCCTATAGTTGAGGCAGGCTGTGTGATTTAGGTGTGGTAATGTGAGCCTCTAAAGCCGACCATGTCTGTTACATCCCTCCCTTACATCTCCGTTACGTCCAGGCAGTATAAGTCATGCAATGCTTCCCGGGCAGAGTGAGGTACCAACGTTATTTTAGGAGCCACTTACTGTGGCAATTAAGGGAGCGCTGGCTTGTTTTTCTACAGTGTTTCAGTCTTGTTTTCTCAGCTGAGGTGCCGTTTACATGAGTTCCAGAGGTTATAGGTCATAGCTCCTTTCATAGGAACTGATGGTGGAAACAACCTGACATTACCTAACTACGCCCCTGTCTAACACCACACACACGGATGGACAGACACACAAACGCCCGCCATCTCTTGCTAACCGTTTACCTTTCTCACTGACCTCAGCTCGCTGCACCACGCGGTTCCCGCGGTGATGATAGCATGTGACTACAACAAAGAGAACCTCCCCAACGAGGAAGACTATCAAGAACTACCTGGTTCGTACAGGGATGAGGATGATGAAGAAGAAGATGACGATGATGATGATGAGGAAGAGGAGGAAGATGATGAAGATGAAACACTCTTTACAAGTACGTGTTTGTTTATACATAATTGGTTTGGGACAGTGGTGGCCGTTTGGTCTCTGCTTGGTGCCCCTGCTTCCTGGTAACAGCCTCAATGGCTGCTGGGATATGTGGTTTAAGAGCTCTCCTTTCATTGGACCCCTCCAGTCAGAGCTGTGGTTCACGTCCCTGATTTGAGTGTTGAATGTGACCAATCAAAGCACCGAGGTGACAGTGGCGTGTGAATGAGAGGTGTTCCGTAACATGTTACGTCAACAACACACACATACGCCATGGCTGTTCCTCAGATCCCTTGTTCCAGTAGTTCCCTTCACTTTTTTTTCATGAGCAGTTGTCTGAATGATTGATTTGAGACCTGTTATGTCTATGAGGTATTTATACAGACCTCTCCTCTCTGTAAGAGGGTGATGTAAACAGAAGAGTGGGTTGGAAACAGTGAACACACTCCCATCCTGTAGCTCTCACTGGATAGGGTAACTGCTGTGACAGTTGAATTGCTACTGCATGAGTTAGCTGTGGTGCTAGTAATTCCAATTTTATCAAAATGTTATGGACAAAGTTTGCTGATCTTATTCTGGCCTCTCTATAAAAAAAAATGTGTCCGTGTGTGTGTGTGTGTGTGTGTACATGTGTATAGGTACCCTGGCTCTGAAGGTGTTGAGGAAGGACTCCCTGGCCATTAAGATCAGTAACCGTCCGTCACAGAGAGAGCTGGAGGAGAAGAACATACTGCCCACACAGTCAGACCAGGAGAAACTGGAGTTCAGGCAGCAGATAGGCACCAAGCTCACACGGTGAGAGACACGCGCACACACATACAGATGCACACCCTCCCTACAGCAACGGAGAGACTTGAGTCACGTTATCATATAGGCACCAAGCTCGCATGGAGCGCGAGTCATATTCACGCATACTAACACACGCAGGCTCATCTGCTCTTACACGTTGCATACAGTCAAACCGATTGCTAAGCAACAAGCTGTTATGGTGAGAGATGAACTCAAGTGTGCTTGAAATCACAAACACACACACACACAGACACACCTCATCTCCCAGTCAGCACCTGTACACCCTGCAGTGGCCTGGTTGAGATGTGACCGGGCTACTTAAGACAGCATGATAGATGACACCTCATAATGGAGAGAGGAAGCTAAGCTGGAAGTGAGGAAGTGAGAAAAGGTAGAGGGACGGAGGATGGAGGGAAATTGATGAGAGGTAGAGGATGGAGGGAGAGTAGCAGAGAGGCTGTCACATTTGTATTTTTATCTTGAATATGCCAGTGAGAGGGCAGACATCTTCATGTGGGATTTTCCGCTCACAGAGGACAGAACATGAATACAGGAGGGTTGTGGTAATATCAGTCATGTATATTAACCCTGGATTGCTGATGCATTGAGTGGCTTTGAAGCCACCGGTTGGCCATATTGGCACTGCCCAGTAGGAGCAGTCCTCCATATGAAAACATTTAATTCTACAGTATTTCAACAAAAATGAAATACATATTTTTTTTTTACACTTTTTTCTCCCCAATTGTCCCTTCACTGCAACTCCCGTACGGACTCTGGCTTTAACCCCAGCTTCCCCTATCAGTCATCTGATGTATATATAAATCATTGGGCAATACAGGAAGGAAACAGAATTCACAAATCATTTCAATTCCTTATATTGCCTCCCACTCTCATTTGTCACACTCACTACAACTTGCCTTCTCCCTCTCTTCCTTCCCTCCCTTTCTCCATTTATCTCCCTCTCCATCCACTCTGCTTCCCTCCTACTCCTTCCTCCCTCCCCTCTCTCCATTTTTCTCCATCTCTTTCCCTCCCTCTGGTTGCTGTATGAATCATTGTGTCAGACTGTTGAGGTGGTAAATAAATACATGTAAATCTGAGGCAGTCACGGCTCATAGAAAACCTGCTCTGACATCAGCAAATGAAACACAATAAAACATAACACAATAAAACACGTCAGGAAATGGTCCAGACTGACTCTAGTTCTATTTCCTCAGGAGGTTGAGTCAACGGCCAACTACAGAAGAGCTGGAACAGAGAAACATACTCAAACGTAAGTAGCACAGACTAGATAGGCAGAAGACACATTTCCATTTCTTACAAAATTGACAAAGTGTCTATTCTGTTCTATTCTAACCTGTCTCTCCCTCTCTCCCCTATCTTAGGCCACAATGAGCTGGAGGAGCAGGAGGAGATGAGGGAGCTCAAGAAACGCCTGTCGAGAAAGGTGAGAGAGGGGAGGGTGAGAGAGGGGAGGAAGAGGCTAAGAGGGGGGAATTGGGTATCAATTTCCATTACATGACAGACCATTGGAAATATGAGTGGGTGTGTGGTGACCCTCAATCCCCACACAAACACAGCTGGCAGGTCCAAGGCATAAACGACATAAGCGACTGCTTAGGTCCCTGCGGCCGCTAGGGGGCCCCAGACCCAAAATACAGTTATTTTTGTACAAAAAAAAATGGAATGCAGTCATGTTCTCTTTGACAGACTATGCATTATATTGACCAGATACTCTCGTGGCCACTCTAAAGATGAAAATAAATGTCTTAAAAAATAGAAACGAGTGGGGATGAGGCAAGTTCAGGTGGGACCATTCTAGCCAATGAGAGGGCTATAGGCTTTTGAACAACTGGCAAAACGCTGATATATTGTATTTTTTCTCAAAGTTGCCAGGATGTCACGCGTCCTACTTGTATCAGTACACTCGTAACAACCTAAGAATTCCAAAATTTCTATTCGATCAAATAAGCCAATCCATTTAAAAAATTTAAAAAACGCCACCTGCTGGAGAAGACAGATTGTGGGCCCGATTGTTCCTCTCACTTTGCCTCTTCCTCTCTGTCGCAACTTACTGTTGAGAGTTACAATAGTAGAATACACAAGGTGCAATTTTGAAATTTGTTTGTGCATCAGCTGTGTTTCTCTTGTTATGTCAGTCATTGCCAGACACCAACAACATTTTGCACACGCACACTCTGATAACCCTTTTCCCCCCTGTACCCAGTTGAGTCAGAGGCCCACGGTGGAGGAGTTGAGGGAAGCTAAGATCCTGACCCGCTTCAGTGACTACGTAGAGGTTGCTGACGCTCAGGACTACGACAGGAGGGCAGACAAACCCTGGACACGACTCACAGCTGCTGATAAGGTAATAACACTCGCATGCATGCATGTGTGTGTGTACACACATACACAAATGCACAGTTATGCAAATCCTGTTTTCCCCCGACTGATCTCTGGCTCTGTTTGTCCCTCTTAGGCTGCCATACGTAAAGAACTCAATGAATTTAAAAACACAGAGATGGAAGTGCATGAGGGTAGTCGCCATCTCACCAGGTATGTACTGTATGTCACAGCCATACTACAAGCTGCAATACAACACAAAGACACTAGCCCATACTACAAGCTGCAATACAACACAAAGACACTAGCCCATACTACAAGCTGCAATACAACACAAAGACACTAGCCCATACTACAAGCTGTATACAGTAACTATTTGAAGAGTTTAATTCCAAAACGCTATATATACATTTTCAGAAATGTTGGCAAATGAGCTTTTATTGTTTAAAGAAATTCTGAAAGAGATTGGTGTGCTTTTTCACTACCTAATCATGGCATGGGGTTGTTCAATGACAGATATGTATTTGTTTAAAATGTATCACTTGGTGGTTTCATTTCAGCGCCATTTTGTTTTTTTTGCTAAATGCTATATATCCACAATAAATAGTCCTGCTAGGTTATACACAGTCAAATGTAGTAAATAACGGGGGAAAAAATGTATGAATAAATGTACAAATGTTACATTTGTGACAGCAATATTTAAATGTTTTTTAAATAATTCAATACAGTAATATGAGATCTGTATGTAAAACATTTGTCATTTAGCAGATGCTCTTATCCAGAGTGGCTTACAGTAAGTGCATTCATCTTAAGATAGCTGGGTGAGACAACCACATATCACAGTCAAATATACAGGATACGAACATTCCATTCCATCTAAACAATTAAAATAGCATTTAGCAAATAAAAGCCCATTTTCATACACCTCTAACAATCTATTAATAAGAAATCTGAGAACAGTAATATTTTACACACACATGAAGGTACCCAGAAGCAATAATTGCTGATGAGAAAACACAAAACAAATTGGTGGATACAGCGTTTTGGAAAAAAAACTTCAATTAGCTCTCTCTCTGTCTCTCTTTCTCTGTCCTGTAGGTTTCATCGACCGTAGTTCTTCTTCTGCCATCTTTTACAATAACCTCAAGTGCTGGAACGCAAACTACTGCCTCTTGTGTACCACACCCCTTCGCTTCCAGACCAGAACACAACAAGACCAGAACTGGACCAGAACCACACTAGAACCAGAGTAGAACATGTACTGAAACTGACCGGAAACGTAATCTGAACCTGGAGGGGTGTGTGTACAGAACTGGGCAGCTGACACTACTCCAGGCTCCAGTGTTGACCCAAAATATGTGCCAATATCTAGAGAGGGCAGACTGGACCAATCACAACAGTATCTTGGTTCTGTGTTTATAGAGAGGTCACAGTGTGGCCATGTTGGGGTTGTGGAGAGGGAGCATCGTACACATGGAGAGAGATTGATGGAAAGCACTGGATGGACTGACTGACTGGGTTCTCCGCTAAACGGAGATTATATGGACTAAAACGTATTGTTTTTAACAGCCTTTTATTATCCTTTTTAATTATGAAGATAGTTAATGTGTTTACTTTACTGCACTTTAGTTTTTGACGGTACTCTACGGAGGGGTTATGGAACTCTATTCCTATATCTGTGCCAACAAGACTTTGGGATTGTGGGAGATTGAGTTTGGGAGGGCATCCGTAAGGAATACAGAGAGACATCCTACAACTGATTGGTTAAAAAATGATTATCCTCCATTGGTTAATGTTCCTGCCTTTTTAATACTTTTTGGTACATTATTAGTTTGACTATTTTCCATTGTGGGCTGCTGTTTCCAAAACAGAGGGACCCTTTTAATCTGATAGTACTGCAGAATAGGATTCTGTAATAAGTGTGTTGTGGTTAAAGTACTATTTTACAATACCGTACACGGTATGTGCTATTCTGAAGGAAACTGTAGTAGGAGAATATGATCGGAATATTTACCTCTAAAAACGTTGAAATACAACACAAAACTCTCCTGTCCATGTTGTGTTCATGTTGGGATATTGAAATGTGAACCAAGCAATAATTGAACTTTTCTGTCCTCCATCTGTCTGTCTTTCTGGGCTGCATTCAAGTGAACAAGTACTGGGAACATTTCAGAGAGCTACCCGCTCAATACCAAATACACTTTGAAATGCTGTTGTGATCTTGAATGCAACCCAGATCATCATTATTACTGTTGAGAGTTCTGCAACCCTCTGTATAGTGTCACCGTGCCTGTTGTATTGTTTACAGGGATGAAAACATTGCCAAATGTACTTTGTTTGAATGACATTTGATCAAGTATGTTGTCAATATAATGTTTCAGTAGCGTGCTCCATAGACTGGTAAGTGTCAGTTCTGAATGGAATGGAATTGTTCAATTTCTCAATGTTCTCAAAACAGGAATTGTATGGTTCCACCTGGTTTGGCCTCATAGTGAAGAACCTATATTAGACCACCCTTTGGCTGTGAATGAAAGTACAGTACCACCTTTTGCTCACAAGAAGCCAGACACCTCAAAATACAAGGAAAAACAATGAACACATGCAGTTGATGAGTTGGTCTTGATCGTTTAGTCTGAACCCTTTGACTTGTGGTGTGTGTGTGTGTGCGTACATGTTCATTAGGCACAAAACAGGAAAATGTTTTACAACGGAGTGCTTCATTAACACGACCCAAGACTCAAGTGTTGTTTCCCTGTGCCTGTCTCCTGTATCCAAACTAACAAAAGAGGACACTCTTTGTATAATATATGTACATAATACAAAAGAAACTTAAATATTTAAATATGAATTTAAATATGTTTTTCCTTTTTGTACAGAAGGAAACTGCATGTGATGATTGTTAACTATTTGTTCATCTTCTATAGCCCTGTTTATACCTGGTTCTAACTTGGGTCCTTTGTCCGGATCTTGTCCAAATTCTGGTTTTGCCCACATTATTAGTCAGGTGTAGAAAATCAAAAGACACATTGTGATCTGATTGTGATCAGATCATTCTTCCCACTTCCGGAGGTAGTCGGGCATGCATTGTGTAGAAAGATCTGGACAGAGAAACCATTTAAATCATTGTTTTTCTGCTGTCTAAAATCATTGCCAGGTGGCACCATTGACTGATTACATCAACATATCTTACAATAAATAAATATTATTTTGAAAGAATAACTGTGAAATAATTTGAATAAAGGAAGGAAATCTAGTCACAACAAAGACATAGTGGACAGATAAGACATTTTAATAGCCTGTGTAGACACATTTCTGGAAATGTGGGCACAATCAGAATGTAGAAAAGATCAGGACAACCAACCTATGAAAGCACCAGGTATAAACGGTGCTTGTGATGTATGCAGTTTCTTATATAAAGGAAATATATATAAAAAAACTTTTAAAAACGTTCATAACTGCTTTTTTCTTCAACCTTCTCTATTCCATACATACAGTGGTGTACGAAATTATTGTCCCCCTGGATAAAGTAATAATCTTTTTTCAAAAATAGGTAGGGGTCAAAATCATTGACACCCATGTTTTTAATACCTTTAAATACCTCACATTGCAAAGATAACAACACTGAGCCTTTTTCAAAAATATTTTATACACACACACCATGTATATAAAATATTTCAGAAAAAGGCTCGGCGTTTGTAAATTCACTCAGGCTATCTACTCCGATTTCTAAACATTCCTCTGAGTGTGCCAGAGTGCAGAATAACTGAGGAGTTTACGAACGTGCATCACCTGTTGAATATGACTGGTGTCAGTAAACGTCGGCAAAAGAACGGAATTAAATTGTTGCCAGCAGCAGTTATAGTCAAAAGGAGTCTGTATTGAATACATGCCCACATCAGGGGAGATACCTATTAATACAATCCCTAGCTGCTGGGCTGCTCAGTCATGGCCCTGGGGGTCTGTCGTACTGTTGGTTGTCACTCTGGCCTTGGCTTAACACACCTGAAACCAATAATGAATGTTTCACTAAGATCCTAAAGATGAGTGGGGTGTGTTGGGTTGGGGCGCTGCAGGGACGTGGACCCCTAGGGGCAGGACGGGGTGACCCCGATTTATTGTGTACAAAAAGAGCTCTACAGAATTATTAGGCCTATGATATCATATGGAGGATGTACTGTTTGTGTGTGTTGATGTGTAGGTATATGGGTGCTTTTATTCAACTTTGGTTTTTCAAACCTTTCCTCTTGAGACAAAAAAAAGATGGGAAGGAAGTTGTTGGGGAGAGAGTAGAGTTATTGACTAGACTGGTGGGGGTGGTGGGGTCAGGCTTGCAGGCGGCTCGGGCTGGCTGGCTGGTCTGGCTACAATTTGATATAGAGGATGTCTTAATATGGACGATCAAAAGTTACATCTTTGTACTTTATTTGTGAGAGTTGTTAGGCTATTGGTTAAAGGTGCAACACAATATTGATGCTTGAATTATCATTGATCTAGTTCAGTCTTATCAATCAATAAACATTCAATAAGGATCTCTTACCCAGTGGTGGAAAAAGTACTCAATTGTCATACTTGAGTAAAAGTAAAGATACCTTAACAGAAAATGACTTGAGTAAAAGTGAAAGTCACCCAGTAAAATACTACTTGAGTAGAAGTCTTAAGGTATTTGGTCTTAAATATACTTAAGTGTCAAAAGTAAATGGAATTGCTAAAAATGTACTTTAGTATATTAAGTAAATCATTTCAAATTCCTTATATTAATCAAACAATTTTTTATATTTTATATATATTGATGGATAGCCAGGGGCACATGCCAACCCTCAGACATAATTTACAAACAATGCATTTGTGTTTAGTGAGTCTGCCAGATCAGAGGCAGTAGGGATGAGCAGGGACGTTCTCTTGATAAGTGTGCGAATTGGACAATTTTCCTGTCACAATATAACGAGTACTTTTGGGTGTCAGGGAAAATGTAGTAAAAGTAAAAAGTACATTATTTTCTTTAGGAATGCAGTGAAGTAAAAGTAGCCAAAAATATAAATAGTCAAGTAAATTACAGATACCTCAAACGACTTAAGTAGTACTTTAAAGTATTTTTACTTAAGTACTTTACACTACTGCTCTTACCTAGCCTGATGATTCTGGGCATTTTTGCTTACTTTTTGTTCTAAATAGAGACAGCTATAGGGCCATGGGTCATATTAGATAGCGTAGAAATGTAGGAAATTAGCGGCCCAATTAAAAAAATTATAATAATCGCATTTAAACAGACCACAGCCAAGTTACACCCCCTCCACTTCTAAAACCAGACCTGCGCCCCTTACTGATAGTGATGCTAATGTTAGCTAACAGTGTTTGTTTAGCTACCTACATTAATAGTTAAGAGCTGTTTTTATGAAAACATTGAGAAAACGGGATTGTAATGTATTTGAGAAAGTGTTTGCTATTGCCATAATGTATTTAGTATGAAGTTTTCTTTTTCAGCTTTCTTTAGAGCTGTCCCTGCATTGTCAAATACTCTATTCTGATTTCTGTTCTTTACTTTTCAGAGAAAGTAATATATCTGCTGCATCATGGGTTGTAGGTGAAGACCTTAAGGGAGGCTGCAGAAACTAACTAAAGGAAACTTCTTGGCAGGGGAAAAAACACATTGGAATAAATAATAAGATTTAGAGTTAAATCCTTTGTTTTTGTTGGAAAGATTGTTTTACAATCATGTTTTTATTCGTGGTATTTTGAATAACTTGTAGAAAATAGACTTTATGACACTGTCAAGAAGCATTATGACATCCTGTGTCACTTTACATGGACTAAGAAAATACACTTTGACACCATCAAGAAGCATTATGACTGTTATGTTTTATTTTATGTTTATTTCATATCGGCCAGATAGGCCTATCACATACATGCCCTTATGTCAGTCATCAGCCACAAAGAGGGTGTCTTGTCCTGCTCCTGAAAACTGCTCCTGCATTTATCCCAGTCATCAGCAACAGAGTATTGGGGTAGGTGCATGTTTGACATCAATGTATGTGCAATTACAATGATATTTGAATGTGTAACATTTTTGAAAATGTTATTTAAAACTTATACATACGGTTTACAAGCAGGCTATGGTTTAATGAATTGGTTCGCCTTGTGTGGGAGTTTGTGGGTTTTGATACTTTTGTAGGTGTCATAACCAGCCAAAAAAAGAACGCAATATATTGCAGCATTCACATGCTAGTCAGAACTAGGAAACCAGATAGCAAATCGGACATTTCTGAGTTTCCTCATTCCGACTAGCACTTGAACGCGGCATATGTCACAACAGATCTATCTAGATATGTCTTGACAGTGTTATAACCATATAATGACAAGTTATGTCAGCTGTTACAGCAGTGGTGGGTTTGGCGTCGAAATGACCCGGAAACCAGCTACACCAATGTGTCAGAGGAAACACTATTCAACTAATGACTGAGGTCAGCCTGCAGGTGCCTGGCCCGGCACAAGGAGTCGCTAGAGTGCGATGAACCAAATAAAGATAATCTCAGTCTCTGGACTTAAAACTAATTTAAAACATATGGTTTGAATTGAAGAGGGCAGCCCATAAGCACATAGGATATCAAGGATCTGGAAGGATTCTGTCTAAGATCCCTCCCAATATGTTCTCCAACACATAAAACACTTTAGAAACGGTTCAGTGTCATTACCCTATTGAAAACAGGGGTGTCAATGATTCTCTCTTTGAGAAAAAAAAGTATTACTTGTTAAACAAAATCTCTACCTCTGAGCAATTTTATGAGTACTTTTTTTGTTGCATAAAATATAGCTCAGTATGTTTATTTTTGAAGTTATTTTTATCAAGTGTCAATTTCAGATCCCACCGTATATAACTTTATAACTTCCCTTCACTAACTGAAACCAAACTGTTTTCATAATAGAAATAGAAGAGTATTATATCTCTGGTTTTAATTCACTCAACTTTCTCTGTCATTAAATGCATGTTTATTGATATATAAATACATGATTCAGCTGTGATCTTCTGCTAGATGTTCACATGTCAAGCAAAGCCACCTCCAAATTCCTTCCTTTGGGACACATGTTCAAGGAAATGGGCTTCATTTCAAGGAGTCTGAACTGAGTAGGTTGGAGGAGTTGACAAGCCTGGTTGGAATTGACAAGACAAACAGATCTGAGACCAGGCCATAAATATAGTGGATTGCTGCTACGATCCAAACCTGTCTGCTTAGTAAACCTCCCTATGCACAGGTTTAGGACCAGTTTCCCCATAGAAACAACCATAGTAACCTCAACCATGACAGGCCCTGGACCAGCCCTTTGTACTGTACAGTCATTCATTTTATCCATTGGGTCCAAGCTCAATGTATGTTGTGTTAGTGGCAGAGGACTGGATGTTCTCCTGTTAACCCTTTACACTCGTGGGAATTGGCCTATATGGATAAGGATAAATTGAAATTTTTCTTACAGAAGAATATGAAAATGGTAGGAATTGAACAGGAACAGTTTGGAGATTATGGAAAAATTATTAGACCAAAGTGAGGACAACAGTTCACCTGACAATACTGAATCCAAATATAACACTTGATTTTATGTGCATTTTTACATATAGTACCAGTCAAAAGTTTGGACACACCTACTCATTCCAGGATTTTTCTGTATTTTTACAATTTTCTACATTGTAGAATAATAGTGAAGACATCAAAACTATGAAATAACACATATACGGAATCATGTAGTAACCAAAAAAGTGTTAAACAAATCAAAGTATATATTTTAGATTCAAAGTAGCCATCCTTTGCCTTGATGAAAGCTTTGCACACTCTTGGCATTCTCTCAACCAGCTTCATGAAGTAGTCACCTGGAATGCATTTCAATTAACAGGTGTGCCTTACTTAAAGTTAATTTGTGGAATTGATTTCCTTCTTAATGCGTTTGAGCCAATCAGTTGTGCTGTGGACAAGGTAGGGGTGGTATACAGCAGATGGTATTTTACCAAATAGGGCTAAGTCCATATTATAGCAAGAACAGTTCAAATAAGCAAAGAGAAACGACAGTACATCATTACTTTAAGACATGAAGGTCAGTCAATGCAGAACATTTCAAGAACTTTGAAAGTTTCAAGTGCAGTCGCAAAAACCATCAAGCGCTATGATGAAACTGGCTCTCATTATGACCGCCACAGGAAGGGAAGACCCAGAGTTACCTCTGCTGCAGAGGACAAGTTAAAGAGCTAACTGCACCTCAGATTGCAGCATAAATAAATGCTTCCCAGAGTTCAAGTAACAGACACATCTAAACATCAACTGTTCAGAGGAGACTGTGTGAAATCAGGCCTTCATGGTCAAATTGCTGCAAATAAACCACTACTAAAATGACACCAATAATAAGAAGAGAAGAAACATGAGCATTGGACATTGGACAGATTTCCACCGGTCTTTTGGTCTGATAAATCCAAGAGACTTTTGGTCCCAACCGCAGTGTCTATGTGAGACGCAAAGTAGGTGAACGGTTGATCTCTGCATGTGAAGCATGGAGTAGGAGCATGGAGGAAGTGTGATGGTGTGGTGTGGAGGGGGGTGCTTCGCTGGTGACACTGTTAGTGATGTATTTAGAATTCAAAGCACACTTAACCAGCATGGCTACTACAGCATTCTGCAGCAATACGCCATCCCATCTGGTTTGCGGTTGGTGTGACTATCATTTGTTTTTCAACAGGACCATGACCCAACACACCTCCAGGCTGTGTAAGGACTATTTGACCAAGAAGGAGAGTGATGGAGTGCTGCATCAGATGACCTGGCCTCCACAATCACACAACCTCAACCCAATTGAGATGGTTTGGGATGAGTTGGACCGCAGAGTGAAGGAAAAGCAGCCTACAAGTGCTCAGCATATGTGAGAATTCCTTCAAGACTGTTGGAAAAGCAATCCCCATGAAGCTGGTTGAGAGAATGCCAAGAGTGTGCAAAGCTGTCAAAGACAAAAGGGTGGCTACTTTGAAGAATCTAAAATATATTTGTTTCACACTTTTTTGGTTCCATATGCATTATTTCATAGTTTATGTCTTCACTATTATTCTACAATGAAAAAAATAGTAGAAATAAAGAAAAACCCTTGAATGAGTAGGTGTGTCCAAACCTTTTACTAGTACTGTATGCTGTACTTTGCGTCACATTTGTTGAATACTAAATCTGAAAATGCTCTCGATACATTCAGTAACACAATAAGAATATTCCTGGAAAATGTGGGGTAGGTACAACATAAGACAAATAAATAACAAGGGTTTGAGTGAGAGGATTAACAGGTATCTCCAAGTGGCCACACCTTTCTAAAGGGTGCACAGTTTAAGTCATTTCAATGCACTTCTTCAACTATAAGGTGAGCTCTCCTAGCTGTGCCATTCAGGAACTAGAGCAGCAAGCACACCTGTAGTTATTTTGTTTGGAACAACATTGCATCCCCGCAATCACACAATTACAGTTACTTACGCAATCCAAAATGGTAAATTATAAATCGCAATCTGAGTCAGGTGGGCATCATTTCAAAGCCTGTTCCATTGTCAACATGACTAGAAAAGGTATAAAATATGATATGACAGTGTTAGACAAAGACATTATAAAAGGCTTTCACAATGTAATTCAGGGAAACAGATCAGAATTTTGGTGCGCTTAGAAAGGAGTCATGAGCGCATTCAGGTGCGTGCGCTGTGGCAAATTTTCTTCACATTAGAGAAACCGAGGATCATTCTGTTCAGAATAACCCAGGGTATGACGGCATGTCATCATGTAACTGTACATAAAACATAGTGATCATAAAACTTGTCTTATACAGTGTCAATGTTTATGACATGGAAATGTGAAGTGCACATTTTCGACTCAAGGGTGTTTGGCTTGCTTGTATGACATCAATTTGGTATTTATTATAAATCCTCAAAGTTTCATTTTTCAAAATATACTGAATAAAAATATAAACGCAACATGTAAAGTGTTGGTCCCATGTTTGATAAGCGGAATTAAAAGATCCCCAAAATTTTCCATATGCACAAAAAGCTTATTTCTCCTCAATTTTGGGCACACATTTGTTTACCTCCCTGCTAGTGAGCATTTCTCTTTGCCGAGATAATCCAGCCACTTGACAGGTGTGGCATATCAATAAGCTGATTAAGCAGCATGATCATTACACAAGGTGTGGGCAGGCATAAGCTATGGACAATGAACACAATTCCGCAGACCACATGTAACTACGCCAGCCCAGGACCTCCACAATCGGCTTCTTCACCTGCGGGATCGTCTGAGACCAGCCACCTGGACAGCTGATGAAACTGAGGAGTATTTCTGTCTGTAATAAAACTCTTTTGTGGGGAAAAACTCATTTTGATTGACTGGACCTGGCCCCCCAGTGGGTGGGCCTATGCCCTCCCAGGCCCACCCATGGCTGCACCCCTGCCCAGTCATGTGAAACCCATAGATTAGGGCCTAATATATTTATTTAAATTGACTGATTTCCTTATATGAACTGTAACTCTGTAAAATCTTTTAAATTGTTTCATGTTGCGTTAATATTTTTTTCAGTATACATAGAATCCTCTTAATTTACAGCATTTCCCTCAAAAGTTGCCCAATTAGCGGGAGGGATGGGGGCAACTTCTTGTTGTGCGAGGTGCTGAAGTTCAGAACGGCTGTCAGTCAAAACCCATACAGCGAAGTGAAGAGCAGAGCCAGGGCTCTGATGTCATGTTACTGTACAGCCATTGCGTTTCCAATTTAGGCATTTAACATTGCCCAAATCTGTCATTTTCTGCAACGGGGTACTGCCCTTCCCCACCTGGACAAAGGGAACAGCTATGTGAGAATGTTGTTCATTGACTACAGCTCAGTGTTCAACATCATAGTGCTATCAACGCTCAACACTAAGCTAAGGACCCTGGGACTGAATACCTCCCTTTGCAACTGGATCCTGGATTTCCTGACAGGCTGCTCCCAGGTGGTGATGGTAGGCATCAACACATTCGCCACACTTACCCTCAACACGGTGGTTCCACAGGGGCACTTCCAGTCAGAGGTTGAAAAGACTTGGCATGGAGGCTGAAAAGATTTGGCATGGGCCCTCAGATCCTCAAAAAGTTCTACAGCTACACCACTGAGAGCATCTTGACTGGCTGCATCACCGCCTGGTATGTCAATTTCTTGGCATTCAAGCGCAAGGCTCTGCAGAGGGTAGTGCGTACAGCTCAGTACATCACTGGGGCTGAGCTCCCTGCCATCCAGGACCTCTATACCAGGCACTCATCACATACACTGCTGCTACTGTTTATTATCTATACTGTTGTCTAGTCACTTTATTCCTAGTTATATGAACATATCTACCTCAATTACCTTGTACCCCTGCAGATCTACTTGGAACTGGCACCGTGTGTGTATATAGACATGTTATTATTACTTTTATATTATTTCTCTATGCTCTTTCTCTCTGCATTGTTTGGAAGGGCCCGTAAGAAACCATTGCACTGCTAGTCCACATCTGTTGTTTTACGAAGTATGTGACAAATAAATGTGATTGATTTGAGTCCAAGCGTATCCCAATGTCAATGTCAACCCCATCAAGAGGGTCCGGCAGGAGACCTGTGATCCTATACAGAGTGCATGGGGGTGCCACAGTACTTGTGCCACAGGTCAATGGCCTTAGTCACTATTGCGTCAGTGTTCTCTTGGGTCATCTGGTAGTAGAGGAGAAAAACAAATCAATGTGATTGGTAGACAAAAAGGGGAGAAAAGCCTCAAACCTCCAGCGGATCCTATGATGATGACGTCACTCACGTTGCACAGGATGCTGACCACTCCCTCCGGTCTGCTGGTCCCCATCACCACGATCTTGTAGCTGAGAAGGATCTCCATGGCAACGAAGACCAGGATCTTACAGGACCCGCTGATCACCTTGTCCCACACCCTGAAAGAGCAGAATACATGACATGAGTCAGAACGCCAGCATAGAGCGATGAGTTTCCTGAAAGCGTCATAGCTAACATGGTACATGACTTCTCGAACCAAGTCCCAGACCCACGCCACTCACAGAACAGCAAAGTGCTTCATGCAACAAATGTGGTTTGTTGATGCAAAGATTACACCTCTCACGCCTGTGTGGCTGGGTTGTTGAGAGAAACAAGCCTCAGTGTGCCTAACCTCTGCAGGCTGGACTCAGGCAGGCAGCCAGCAAAGCAGCGCCTGAACCACAGGCTGTATGGCAGCATGGCGAGGGCCCCAGTATTCTTCAGATGGTTCAGTAGCCGGGGCTCCTCCACACTCAGGTAGTGCTCCAGACTCTTGGGCTAAACCAACCGGACACAGATGGGGGAGGGGGGGGGTTAGATGTGTTGAGAGGTAGATGCAGTGTACACATCAGCTACATGTACAATTTTTATGTTGGATATTTGACTATAACAGTAACAACAACAACGAGCAAGGCAACACCATACAACAAGTGTAGTCCAGACCACCCCTTACCCACCCTCCAATCCACTGCTCACCAGGTGGGGAATGGAGTCTCCAAACTTATTGTTGAACTGGTTGACAAAGCTCTTGATCAGCCAATAACAATCCATAGGGTCTTCTACGATCTCCTCCATGGCTCGAGCTATGGACAGGAAGTCCTCATCCTCCTCGTCCTGAAACAGAGACACACCCGTCAGTCTCACACATAAATAGCCTATCCTACTGAGAACAAAGAATAAAGTGAAATCAAGTTCCTGAGTAGGACCAGGCAAGTTTCAAGTATTAATGTCACGGGCACAAGTACAGTGAAATTACTTTCTTGCAAGCTTTAAACCCAACAACGGAGTAATCAATGTCAATGCATTGATAACAAATAACCTGAGGTTGAACCAAACACACAAGTAATAAAAATAAGAAGAACACGAGAAGTAAGTAAGCTGGATACAGGGTCAGTTCCAATACAATATTTACAATGTGTAGGGATACTGGCAGAGGTAAGTTGCACATTCAGAACAAGAGCCTGATTTCATTTAATCTCCCACTCCAACTGTTTACGTTCTGTTTACTTTAAAATATGCAAAGAAAGGCCCAGTGCAGTCAAAAACGTGATTTTCCTGTGGTTTATATACAGCGCCCTCCATAAGTATTGGGACAGTGAAGCATTTTTTGTTATTTTGGCTCTATACTCTAAGAGTTTGGATTTGAAATCAAACAATGACTAGGAGGTTAAAGTGCAAACCGTCAGCTTTCATTTGAGGGTGTGTTTATCCATTTTGGGTGAACCGTTAGGAAATTACAACACTTTTTGTACATTGTCCCCCCATTTAAGGGGAGCAAAAGTATTGGGACAAATTAACTTATATGTGTATTAAAGTAGTAAAAAAGGTAAGTATTTGGCACGCAATGACTACATCAAGCTTGTGACTCAACAAATGTGTTAGATGCATTTGCTCTTTGTTTTGGTTGTGTTGCAGATGATATTGTGCCCAATATTAATTAATGGTAAATAATGCATTGTGTCATTTTGGAGTCACTTTAAAAGTAAATAAGAATGGAATGTGTTTCTAAACACTTCGACATTAATGTGGATGCTACCATGATTACAGATAATCCTGAATGAATCGTTAATAATGATGAGTGTGAAAGTTAGATGCACAAATATCATACCCCCAAGACATGCTAACCGCTCACCATTACAATAACAGAACAGGGGGAGGTTACCATTTTTTTGGGGGGGGGTATGATAGTTAGACGCACAACTTTCTCATTTTTCACGATTTGATATTGCTCTAAAAACAACTGTATTGGACCTTTAAATTATTATTATTATATATATATTTTTTTTAAAGGCCCCTCTTATTCTCTCTCTCTCTCTCCTCTTACCGGGGCTGAGGTATCAGAGCGTCTGGGCAGCACTTGGCTCTCCAGCTGGAACATGCGTAGGTACACCTGCGTCTGGGGAGTGGCCATGTGGACAAACCTCATCACCTTCAGGGCCTCCAACACATCCTGGTACTGTTCCCGCCTGTACCCTCCCACCAGGGAGTGGGAGTCACTGTGGGGAGGAAGGATACCTAGAGACAGACACAGGGTGGGTCACATCAGCGGGTTGGTCTGTCAGACGGATCTGTCGAGTGTATATGTGCCTGGAGAGAAATAGGGTTTTCTATGGGCTGAGAGGTGTGCTGATATGTGAAATATGCTCTGAATCCTGTGGGTAGTCGGTGTTAAAAGACTTACCCAACAGCACTTTCCATACATGGATCCTGTACATTGAGGGCAGAGGGAATCTCTGACTGAAAGTGCTCAGCTTCTCCACGTCTGACGAAGGAACACAAAAAACGCATACGAACAGACTTGGAGATAGAAGCAGAGCAGCAGTGATAATAACAATGATGTACCCGTTGTAACATTGACTTCGGTACTGTAATGTACATACCCAGTGGGTTGTCCTTCAGTAATATCTCCAGTGATTTCTTCTCCTCCACCCCTCTGAAGCCCACCTTCTCATAATAGGCAGAACGGAAGTTCCTCTGAGGGTCCTCAGCCATACTGTCACCTGGAAAAGCACAGTGTTAAAGAAGGGTCATTTATTGATAGCGTCTCCTGAAAATGACATCAAAACCACAGCACACTTACTTTGTCGGGCACTGGCAGGCTTAGATCGCTAAAGATACTTAGCCTAACTTGTGGAATTACGCTAAGACTCGGATTTCTCACTTAAAAATGTATAACAAACAAAAACCATTGATTTCAAGGTTTAACAATCCATACAACTCTATGCACAACGGCTACTTTGAACAATTTACACAGTAAATCAAAACTATAAAAACATTTATTGCAGATGCAAAGTTTAGTAACAGAATTCCGGTAAAGTCTCACTATTGTATTATGTTACCAAACTTTGTATCCGCACAGTTCTTCCTGTAAATGTGTTTTTGGAAAATGTTCAAAGTAGCCCTTGTGCAAATAGTTCTACGGTTTGTTAAACTTTGAAAATCACTGGTTTTTGTTTGGTATACATTTTAAAAGTGATTCACCGTAACATTACTATGGAATTCCATGGCAGGTTAGCTAGATTATAATAGAACACTGATAAAACACTACATGATCTACATTGAAAAGTGATATAGATTGTGAGACAACACCTCTTCATTTTTAGCTTGCAGCAAGGTTGAGAACATTTTACTCTGGCTCCCTGAAAGTTCTCCTGGGAGGTTTTAAGTAACGTTCCGAGAAGAGAAATTATAGGCTATTGAAGGTAATTAAATAACTTTCAGGGAACTAAAATGTTGTCAGAACCTCCCTGCAACCTAAATATTTACATTTCCAGAAAAGACAACATTTCTGTTTCACAGAACGTTTAAAAGGTCCCGAACAGTGAAAATCATGCTTTTCATCAAATTGATTGATATTTGGATGAAACCAGTTCAAAGTTGGGTGACCCAAGTATGAGAAATGACTAGCTGGTATATTGATCAAATTTTATCAAAAAGTTATTGGTCCCCAGGGCCTCCTGAGTGGCGTAGCTGTCTAAGGCACTGCATCGCAGTGCTTGACACGTCACAACAGACCTGGGTTTGATATCAGGCTGTGTCACAGCCGGCCGTGACCGGGACACTCATGAGGGGATGCACAATTGGCCCAGTGTCGTCCGGGTTAGGGGAGGGCGGCTGGGATGTCCTTGGCCCATCGCGCTCTAGCGACTCCTTGTGGCGGGCCGGGCGCCTGCATGCTGACTTCGGTCGCCAGATGTACGGTGTTTCCTCTGACACATCGTTGCGGCTGGCTTCCGGGTTAAGCAAGCAATGTCAAGAAGCAGTGCGGCTTGGCAGGGTCGTGTTTCGGAAGACACATGGCTCTCGAGCTTTGCCTCTCCCGAGTCCGTACGGGTCTTGCAGTGAGTGGACAAGACAAACTACCAATTGGGGAGAAATAACATACGCACACCCACACACACACAACCGTTCAAAAGTTTTGGGTCACTTAGAAATGTCCTTGTTTTTGAAAGAAAAGCTGGTTTTTGACCATTAAAATATCAAATTGATCAGAAATACAGTGTAGACATTGTTAATAATGTAAATGACTATTGTAGCTGGAAACGGCTGATTTTTTTTAAGGGAATATCTACATAGGCGTACAGAGGCCCATTATCATCAACCCTCACTCCTGTGTTCCAATGGCACGTTGTGTTAGCTAAACAAAGTTAATCATTTTAAAAGGCTAATTGATCATTAGAAAACCCTTTTGCAATTATGTTAGCACAGCTGAAAACTGTTGTTCTAATTAAAGAAGCAATAAAACTGGCGTTCTTTAAACTAGTTGAGTATCTGGAGCATCAGCATTGGTGGGTTCGATTACAGACTCAAAATGGCCAGGAACTTTCTTCTGAAACTCGTGAATCTATTCTGTTCTGAGAAATAAATACACACAGAAAATTACTGGTCCCCTCCCCTCGTGTCAAACACTTGGCTTAAGGAGACAGGCATTACCAAGGATTTACCGCTGTCCTCCCAATCCACACAGAAATGCATACAAAGCTCTCCATCACCCTCCATACTTCCGGCACCTACAGAGATGGCCGCCTCGCTTCGCGTTCCTAGGAAACTATGCAGTTTTTTGTTTTTTTACGTGTTATTTCTTACACTAGTACCCCAGGTCATCTTAGGTTTCATTACATACAGCCGAGAAGAACTACTGAATATCAGCGTCAACTCACCATCAGTACGACCAAGAATATGTTTTTCGCGATGCGGATCCTGTGTTCTGCCTTACAACCAGTGTAACCGAGTGGATCACATGCAGCGACCAAAAAAAAAAAACGACTCAGAAAAAGAGGGAAACGAAGCGGTCTTCTGGTCAGACTCCGGAGACGGGCACATCGTGCACCACTCCCTAGCATTCTTCTTGCCAATGTCCAGTCTCTTGACAACAAGGTTGATGAAATCCGAGCAAGGGTAGCATTCCAGAGGGACATCAGAGACTGTAACGTTCTCTGTTTCACGGAAACATGGCTAACTGGAGAGACGCAATCCGAAGCGGTGCAGCCAGCGGGTTTCTCCACGCATCGCGCCGACAGAAACAAACATCTTTCTGGTAAGAAGACGGGCGGGGGCGTATGCCTTATGGCCAACGTGACATGGTGTGATGAAAGAAACATACAGGAACTCAAATCCTTCTGTTCACCTGATTTAGAATTCCTCACAATCAAATGTAGACCGCATTATCTACCAAGAGAATTCTCTTCGATTATAATCACAGCCGTATATATCCCCCCCCAAGCAGACACATCGATGGCTCTGAACGAACTTTATTTAACTCTCTGCAAACTGGAAACGATTTATCCGGAGGCTGCATTCATTGTAGCTGGGGATTTTAACAAGGCTAATCTGACTAATCTAATCTAATCTGACTCCCTAAATTTTATCAGCATATCGATTGCGCAACCAGGGGTGGAAAGACCCTGGATCATTGTTACTCTAACTTCCGCGACGCATATAAGGCCCTGCCCCGCCTCCCTTTCGGAAAAGCTGACCACGACTCCATTTTGTTGATCCCTGCCTACAGACAGAAACTAAAACAAGAAGCGCCCACGCTGAGGTCTGTCCAACGCTGGTCCGACCAAGCTGACTCCACACTCCAAGACTGCTTCCATCACGTGGACTGGGAGATGTTTCGTATTGCGTCAGACAACAACATTGACGAATACGCTGATACGGTGTGCGAGTTCATTAGAACGTGCGTTGAAGATGTCGTTCCCATAGCAACGATTAAAACATTCCCTAACCAGAAACCGTGGATTGATGGCAGCATTCGTGTGAAACTGAAGGCACGAACCACTGCTTTTAATCAGGGCAAGGTGTCTGGTAACATGACTGAATACAAACAGTGCAGCTATTCCCTCCGCAAGGCTATCAAACAAGCTAAGCGCCAGTACAGAGACAAAGTAGAATCTCAATTCAACGGCTCAGACACAAGAGGCATGTGGCAGGGTCTACAGTCAATCACGGACTACAGGAAGAAACCCAGCCCAGTCACGGACCAGGATGTCTTGCTCCCAGGCAGACTAAATAACTTTTGCCCGCTTTGAGGACAATACAGTGCCACTGACACGGCCTGCAACGGAAACATGCGGTCTCTCCTTCACTGCAGCCGAAGTGAGTAAGACATTTAAACGTGTTAACCCTCGCAAGGCTGCAGGCCCAGACGGCATCCCCAGCCGCGCCCTCAGAGCATGCGCAGACCAGCTGGCCGGTGTGTTTACGGACATATTCAATCAATCCCTATACCAGTCTGCTGTTCCCACATGCTTCAAGAGGGCCACCATTGTTCCTGTTCCCAAGAAAGCTAAGGTAACTGAGCTAAACGACTACTGCCCCGTAGCACTCACATCCGTCATCATGAAGTGCTTTGAGAGACTAGTCAAGGACCATATCACCTCCACCCTACCTGACACCCTTGACCCACTCCAATTTGCTTACCGCCCAAATAGGTCCACAGACGATGCAATCTCAACCACACTGCACACTGCCCTAACCCATCTGGACAAGAGGAATACCTATGTGAGAATGCTGTTCATCGACTACAGCTCGGCATTCAACACCATAGTACCCTCCAAGCTTGTCATCAAGCTCGAGACCCTGGGTCTCGACCCCGCCCTGTGCAACTGGGTACTGGACTTCCTGACGGGCCGCCCCCAGGTGGTGAGGGTAGGCAACAACATCTCCTCCCCGCTGATCCTCAACACTGGGGCCCCACAAGGGTGCGTTCTGAGCCCTCTCCTGTACTCCCTGTTCACCCACGACTGCGTGGCCATGCACGCCTCCAACTCAATCATCAAGTTTGCGGACGACACAACAGTGGTAGGCTTGATTACCAACAACGACGAGACGGCCTACAGGGAGGAGGTGAGGGCCCTCGGAGTGTGGTGTCAGGAAAATAACCTCACACTCAACGTCAACAAAACTAAGGAGATGATTGTGGACTTCAGGAAACAGCAGAGGGAACACCCCCATCCACATCGATGGAACAGTAGTGGAGAGGGTAGCAAGTTTTAAGTTCCTCGGCATACACATCACAGACAAACTGAATTGGTCCACTCACACAGACAGCATCGTGAGGAAGGCGCAGCAGCGCCTCTTCAACCTCAGGAGGCTGAAGAAATTCGGCTTGTCACCAAAAGCACTCACAAACTTCTACAGATGCACAATCGAGAGCATCCTGGCGGGCTGTATCACCGCCTGGTATGGCAACTGCACCGCCCTCAACCGTAAGGCTCTCCAGAGGGTAGTGAGGTCTGCACAACGCATCACCGGGGGCAAACTACCTGCCCTCCAGGACACCTACACCACCCGATGCTACAGGAAGGCCATAAAGATCATCAAGGACATCAACCACCCGAGCCACTGCCTGTTCACCCCGCTGTCATCCAGAAGGCGAGGTCAGTACAGGTGCATCAAAGCTGGGACCGAGAGACTGAAAAACAGCTTCTATCTCAAGGCCATCAGACTGTTAAACAGCCACCACTAACATTGAGTGGCTACTGCCAACACACTGTCAATGACACTGACTCTACTCCAGCCACTTTAATCATGGGAATTGATGGGAAATGATGTAAATATATCACTAGCCACTTTAAACAATGCTACCTTATATAATGTTACTTACCCTACATTGTTCATCTCATATGCATACGTTGATACTGTACTCTATATCATCGAATGCATCCTTATGTAATACATGTATCACTAGCCACTTTAACTTTGCCACTTGGTTTACATACTTATCTCATATGTATATACTGTACTCGATATCATCTACTGTATCTTGCCTATGCTGCTCTGTACCATCACTCATTCATATATCCTTATGTACATATTCTTTATCCCCTTACACTGTGTATAAGACAGTAGTTTTTTTGGAATTGTTAGTTAGATTACTTGCTCGTTATTACTGCATTGTCGGAACTAGAAGCACAAGCATTTCGCTACACTCGCATTAACATCTGCTAACCATGTGTATGTGACAAATAAAATTTGATTTGATTTGAAATATACTTCATATACTTCATAAATCCACAAGCTGCTTGGAAATTAGTGTCGGGTGAGTATGTTTCTATTTTTACTCACGCAAAAGACGCAAGGCCATCATAAGGGACTTCAGCTAAAATGTACCTCCCGACAGGGCAAAATATTGTGTTGATTATCCTGGTGTCCAGTGTGCCCGCCGAGGGGCATCTTTCTCCAAAACAGGGTAAAGACACCCTCTTGATGACAAAGTAACGAAGCTGATGCGCACGCAAGTTGCACCCATGCGTTGGACAGTTTTGATTTCCCAACAGCAGGGGCTCACTTTGAGCAGGCCAAGGTCTGCTGCAAACGCAAGTAAATTAGAGGCAAATTATTGTGTTCGTCAGGCCCGGTCCTAGCAGTTCTGCTGCCGCCCTAGGCAACATCAACATATCCCACTATTAGTATAAAGATTTGGAATAGATTGATAGACTAGAATAGAGTAATAATTTGTGTTAATGCGTAATTGGTGCGTTTCAGTTGAACTTATTTCAGTGGAACTTGGAAATGAAACGAGTGAGATAATTTCAGCTTTGTAAACAAGTACTTTCATAAAAACATGACGCGGGCCTCGTTTCACAGGAGCATAAGATTCATCTCAATGAATTTTGTTTATTTACACTACCGTTCAAAAGTTTGGGGTCACTTAGAAATGTCCTTGTTTTCCATGAAAATATACATGAAATTAGTTGCAAAATGAATAGGAAATTTGGTCAAGATGTCGACAAGGTTACACATTTTTATTATTTCAATTAAAAAAATTGTGTCCTTCAAAGAATCGTCCATTTGCAGCAATTACAGCAATGCAGACCTTTGGCATTCTAGTTGTCAGTTTATTGAGGTAGTCTGAAGAGATTTCAACCCCATGCTTCCTGAAGCACCTCCCAAAAATTGGATTGGCTTGATGGGCACTTCTTACGTACTTCATACGGTCAAGCTGCTCCCACAGCAGCTCAATAGGGTTGAGATCTGGTGACTGTGCTGGCCACTCCATTATAGACAGAATACCAGCTGACTGCTTCTTCCCTAAATAGTTCTTGCATAGTTTGGAGCTGTGATTTGGGTCATTGTCCTGTAGTAGGAGGAAACTGGCTCCAATTAAGTGCCGTCCACAGGGTATGGCATGGCGTTGCAAAATGGAGTGACAGCCTTCCTTCTTCGAGATCCCTTGAACCCTGTACAAATCTCCCACTTTACCACCACCAAAGCACCCCCAGACCATCACATTGCCCCCACCATGCTTGACAGATGGCGTCAAGCACTCCTCCAGCATCTTTTCGTTTTTTCTGCGCCTCACAAATGTTCTTCTTTGTGATCCGAACACCTCAAACTTAGATTTGTCTGTCCATAACACTTTCTTCCAATCTTCCTCTGTCCAGTGTCTGTGTTCTTTTGCCCATCTTAATATTTTATTTTTATTGGCCAGTCTGAGATATGGCTTTTTCTTTGCAACTCTGCCTAGAAGGCCAGCATCCCGGAGTCACCTCTTCACTGTTGACGTTGAGACTGGTGTTTTGGGGTACTATTTAATGAAGCTGCCAGTTGAGGACTTGTGAGGCGTCTGTTTCTCAAACTAGACATTCTACTGTACTTGTCCTCTTGCTCAGTTGTGCACCTGAACCTCCCACTCCTCTTTTTATTTTGGCTAGATCCAGTTTGCACTGTTCTGTGAAGGGAGTAGTAACCAGCTTAGTACGAGATCTTCAATTTCATGGTAATTTTTCACATGGAAGAGCCTTCATTTCTCAGATCAAGTATAGACTGACGAGTTTCAGAAGAAAGTACTTTGTTTCTGGCCATTTTGAGCCTGTAATTGAACCCACAAATGCTGATGCTCCAGATACTCAACTAGTCTAAAGAAGGCCAGTTGTATTGCTTCTTCAACCAGCACAACAGTTTTCAGCTGTGCTAACATAATTGCAAAGGGGGTTTCTCATGATCATTTAGCCTTTTAAAATGATAACCTTGGATTAGCTAACACAACGTGTCATAGGAACACAGGAGTGATGGTTGCTGACAATGGGCCTCTGTAGATATTTCATTTACAACATTAACAATGTATTTTTGATCAATTTGATGTTATTTTAAAAATGTACAAAAAAAATGATTTTCTTTCAAAACAAGGACATTTCTAAGTGACCCCAAACTTTGAATAGTGGTGTACATATCAAATTTGATTGTCCAATATCAGTTTTATAATTTTCCACTGCTGCGATGCTGAATCGCGGCGGGATGGGGAGTGGGGAGGGCAGGCCCAGTGATGACTAGACGGAATCCAGCTTTTGTCAAAATCAACATCAAAAGTAGATTATTCTTTTTCTTTTGCATTTTAGCTAATTCTCCTAACCTGCGGCGTAACTTCTCCTAATCAGCTATGAAAAGGCAAATCTGACATCAATTTGACAAAAGCTGGAACACTTCTATCCATGACCGGCCTGACCTGGTGCTTGTAAACAGCCATGTTTTATTATTTATTAGGCCTAATTAAAATGTTCAAGCCTAGGCTAAATTAAATTAGAGAGGCCTAGATTGATATTAGAAAAAATGCAGTTTTGTTATTTATTAATGAAAATGTTCATACAAATAGCCTAAAGGACAGGTCGTTCGCAAATTATATTATATTTGGAAGTTATATTTTATTATTGGCTGTGTGCTTTATCATTGTCCTGTTAGAAGGTGAACCTTCGCCCCAGTCTGAGGTCCTGAGCGCTCTGGAGCAGGTTTTCATCAAGGATCTTGCTCTACTTTGCTCCGTTCATCTTTCCCTCAATCCTGACTAGTCTCCCAGTCCCTGCCACTGAGAAACATCCCACAGCATGATGCTGGCACCACCATGCATCACCATAGGGATGGTGACAGGTTTCCTCTAGAAATTACACTTGGCATTCAGGCCAAAGAGTTCAATCTTGGATTCATCAGACCAGCGAATCTTGTTTCTCATGGTCTGAGAGTCTTTTGGTGCCTTTTGGCCAACTCCAAGCGGGCTGTCGTATGCCTTTTACTGAGGAGCGGCTTCCGTCTGTCCACTCTACCATAAAGGCCTGATTGGTGGAGTGCTATAAAAATGGTTTCCTTCTGGAAGGTTCTCCCATCTCCAAAGAGGAACTCTAAAGCTCTGTCAGATTGACCATCGGGTTCTCGGTCACCTCCCTAACCAAGGCCCTTCCCTCCGATTGCTTAGTTTGGCCGGACAGCCAGCTTTAGCAAGAGTCTTGGTGGTTCCAAACGTCTTCCATTTAAGAATGATGGTGGCCACAGTGTTCTTGGGGACCTTCAATGCTGCAGACATGGGTTGGTACCCTTCCCCAGATCTGTACAGTGCCTTGCAAAAGTATTCACCCCTATTAGCATTTTTCCTATTTTGTTGCAACCTGTAATTTAAATAGATTTTTAATTGGATATCATGAAATGGACATAGACAAAATAGTCCAAATTGGTGAAGTGAAATTAAAAGAATGGCTTGTTTCAAACATGAGTGGTTTAAGAGGAAACATGTAAATGTCTTTGAATGGGCTAGTCAAAGCCCAGACCTCAATCCAATTGAGAATCTATGGTATGACTTAAAGATTGCTGTACATCAGCGGAACCCATCCAACTTGAAGGAGCTGGAGCACTTTTGCCTTGAAGAATGAGTCCAATCAAGTTATAGAAACATCTCAAGGATGATCAATGGAAACAGGATGCAACTGAGCTCAATGTCGAGTCTCATAGCAAAGGGTCTGAACAATTTTGTAAATAAGGTATGTTTTTTTTATATACATTTGCAAGAAATTCTAAAAACCTGTTTTCGCTTTGACATTATGGGGTACTGTGTGTAGATTGCTGTTTTTTATTTTATTTAATCCATTTTAGAAAAAGGCTGTAACAACAAAATGTGAAAAAGGTCAAGGGGTCTGAATACTTTCCAAAGGCACTGTATGTCTAAGCTTCTAAGGTGCAGATGTTGCTTTACAAAATATTGAGAAGAAGTCTATCAGTCAACCGTATTCTATAATTACACTGAACTAAAATATAAACGCAAATGTAAAAGTGTTCGTCTCATGTATCATGTGCTGGAATAAAAAAAGTCCCAGACATTTTTCATATGCACAAAAAGCTTATTTCTCTCAATTTTTGTGCACACATTTGTTTACATCCCTGTTAGTAAGCATTTCGCCTTTGCCAAGATAATCTATCCACCTAACAAGTGTGGCATATCAATTTTGTCACACAACACAATGCCACATATGTCTCAAGTTGAGGGAGTGTGCAATTGGCATGCTGACTGCAGGAATGTCCACCAGAGCTGTTGCCAGACAATTGAATGTTAATTTTGGCCTCACAACCGCAGACCATGTGTAACCACACCACCCAGGACCTCCTCACCTGCGGGATCATCTGAGACCAGCCACCCAGACAGCAGGTTTGCAAAACCAAAGAATTTCTGCACACACTGTCATGGTATGGGCAGGCATAAGATACGGACAATGAACACAATTACATTTTATCAATGGCAATTTTAATGCACAGAGATACCGTGACGATATCCTGTTGTGCCATTCATCTGCCGCCATCACCTCATGTTTCAGCATGATAATGCACGGCCCCATGTCGCAAGGATCTGTACACAATTCCTGGAAGCTGAAAATATCCCAGTTCTTCCATGGCCTGCATGCTCACCAGACATGTCAATCATTGAGCATGTTTGGGCAGCTCTGGATTGTAAAACAGCGTGTTCCAGTTCCTGCCAAAATCCAGCAAGTTCGCACAGCCATGGAAGAGGAGAGGGACAACATTTCACAGGCCACAATCAACAGCCTGATCAACTCCATGCAACAATAGATTTGCAGCACCACATGAGGCAAATGGTGGTCACACCAGAAACAGACTGGTTTTCTGATCAACATGCCTATCTTTCTTTTAAGGTACTGTATCTGTGACCAGGAGATAGAATAGAATACAATTTTATTGGCCATCCAGGATGGATTTTTCTTCGGCATCACCTTCCATTAAAATAATGACACACCTACATTCTCACATCATACACATGTAAACCAGTCAGTCCATCATGTTGCATACACTAACAACATAGATGCATATCTGTATTCCAAGTCATGTGAAATCCATAGATTAGGGCCTAATGAAGAAATAGGATGACTGTGCGGGACCTTTATGGGTTAAGGTTCATTTTAGGTAAGGTTTATAGTTAAGGTTAGAGGTTAAAGTTAGGCTTAGGGTATGGACGTCCCAAGGATCCATGATAGCCCTAAACTTGAGTTTCTAGTATTTTCTGTGACAGTGTTAAAATGACACTTTACTGAAAACCATTAAACTGTTGGATGAATAACGTAACAGAAGTACAGTTTACTGTTAAAATGTGCTTTATGTCAAGCTTATTTAGCCTCCTACCTTGTTATACCCGTGGGCCTCACCGCATCCACGTCCTTTCCAGCTTGCAGTCACCGGGGAAGGAGCTCTGAAGCCGGGCGCGACCTACACGACTGTCTGCAACCTGCTAGCTATCGCTATAGCTAGATACTGTAACCACTATTGGTACATCTCCTTCTCATATAAGTATATCAACGTCACTATGCAAGCAATGGAACCCAAGCTAGCAATACCAAAGATGTTTGAATAACAGAAAACACATGCCCAGCAATGAGAAAGTGAAACGCAGGCTATTGATCCATTCATAACATGTTGACCATTTCCTCATCGACAACACGTGCAACCAGCAGATGGCAATGAATATTATATTATTTGCTGTAGTTACAGATATCTGCCAATAGAGGGTGTACTGTAGCTGGGTAACAAACATTCAATGTTACTTTTATTTATTTTATTTAACCTTTATTTAACTCGGCAAATCAGTTAAGAACACGTTATTTGCAATGACGGCCTACACTACGGTCTAACTGCCATTCTACACTGAACAAAAATATAAACGCTACATGTAAAGTGTTGATCCCATGTTTCATGAGAAAAAATAAAATATCGCAGAAAATGTTCATTCGCACAAAAAACTATAAAAATCTAAAAATGTTGTGCACAGATTTGTTTACATCCATGTTAGTGAACATTTCTCCTTTGCCAATATAATTTTTCCACCTGACAGATGTGTCATATCAAGATAATGATTAAACAGCATGATCATTACACAGGTGCACCTTGTGCTGGGGAAAATAAAAGTCACTCTAAAATGTGCAGTTTTGTCACACAACACACGCTTTGGAGGGAGCGTTCAATTGGCATGCTGACTGCAGGAATGTCCACCAGAGCTGTTGCTAGATAATTGAATGTTCATTTCTCTACCACAAGTCACCTCCAACATCATTTTAGAGAATTTCGCAGTATGTGCAACCAGCCTCACAACCACAGAGATTGTGTATGGTGATGTGTGGGCGAGCGGTTTGCTGATTTGAACGTTGTGAACAGAGTGCCCTGTGGTGGCGGCGGGGTTATGGTGTAAGCTATGGACAATTTTTATTTATTTATTTATTTGACCTTTATTTAACCAGGTAGGCAAGTTGAGAACAAGTTCTCATTTACAATTGCGACCTGGCCAAGATAAAGCAAAGCAGTTCGACAGATACAACGACACAGAGTTACACATGGAGTAAAACAAACATACAGTCAATAATACAGTATAAACAAGTCTATATACAATGTGAGCAAATGAGGTGAGAAGGGAGGTAAAGGCAAAAAAGGCCATGGTGGCAAAGTAAATACAATATAGCAAGTAAAACACTGGAATGGTAGTTTTGCAATGGAAGAATGTGCAAAGTAGAAATAAAAATAATGGGGTGCAAAGGAGCAAAATAAATAAATAAATTAAATACAGTTGGGAAAGAGGTAGTTGTTTGGGCTAAATTATAGGTGGGCTATGTACAGGTGCAGTAATCTGTGAGCTGCTCTGACAGTTGGTGCTTAAAGCTAGTGAGGGAGATAAGTGTTTCCAGTTTCAGAGATTTTTGTAGTTCGTTCCAGTCATTGGCAGCAGAGAACTGGAAGGAGAGGCGGCCAAAGAAATAATTGGTTTTGGGGGTGACTAGAGAGATATACCTGCTGGAGAGTGTGCTACAGGTGGGAGATGCTATGGTGACCAGCGAGCTGAGATAAGGGGGGACTTTACCTAGCAGGGTCTTGTAGATGACATGGAGCCAGTGGGTTTGGCGACGAGTATGAAGCGAGGGCCAGCCAACGAGAGCATACAGTGACAGGGACAATGAACACAATTGCATTTTATCAGTAGCAATTTGAATGCACAGAGATACCATGACGAGATACCGAGGCCCATTGTCGTGCCATTCAACCGCCGCCAACACCTTATGTTTCAGCATGATAATGCACGGCCCCATGTTGCAAGGATCTGTACACAAATTCTGTAAGTTGAAAATGTCCCAGTTCGTCCGTGGCCTGCATGCTCACCTGACATGTCATCCATTGAGCATGTTTGGGATGCTCTGGATTGACGTGTACGACAGTGTGTTCCAGTTTTCGCCAATATCCAGAAACTTCCCACAGCCATTGAAGAGGAGTGGGACAACATTCTACATGCCACAATCAACAGCCTGATCAAATCCATGTGAAGGAGATGTGTCGCGCTGCATGATGCAAATGGTTGTCACAGCAGATACTGACTGGTTTTCTGATCCACGCTCCTATCTCTTTTTTAAGGTATCTGTGACCAACAGTTGCATGTCTGTGTTCCCAGTCATGTGAAATCCATACATTAGGGCCTAATGAATTGATTTAAATTGACTGATTTCCTTATATGAACTGTAACTCATTCAAATCTTTGAAATTGTGGCATGTTGTGTTTATATTTTTGTTCAGTATAGTTTGGCTCACTTGTATAGTTTAACATTGTAAGGATAAACTATTCATGATTTGATTGTTATGTAGTTATATTCTCTAAACCAGATGTAGAAACTGCTCTCTCTGAACTGCAGATTAGTTTAGGCTTTATGTGAGAGCCATCTGGCACATTCTAAATGATCATTGATGATTTCTGTGTTTATTTCACACAATATTTATGACTATGAATACATGTCTCGGTGCTCTAAGGACATTTTAGGCTTAGCGTGGTATTTTTTATGTACTCGTACAAAGACCATTACATAATTTTACTGACCATAAATAGGCTATTTCACACAGAAACCAAAGAGCAAGGATGTAACATTTTATTTTGAGAAATAGAAAAATAGTTACATTGTGTTAAAAGAAGACAGCCCCATATTACACTAACAGTATAAACACTAAGCAATGTTATTATGACACCTTCTCACATCCCATGCATGAAACAGTACTGTACCTTACACCTATTAATGTTCCCCAAAACACACATAAGACACTAACCCTCTCCCATCCAACTTTTTATACATTTGTAAATTTGTTACATTATTGTCATCAAAATTATAAATTTAAACTGTAGTACAACAGTTTGGAAAAAATATTATCTGGCAGCAAAGTGCTCGTATCATGATGTCAGAGAGAACAAATACAATTTACATGAAGTATTTTTCTTCCATTCAAACACCCAGGAATGTTTGTTTCATTGTTATCAGTCTGCAGCCACTTTAAACAGAAGATACAATATTTGATGGGACCTCTTTATTTAGGACAGACACATTTCTAACTGACCAATAAGCAGGGCTTCCTTCCATAAGTAAGGCAAAAGGTCATATGTAAAACAAAAAAACTAAAAGTATGCAGAGGTTAAGACAAAGACTAAGTTAATGTAACTAATTAATAGTTATCCCTATTTTTCCCTCTTCTCCATCACCCTACGACATGGAGCTGGAACTGAAGGAGGTGCGGCTGTAGGTGGTGCTGCTGACGATGCTGTATCGTCTGGAGGGGCCAGATGATCCCAGGTCCAAGCTGCCTCTCCGAGAGCTCGCCCTCGACCCAGTCCTGGAGCCCGATTTGGACCCGGGAGTGGATGAGTTGTACGGACTACTGATCCCTCTGGAGGAGGCAGAGGCAGCCTGGAGCATCTTGACTCCTGTATTATCCTCCACCAAGCAGTTATCCATTGCTTCTTTGTAAGAGATCTTCAGCTTGGTCTTGGGGCAGGTCAGGTTCTTGGCATGGTGCCTCATGTCCTGGAGCTTCTGGGCCCCTCTTCCATCCAGCCAGCCCTCTTTGAGAGCTTCCTTGATGGTCCTCCTCCGTCCCAGCTCTGGGTCATACAGGCCTCCGGTAACAAACTGGAACTCCAGGAAGCGGTGGCCCGCCTCATAGGGAAGCCACTTCTCCCTCATGGCCTCAGCAGCGGACATCTTATGTTTACACTTGATGTCTTCAAACCCGATGTAGGCCTTCTGGGCGGGCTTCAGCCTGGTAGCCATGTCGTTCTCGATGATCCCCTGGCTGGAGGCCTCCTGGATGGACAGGCGCCGTCCATCGGAAGGGTTTACAATGCCTCCGGTGCAAGCCTGGGCCTCCAGTAGTCTCTGGGCAGAAATGCTGTCCACCAGCCCACGTTTGTGAGCCTCGGAGATGGAGATCTTCTCTAGGGCCTCCATGTCAAAGATGGCGCCGACGGGGCTCTGCTCCCCATCCAAGACCACAGCTTCAGCAGGGCAAGCCAGGGAGACAGAGATACTGGCGATATGCTTCAGAGTGCTGGGAGAGGAAGGGTCATCGGGCTGGGTAAAGGAGCTGCTGGTGGTGGATCTGGTGATGGTGGAGCAGTCGCCAATGGAGGAGGGTCCAATGGTAGAGCTGCCAATGATGGAAGTAGATGATGTTGAAGTGATCCGTGGTGAGTAGGTGGTTGATGAAGACAGCAGGGATGAGTATGCTGCTGCTGATGTTGCTGCTGCTCTGGCTTTGGATGATGATGATGTTGATGAGGAGGAGGAAGACGAGGCAGAGGATCTGTTTGCTTTGGTCTTGCTGGTGACGATGTCAGCAAACTGTGTGAGAGTAATCATCTGCGATCTGTACTGGTCGTACAATGATTGGTTGATCACACTCTTCTCCAGCAGCTCTCTGATATCATACTGGATCTCCGTCTTTCTGTCGAAGATGACCAATCTCTTGGATCCATCCTGGGTGGTGATAGTGATTTCCTCCCACTCACACTCTTGCTGCGACAGCTCCAGGAACATCTCGTGGTCGATCAGCCCATTGTCGTACGCTTCCTTCACCGACATATCCTTATTGGTGTCTGGGTCTACAATCACCACCCTCCTCTTCCTTTGAGTGCTCTTCTGGGTGATGGGCTGAGGCGGTTCCTTCTTCTTCTTGATGGAGAGGAGAACCAGGCCAGTCTTCTGGTCTATGATGCAGCGTTTCTTTAGCTGGAGATAAGTTAGGTTGTCCTGGCTGTTTGGATCGAAGAAGCCCTTGGAGTTGTCCCCTTCGCCTGTCAGGATCTGGTTCATTTCCTTGCTGAAGTAGCCCTTCTTATAGGCAGTCACCACCTCGATGCGGTGGCTGTGTCTGGGGTCGATGATGCCCCCGCTGGCAATCTGAGCCTCGAGTAGATGGATCCCATGTCCCTTCTCGATCAGCCCCTTCTCTATGGCCTGGAACAGGGAGATGATCTTGTCCGTGCCTGGGTCTTTATACCCAGTGACGGCCCTCTCTGCAGACAACAGTTTGTCTTTGAACTCCGGCCCAGCCAGGCCCCTCTTGTAGGCATCGACCACGGTCAGACAGAGGTTGTTGACGGGGTCAATCATGAATCCAGAGGCGGCCTGGGCTTCGAGGAGCTCCAGGGTGGTGCTGGGCTTCAGTAACCCTTCCTTCATGGCCTGGTAGATGGACAAGGTCTTGTCGTTTGCCTCGTTGTAGACCCCCGCAATACAGGTGGAGCCACGGAGGTACGACCTCAACCGGTGCTCGATGTCCTGGCAGGTCAGTTTGCCTTCCTTCAGTTGGTCCATGTCAGATTTCTCCAAGAGGTTAGCACTCATCAGGTCTGTGACAGACACCTCTCCCCTGAGACCATTCACTGTCATGGGCTTCTCTGGAGTGGGGAGGATCAGGAGACCTGTGGTGGGTTCGGCCTTGCATCTCTTCTTCAGGGATACGTAGCTGGCTCCCAGCTGGGTGTCTGGGTCCAAGTAACACTCAGGTCGTTGGTTCAAGGCTCGGTACAGATCCTCGTCGATCAGGTCCCGGTCCATGGCTGCATCTTTCGGGAGGAAGACACTGAGGACAGGGTCTATGATTCCCCCTACTGATTCTTGTGCCTGGAGCATCCGCAGAGCTGTGACTCTATCGATCAGGCCCTTCCTCATAGCCTGGCCTGCTGACAAGAGCTTGGTGGTGTTGGGGTCACGGTACCCCAGACATGCAGCCTCAGCAATCAGCAGCCTCTCTCTGTCCTCCTCGTATACCACTCCTCTCTTGCACGCCTCCTGCACTGTCATCTTCTCGTTGGCTCTGGGATCCACAATGTGGCCTGTGGCAGCTTGGGCCTCTAGCAGCAAGATGGCGCTGTCTTCAGAGAGGATGTTCTCTCTCTTGGCCTCTGTGAGGGACATTTTACCTTGAGGTCCCACAGCCACACCAGAGATACTACCATTCCCTTTAAGATTGAGTTTGATGTCCACAGACACCTCGCGGACGGTCTTCTGACCGTTCAGGAGCTGTCCGTAAGTCACTTTGTTGATGACCCCACAGTCCAGCAGCTGCTTGGCAGTCACCATTTTGCAGACACCATCGAAGACCAGCGTGGCGGGGTCCAGGTCTTTCTTTCCACTCTCGTCCGTCTGTGTGTGTTTGGCGAAGGCGTAGGGCCGCTCCCTGAGTTTACTCAACTCTGCCTCCAGGGAGTCTCTGACGGAGGTGAGTTCAGAGAACTGGGTCTGGGTGATCAGCAGCCTGCTCTTATAACGCTCCTCCACCTCCCTCAGCTCTCTCATCAACCGCTCTATCTCAGTCTTCAGAGAGCTCCTCTCCCGCTCCAGCTTCTCCTTCTCTGAGTTAAACTGCCTCACCTCGCCCTCCTTGGACTCGTACTGGCCCTTCCAGTACAGGAAGTCCTTCTTGACCTGAATGGATGAATAAATGTATTAATTGATGGATGAATAAATAATATAAAATATGATAATAATACAACATTTTAAAAAATATGATAATAATACAAATTCATTTAATATGAATCATAAATGAATGAATCAATGGATGGATGGATAGATAGATAAATAAAGGAATTAATTAATTAATCAAATTTAAAATACATATATAAGATTGACTCCAGACAGCAAAGTGAAATCAACAATACACACCTTCTCATTCTCCTCCTGCAGGCACAGCTTGATGCGTGACTCGGACTCAAGAGAGACTTTCATGTGGTTCAGCTCTTCCTCTAGCTTTTGAGAGCGAGCTCTGTCCTGGTTTGTCTGCTTTAGCTTCAACAGCAGAGCATCTCTCTCCATCTCTATCTCGTTGTACTGGGTCTCAGTGGACTGAATCAGACAGGATGTCTGGATGGGGAGAGACGGGGGGTGGTCACTAACTGGCACAGTTTTTTAAAACCTAACCTTAACCTTAACCATACTGCTAACCCGAATGCCTAGTGGTTCCCCTAACCTTGAATTAAGCTTAGTTTTCATAAATATAGCCCATTTTGATTTTGCAGCTGGCCTATCTAAGGGGAAATCGCTCAGTTCTGCCTCCAGGACAAGATTCATGACAATAAATGTCCACCTGCAAAATATTAGTTGAGTGATTAGTTTTAGAATAATTATGAATTATTTTGTTAGAAAATGTCACAGAATTCGATGATTTGGCATTTACAATAAGAACAGCATGCTCTGTTATTGAAAAACAAAACACAGCTCCAATAACTTACCCACACATTGACAATAAGCAGTTATTATTGGTCAATTAAAATTATATGACTAAAGGAATAAATTACCAGAATTGCCCAACATGGAAACAAGAGTGCAATTGGTTTCCTGTACATTCAAAGGAAATAGACAGATACTGTCAGAGACCAATTACCAGTTTCCTAGACTAGACAAACGAGAATCTATCTACTAATATTACTAGATACATGAACACGACAATAATTACAAGGACAGAGACTAAATTAAGACCAGAGGACAAGATCAGTGATGATGTAGACACTGTGGATCAGTGGAGACAAAACAAGGCAAAGGCAAAAAGCATGATGATTGGTAAATCAACAGAGGAAGTATCTAGTTGTGGGCAGGGGTGTGAGAAAGCAGTATGGTGAAGGCAACCACATTGGATGCACAGATTGCATTTGCATTCGTTTTTTTCTTCTTCAATCTTTCAATTGAAAATGCAAATCACAACACATACAAGGATGCATGCCTTGCATGGGTTTCACAATAAACAAGCAAAGGCAGGCATCTACATGAGGTTTGCCAGCATGCAAGATAAACAGATTGTCTGCAGCCAGCTAAAGCTATTCCACCAACTAACTAAATCAGTATAGTCTGATTTGAAGAAACACAAAACAGTCCGACATGAACCTCTGAGGTTCAAGACAAGTACCTCAAAGACCTGACTCTGGAGTTGCCCTATCTCCATCCTGAGTTTCTCCCTCTCCGAAGAGAGCTCTGCCACCAGGCTCTGGGTATCCAGGCTGCTTCCCGAGCTGCTCTTCAGCTGCAGCTCCAGGACAGTGATCTGGGCCACCAGCTCGTCATCAGCCCCCTGTCTGGTCCTCAGCAGCTCCTCCCTCTCATGTTTCACCCTCCTCAACTCCTCCTCGAGCCGCAGTCGCTCTTTGGTCAGGGTCTGGGTCAGGGTCTGGAGACGCTCGTGTTCTATCGAGTTCTCGTTGAGCACTCGGCTCTTCTCCTCGATGGTCTTGTAGAGTGTTTCGTTACGGAGATTAGCCTCGCGGACCTTGGCCTGCTCCTGGAGGAGATGCTGTTGGAGTGACTTCAGCTCGGAGCTCAGAGACGCCAGACACTCCGTGGAGGCTTTGAACTCCTTCAACCTCCTCTCTAGCTCCTCCTGGAGTTTCCTGTGCTCCTCTTCTCTCCTCCTCCCCACGGTTTTGGCCTCCTCCTGACTGCGGCGTAGGGCGGTGATGGTGCTGGTGTACTCCCGCATGGTGTGGTTGGTTTTCTGGAGCTCTGTCTCCATGTGCCTCCTCTTGATCACCTCCTCCTGGCTGGTTCTCCTCAAAGCCTCCACCTCCCCATCTTTCCTTTCAAGAGTAGCCTGCAGCTCCTTGATGCATCCCTGTAACCTGGCTACACTCTGCTCTGCCTTGTTCTTCTCACCGCTCACCTTCTTAAACTCTGTACAGATACTAACCAGCTCCTCCTCCACCTCCCTCAGCCGGGTCACAACCTGGGAGGAGGAGGCCTGCTTGCCCTGAATCTCCCCCAGGAGCAGCTCCATCCTGGTCCTCTCCTCCTCCAATGCTCTCCTCCTCCTCTGCTCCTCGTCCAGGCTGTGTGTGAGGAGGACCAGCTGGCCGCTACTGTCCTGCAGGGCCTTGGTGAGCTCTGACACCTCATCTCTATACTGACTACTGTCCTCCCCTCTCTGCCTGACTAATATCTCCACCTGCGCCTCCAGCTCCCTTCTCCTCCGCGCCTCCTCTGTGACCACAGATCTCTGAGAATGGGCCTCCTCCTCCGCCATATTCCTCTGCTCCTCGGCCTGACTCAGAGACACATTCAGCCTCCTGAGCTGGTCCTCCTGGTCCCTCCTATCAGCCTCTAGCCGTTCACACTGCAACTTGATGCCCTGGTCCACCTCCTCCCTCTGGGAAGACAGGTGCTGGATGTCCGTCCTGCAGATGGTAATCTGGGACTCGTAGCTGAGCTTTAGGTTACTGATCTCCACACTGCATTGTCTCCTTACCTTAGACAGCTCTTGCTCCAGCTCTTTGAAGCGCTGCTCCTCCTCCTCCAGCTGCTTCCTTAACCGCTCTGCCTCCATCTCCTGGGTCCCCACGCTCTTCTCCACCTCCATCTTTGCCCAGTTGGCCTGCTCCAACTCCTTCTGCCTCCTCCTCAGCACCTGCTCGTGCTCATCCTGCTGCTCCCCGTAGCGCTCATCCGCCATCCTCCTCTTCCTCTTCTCCTCCTCGACGAGGGAGTTGAGGCGGGTCACCTGCTCCTGCAGCTCCTTCAGTTGGCCGCGGGTGGAGGCAAGGGAGTCCTGAGTGGCGCTGCACTGCAGGGCCATGCTCCTCTTCACCTCCTCCACAGAGAGGAGCTGCTCCTGCGACTGGGACAGCTCCAGCCGGTAGCGGACTAACGCCTCCTCCAGAGAACTGTTCTTAGCGTTGTGGTCCTCAATGTCCTCTTTGAGCAGCCGTAGCTCCTCCTCCAACAGGTTGATCCTGGTGTTACGCATCTACAGGTGGAGAAGGAAGGATTAGGGTCAAGTAGAGTGGATAATAATATTTGCAACTTGGCAAATAAACTTGAATCTATAATGAAAGCCCTACTACAAGGTCTAAAACAGGGGTGTCAAACTCAATCAGCACAAGGGCCATATTGAAAAAACACAACAAATTTGCAGGTCAGACATGGCCTATTATGTTTTTGTTTTTTTAAATACAACTGTGACACAAAATATGGCCCTTCATAATGTCCACTTATGTACCATCGTGGCACCCTTGCCCTTTTTTCAAGTAACTCACAATTTTCACAAAAAATATGTTGAAATTTACCAAAATATTTGGTCTCCACAATTCTTTATTTCCCTGTTAATATTACAGAACCTTTTTTTTTACAGAACTTAATATGTCCATTTAAATCAGAAAATAAACAGAAATGGCATTGATAAAATTATTGACACCCTAGACTTAATATTTGGTAGCACATAGTTCTGGACTGGACATCAGAACAGTCCAGTGTTTTATCTTGAACCATCTTGAACAATTCCTGGGTGCTTTTTGAAGTGTGTTTGGGGTCATTGTCCTGCTGGAAGACCTATGACCTTCAATGAGGACCCAGTTTTCTGAAATTGGGTCTGACATCACGCTCTAAAATGCCTTGGTATTCTCCTGATTTCATGATGCCATGCACACGTTCAAGGCACCCAGTGCCAGACAGAGGCAGCAAAGCAACCCCAAAACATCACAGATGTTTGACTGAGGGGAAGGTGATATTTTCTTTGAAGGCTTCATGTTGTTTTCTGTACACATAGAGATGGTGTGCTTTACCAAAAAGCTTTGGTCTCATCGGTCCACAGGACATTCTCCCAGAAGGATTTTGGCATGTTCAGGTGTGTTTGGGCAAATCAGGCTTTATTACGTCTCTTACTCAGCAGTGGGATCCTCTTGTGTCTCCTACCATTTAATTGCCTTTCATTGAGTTAGCGACTGATGGTGCGAGTTGAAACTGTCGTACCTTGTGTCTGAAGGTCAGCTTGAATCTGTGTGGCAGTTGATCGAGGTGTTTTCTCCACCACTCAAACAATCCTTCGCTGCAATCTTCCATCAAGTTCTCTTGCGGCCACGTCCAGGGTGGTTGGCTGGTCCAGGCACAGGCCTTAAACGTCTTGATAACATTACATACGGTGGAAACAGGAACATCAAGGACTCTGGAGATGGACTTGTAGCCTTGAAATTGTCCATCCTTGGCTACAATCTTGTGTCGGACCTCCTCAGATAATTCTCTGGTTTTCTTTCTTTTCTCCATGCTCAGTGCGGTACACACAGTGACACAAAACAGGAGAATGAGTCCTTTTCTCTATACAAACTGTTTGAATGAGTGATATTTATATTGGAGGCACCTGCAACTCACCACAGGTGAGTTCAATTCCAAAGTAAAGAAGAATCACTTGTTCGAAATCAAATTATTTTCTAAATACTTCTAGAAGGTGCTAATAATATTTCCCAGGCCATTTTAGGATTTCATTGCGGAATAAGCTAATAAGCGGTAAACGGGACACACTAAAGCAGCACACTAAAGCAGCACAATTGACCTTGAATTCACCAATGGGAGCACATCAGGCCGTAATTTCATGAAGTAGATCACTCAACTGTTGTTTCATTTATACTCGCTTGTGTATCCTATTGTCCTTTAGTAGTAATTTATACCCGCGTGTAAATCCTTTATCTTATTACGTTTTGACACCCAACATGACATTTTCTGTAGGCTACAGCAATGACGGGTCGGAACCGAAACCTGGCATGGTCATTTAGCCTATAACACCTTCGAACTTTCAGTCCGGGTCAGTGCCATTAGTGATGATAAGATACAGTGCACTGGCTAGCTTGTGTGTAGGTATGTGTGTGTTTGGGAGGAGGGGTGTGTGAATGGCAATGCTATTTGGCATGCAGGACGTTGGTAGTGGTTGCTGTGACATAGTAGTGCGGCGCATCGCGGGCTGTATGGAAGCGGGCCAAAAATGAATTGACAACCCCAAATCATTGTGCGGGGCCGGATGAGACCCCGTGTCACGGGGCGGATTTGGCCACGCGGGCTTTGTGTTTGACACGTGGTCTAAAAGCTCATCGTTGTAAAAACACGAGCGGAACAGATTAAATCTCCAGTTCCGTGTGGTTCCTCTCAGTACCTTGAGCGTCTCCATGTTATTGTGTAGTTCTCCCAGGTATTTGTTGTAGTCACCAGACAGGGTGAGCAGCTCTATGTAACGGGTCTGCAGCAACGTAGTCTGGGAAAGAAAGTCAACAATGCAGCGTTAAATAATAGAGACACACAATGACACGAACCACTAAGAGACAGAGACATACAGTGCCTTCGGAACGTATTCACACCCCTTGAACTTCGAATGGATTACATTGAGATTTTGTGTCACTGTAATATAACAAATCTTCCCGGCGTGAAAATGTTCCCGGTTCAGTAATTGGACATGCATCTCTTTACGTGGATGGCTGAGCTCGTGCGGATGAATCCCTCTCACACTCCCTCGACCTCAAAAAACTATTCTGTGGGCAAGCGCATACGCTTCACACATCTGCCAATCAATGTTGGCCAGGAGACACTGACCAATCAGAAGCTTGTTGAGGCATAAGGTCAGCGATTAAATACCCAGATTTGTGCATCAAAGTGCTGAGGGTTGATGTGAGAAGAGATTTTTTGCGATTGCAAAGACTTGGGCGCTACTTTTTCGATTTACAGTGCATATATTTGTTAGTTAGTTAGATAGCTAAAACAAGGGCGAGGGAGGGTGTGAGAGAAACATCCGCATGAGCTCAGCCATCCACATAAAGAGACGCACATGCAATTATTGAACAGGGAACATTTTCACGCTGTGGAAATTTTACAACATGAAGTCACTATTTCACTCTGGGAAGATTTTTACTTGACACCCGACACACAATACCCCATTCTGTCAAAGTGGAATTGTTTTTCTTTTGTTTTTCTCAAAGGGTTATGTTTAGGGCAGATCCAACCCAACACATCACCGAGTACCACTCTTCATATTTTCAAGCATGGTAGTGTCTACATCATGTCATGGGTATGCTTGTCATTGGCAAGGACTAAGGATTTTTTGGGGATAAAAAATAAACTGAATAGTACTAAACACAGAAAATCAGTTCAGTCTACTTTTTAACAGACACTGGGAGACAAATTCCCCTGTCAGCAGGACAATTACCTAAAACACAAGGCCAACTGGAGTTGCTTACCAAGATGACATTGGTTGCATCACCGCCTGGTATGTCAACTGTTCGGCATCTGACCGTAAAGCGCTATAGAGGGTAGTGAATATGGCCCAGTACATCACTGGGGCCAAGCTTCCTGCCATCCAGGACCTATATAATAGGTGGTGTTAGAGGAAAGCCCATAAAATTGTCAGAGACTCCAGTCACCCAAGTTATAGACTGTTCTCTCTGCTATCGCACGAGAGAGAAGGATTATCACCACAGCAAGTAAGGTACTTGGATTCAAACAGACAGGCCTGGATGAGATCTTTAAGGTCAGGGCCCCCCGCAAGGCGCACAAAATAATTTTAGACCCAAGCCACCCCCTGTACCCGGACTTTGAACTACTCCAGGAAAAACAGAACTAGACAATAATTTGTGCCAGGTGTGATATCCCTCCTAAATAGCTCGGGCTAAATTTCCTAAGGACTCAGTAAGAACAGCAGGTTAGTCTTTAAAAAAAAAATGAAATGGTGTGTGACTGTTCTGAAAGTTTTATTGTCAATTTAGTTTTGTATTTAAACGCCACTTTAAACATGTACATGACACTGCAACAACATGTCCCCATGGGGACAATAAAGTCAGTAAGTAAGTAAGTAAGCAGTACCGGAGCACCAAGTCTAGGACCAAAAGGCTCCTTAACAGCTTCTACTCTGTTGTTGTTTATTATCTATGGATAGTCACTTCACCACTACCTACATGTACAAATTACCTCAACTAACCTGTACCCCCACACACTGACTCGATACCTCAATACATAGCTCGATACATAGCCTCGTTATTGTTATTGTATTACTATTTTTGTTTATTTGGTCATTATTTTCTTAACTCTTCTTGAACTGCACTGTTGGTTAAGGGCTTGTAAGTCAGCATTTCACGGTAAAGTCTACACTTGTCGTATTCGGCGCATGTGACAAATAAAGTTTGATTTGATTTGACATGGAATGTGCCCGAGTGGCCTAGTTTCAGTATTGACTTAAATTGTCTTGAAAATCTATGGCAATGATCAATGATCAACATCCAACTTGACAGAACTTAAATAATTGTTTTAAGAATAATGTGAAAATATTGTACAATACAGGTGTGCAAAGCTTTTAGACACTTACCCAGAAAGGCTCACAGCTGTAATCGCTGCCAAAGGTGATTCTAACATGTATTGTCTTAGGAGGTTGAATACTTATGTAATCAAGATATATGGGTGTTTTATTTTTTTATATTAGATTTTATTTTTAATTTTTTACAAATGTTAAAAATTTTCTTCCACTTTGACGTTACAGAGTATTTTGTTTAGATCGTTAACAAAATAGGAGAATAAAATCCATTTTAATCCCAACTTATAACACAACAAAATGTGTAAAAAGTCAAGGGGTGTGAATACTTTCTGAAGTCACTGTAGATACTGAGTGGGCTGTGTGTGGTTGTGTAACAGAGATATAAACTCAGCAAAAAAATAAACATCCCTTTTTCAGGACCCTGTCTTTCTAAGATAATTCATAAAAATCCAAATAACTTCACAGATCTTCATTGTAAAGGGTTTAAACACTGTTTCCCATGCTTGTTCAATGAACCATAAACAATTAATGAACATGCACCTGTGGAACGGTCGTTAAGACACTAACAGCTTACAGATGGTAGGCAATTAAGGTCACAGTTATGAAAACTTAGGACACTAAAGAGGCCTTTCTACTGACTCTGAAAAACACCAACAGAAAGATGCCCAGGGTCCCTGCTCATCTGTGTGAATGTGCCTTAGACATGCAGCAAGGAGGCATGAGAACTGCAGATGTGGCCAGGGCAATAACTTGCAATGTCCGTACTGTGAGATGCCTAAGACAGCGCTACAGGGAGACAGGACGGACAGTTGATCGTCCTCGCAGTGGCAGACCACGTGTAACAACACCTGCACAGGATTGGTACATCCGAACATCACACCTGCGGGACAGGTACAGTATGGCAGGGACAACTGCCCGAGTTACACCAGGAAAGCACAATCCCTCCAGCAGTGCTCTGACTGTCCGCAATAGGCTGAGAGAGGCTGGATTGAGGGCTTGTAGGCCTGTTGTAAGGCAGGTTCTCACCAGACATCACCGGCACAATGTCGCCTACGGGCACAAACCCACCGTCGCTGGACCAGACAGTAATGGCAAAAAGTGCTCTTATCTGACGAGTCGTGGTTTTGTCTCATCAGGCGTGATGGTCGGATTTGTGTTTATCTTCGAAGGAATGAGTGTTACACCGAGGCCTGTACTCTGGAGCGGGATCAATTTGGAGGTGGAGGGTCCATCATGGTCTGGGGCGGTGTGTCACAGCATCATTGGACTGAGCTTGTTGTCATTGCAGGCAATCTCAAAGCTGTGCATTACAGGGAAGACATCCTCCTCCCTCATGTGGTACCCTTCCTGCAGGCTCATCCTGACCTGACCCTCCAGCATGACAATGCCACCAGCCATACTGCTCGTTCTGTGCATGATTTCCTGCAAGACAGGAATGTCAGTGTTCTGCCATGGCCAGCGAAAAGTCTGGGCCCTTTTGGATTGGAGCGTGAGTGCTAGGGCCATTCCCCCCCAGAAATGTCCGGGAACTTGCAGATGCCTTGGTGGAAGAGTGGGGTAACATCTCACAGCAAGAACTGGCAAATCTGGTGCAGTCCATGAGAAGGAGATGCACTGCAGTATTTAATGCAGCTGGTGGCCACACCAGATACTGACTGTTACTTTTGATTTTGACCCTCCTTTATTCAGGGACACATTATTCAATTTCTGTTAGTCACATGTCTGTGGAACTTGTTCAGTTCATGTCTCAGTTGTTGAATCTTGTTGTGTTCATACAAATATTTACACATGTTAAGTTTGCTGAAAATAAACGCAGTTGACAGTGAGAGGACATTTCTTTTTTTGCTGAGTTTAGACACACATTTTAAAGTATCTTTGTTGACTGGATATTATGATTACTGTTTACCTCCTCAGTGAGTTTAGTAGAAGGAGATTGTAGCATGGTCCTCTTCATAGGGATGTTTAGTAGAGTCTCCAGACCAGCACTGTATGAGGCCAACTCCAGCTCATAGTCCTAAAAACATAAAGTCACATTAAAACAAATGTACAATACAAACATATTTTATTACATCACAGAAATGTTAAAACAGACAGGTACTGTTAGATATAATTTGTCAGAAATGGTCTGTACCTTGATGGAGTTGACGCAGGCGTCAGTGTCTCCAAGAACACTCACCACACTCTCCCTCTTCCCCTTGATCTCAGAGTTCAGCACCTAGACAGACACATACATTCATATGTTGGGTTAAATTGACTCCAATAGACACTGAACAACTGGACTGTTTTTTTTTATTGATTAACCTTCTGCTGGTTGAGGTGTTCATCCAGGGCTGTGATGCTGTCTATCTTGGTGGCCTGCAGCGCGTCATGTTTCTGACGAGTAGCACCAATCCACTCACTGAGGACTGAGCTCGTGGTTGTGTACTGCTGGAGCAGATGGAGGTACCCCTCCAGGTCCCGCAGTCTGAGAGACAGGGGAAGCGAGATACAGTTTTTGTAAATAGATTATTTAAAAGTATGTATTTTTAAGTAATCGAAATGTAAAGGAAGGGCAGATAAAAAAAAGGTGTATTGGTGTGGAGAACAGGAAGTCTGTAAACAAGAATCAGAGGGACGACACACAACAAAACAGATCAAGCTACGGAGTGAGATATACACTATATTTACAAAAGTATGTGGACACCCCTTCAAATGAGTGGATTCGGCTATTTCAGCCACACCCGTTGCTGACAGGTGTATAAAATCTAGCACACAGCCATGCAATCTACATAGACAAACATTAGCAGTAGAAATGCCTTACTGAGGAGCTGAGTGACTTTTAACATGGCACCGTCATAGGATGGCACCTTTCCAACAAGTCAGTTCGTAACATTTCTGCCCTGCTAGAGCTGCCCCGGTCAAGTGCTGTTTTTGTGAAGTGAAAACGTCTAAGAGCAACAACTGCTCAGCCGCGAAGTGGTAGGCCACACATGATCACAGAACGGGACACTTCAGCACTTCAAGTGCTGAAGTGTGTAAAAATCGCTTGTCCTTGGTTGCAGCACTCACTACAGAGTTCCAAACTGCCTCTGGAAGCAACGTTAGCACAAAAAACTCATCAAGAGCTTCATGAAATGGGTGTCCATGGCCGAGCAGCCGCACACAATCCTAATGTCACAATGTGCAATGCTAAGTGTTGGCTGGAGGTGTGTAAAGCTCACCACCATTGGACTCTGGAGCAGTGGAAACGTCTCTGGAGTGATGTATCATTCTTCACCATCTGGCAGTACAACGGACGAATCTGGGTTTGGCGGATGCCAGGAGAACGCTACCTTACACAATGCATTGTGCCAACTGTAAAGCTTGGTGGAGGAGGAATAATGGTCTGGGCTGTTTTTCATGGTTTGGGATATGTCTATTGCAGGTCTATTGTAGTGGGAATGAGATAAGGAACCGAAAAGGTGTAGATAGATAAGGTAAAGATAGGTCCATACCTAGAGTCTAGCTGGCTCTGGATGCGTCTCCAGCGGTCAGACAGCTGGTTGACCTGTTCGCTGTATATGGACAGGTCCACGTCACACCTGTGGAAGGCTCCGCCCACCTGGCCATTCCAGTGGACCGCCTTCCCCAGCTCCGTCTCCATGGAGACCAGGACGGCACTCTTCCCCTCCAGCTCCGCCCTCATACTCTACACACACACACACACACACACACACACACACACACACACACACACACACACACACACACACACACACACACACACACACACACACACACAGACACACACAACAGAACAACCTAGATTTTAATCAGAAAGTTAACTGTCCATTTTAGAGTACATACCGAGAACCCAAATAACCACAAAACTCACAGACTCACAAAACATTTACAAGGGCCCTATAAAATCTATTTTATTTATTGGCAAATTCCGTTTAGTTTTTTCCCAAATTCCGTTTTCTCAGTTTTGTTTTTCCAAGTTTCTTTTTTTTGTCCTGCACTGTAAGAGCTCAGAGCATAAACATTTCACTTAAGCCTGAGATAACATCAGTGACCCTGTGCATGTGACTAATAAACTCATCTAATACAAAAAAATACAACAAATAATCACTTTTTTTTTTTTTTACAGAAAAACAATAAAATTGGATGTTCTAAGTTCACAACAGTGCTTAAACCACATCAGGAGAGCACTTTTGAGGTGTGGGAAAGATCTAAGAAATTATACCCTTTAATTCAAGTGCACACCAGCAAGAGACTTGCTTGGTTAGCAGTGTTTCTGTAGCACACATGTGAGTGCAGAGTTTGCTAAACAAATCACCACTGGATTGATGCAAATAATCATGATATCATTCTGCCAGATAGGCATAGACTACTTTGTAATTGACATTTAATTGAGATCATTTTTTGGAAAGCCTTTCCATCTACCAGAAGACGGTTGTCATTAGTTTCATCGCTTGGGGGTACATCAATAAAATAAAACATAAATTGTTCAATTCCGTTTTAATGTCTGGATTCCGTACTCGTTTTCCACATCACGGATTTCATTGGGCCCTAATTTACAAACAGACCATTTTATCCTAGAAGTACCACATACAGCTAACTGACAGGCTGAATAATTGATGTGACAGACACTGCCATTCCCACATTCTTTGGGCTTGTGTGTCATACAGCAACTGTTACCTTCAGAGTGGACCTGTAGTCCCCCACCTCTGCAGGATTCAAGGATGTGGTCTCCTTCTCTGTCAGTCTGGCCTCATGGACCTTAATGATGTCCTCAGCCCTGGACACACTTTCCAGGAGGACCCTGAGAGCCCGCAGCCTGGGAGGGAGAGAGGGGCGGAGGACAGAGGAGAGAGAGAGAAGAAGGGGGAGAGATGCAAAGAAAGAATGAGAGAGAGATGGAGAGAGAGAATTTGTCAAAACAAATTAGTTACACTTGAGCAATGAGTGGTGAGTGTGTATGGACGAGTTTGTCTGTTATTAGAGCACCACTATGGGTATACTGGCAAGGTAACTTTTTCAGGCTGTGGGTGTATGCTCATACACTACAGTATAATGTTTACCTCTGTAGGTATGCTGCGAAGCACTCGTCCAGACTGCCCAGTCTCTCGTTGATGAGGCCGAGTTGGCTGTGTAGGAACGTGGCTTTGTCAGAGTCAGTCATGTTCTCCAGTTCCTTCAGAACACGCTCATTTAGACGCAGGTACTCCTCACGGATAGAGTCCACGTCCCGCTGTACAGACTGTGGAAAACACACACACTTAGTCACATGCACAAACCCAAACCTACATACGCAGTAGTACTCCTAGTAAAGTACACTCCTAGGTATATTCTATCTGTGTGTGTGTGTGTGTGTGTGAGTACCTCTAGCTGTGTGATCCTCAGGCCACAGTCGTGTGCTCCATCCTCTGCCAGACAGATGTGGATGTGCTGAGTAAGCCCCGCCTCTGCCCCCTCCAGTCTCAGTCTGAGCTCGTGCAGCTCCATCAGGCTCTGTGATGTCACCGACGCCACCTTCTTCTTCACCACTACCTTCCTCACATGATCTTGCTTAGTCCCCACTACCTTGGCTTCCTCTTTCTCGGCCACCAGTATCCTGGCTTCCTCCTCTGCTTTGATCTTCTCCTCGTTGCCGGTCTGCTGTGCAGCTAGGGACAGAGAGATGAAATGCTGGTGTCATTTACTGTGAGGTACAGATCCAATTCAGGCTATTGACATGCACTCAGAGTAGACAGGTGTACATCTTCTCACTGTAAACAGGTAGCTGGACCAGCAGGCGGTCGTAGTGAGCATGGGCTCCAGTGTACTGGCTCTCGATGCTCCGCTTGTCCTCGTCCTTGAACATCTCGGAGCCATGGCAACAGTGGGTGAACTCTGAGTAGTGTGCCTCCAGACTCTTCAGGATGCTGCGGTACTCCTCGGGACGCATACGGGACAGCTGAAAGGACACAATAATGCAGTTATCGTAAAAAAAAATTTCAAAGGGCATACTTATTGAGGTTATATATTGTTATTATCATTTTTAGGTATTTTTGTTGTAATCTTAGTATAAGTAAACCGTGGGCTGTATAGCAAAGTGCAACCCTGACACTTGAGCTAGTGGTCTTCTAAGTAGTTACAAGGATGTGTTTACGGAGATGATGGTGGTGACAATGATAGTGGTTACCGCAGTGACTTATAGACTTACCATGGTGACGGTGAGTGAGTTGATACGTGTGAGGTCCTGGACATAGTACTGCCAGGAGATGAGACTCTTGATGTTGATGTAGAGCTGATTCCACACAGACAGGATGGCCTCATAGTACTGCTCATTCCTGATGGACCACACAACACAGATGGTGATTTAATTCTCACATTGTGTGTGTGTGTGTGTGTGTGTGTGTGTGTGTGTGTGTGTGTGTGTGTGTGTGTGTGTGTGTGTGTGTGTGTGTGTGTGTGTGTGTGTGTGTGTGTGTGTGCGTGTGTGCGCACTGCGTGTCTGCATGTGTGTGTTCTTACTTGTTGGCCATGTTGATGCCAAGGGAGTTGGGTGGTGGCACCAGCAGACAGACAGAGGGCACCAGCATGTCCAGTCCTCCTGGTCCTGTTACCTGCCACTTACTGCGCTGGGAGTTGTCTTTCAGTATGCCCTCGTTGCCCTTCAGAATCACCTTCTATAGAGGGACATGCACAATGTTAGACAGGAGTGTGTGTGTGTGCATGCATGTAAGAGAGAGAGAGCTTGTGTGTGTGTATGTTCATGTCTCGGACCTGGTCTTGTTTGAAGTCACACAGGGCCTGTACCATAACAGGACTACAGCTCTTCTCCTCTTCAGGGTTACGTGGTCTGAGCCTCACGATGCTCTTGGACTTGTTGACCAGGTGCTGCACCTGCCTCTTATTCTCCATGATTCGCTCCTTCTCTTTCTGTTGGAGGTTAAGGGTCAGAGGTCAATATCCCTACCAGAGGAAAGGGGGAGCAATTCTATTCTATCTTCACAAATTACTTCGTATTCCACACGTAGTGAACTAGTCCTTCACCAGAGTGACTACACTCTTAGAAGAAATATGTGATATATAGAACCCTAAAGGGTTCTTTAGCTGTCCCCATTGGAGAACTCTTTGAAGAACCCTTTTTGGTTGCAGGTAGAACCTTTTGTTCCAGGAAGAACCCCTTTGGGTTCCATGTAGAACCCTTTCTACAGAGGGAACCCAAAAATGGTTCTACCTGGAACCAAAAATGGTTATCTTATGGGGACAGCCAAAGAACCCTTTTGGAACCCTTTTTTCCAAGAGTGTACAGTACAGTCTGTAAGTAGTGCACTATAAGCAGAATTGGGTGTTTGAGATATAACATTGTACAGTATATCTGTGGTACCTTCAAAGATGTACATGTCTTACCTCCAGGCCTTTGAGTAGTTCCAGCAAGTTTTCAAGGGGCGTGTTTCTGTCGCTGGTGAACTTCTTACGGATGTTCTCATGCGCCTTCTGCAGCTTATTGTACATCTCATTGGCCTCCTTGAAGAACTCGCTGTAGGCAGCATTCTCCTTCAGGTGGACATGGATACACTTGGTGATCTGGAGGAGCCAGCTCCACTGGGTCTGCAGAGTGTCCATGTAAGCCTGTAAGAAATTTAAAAAGAAGGATAGAGGGATTAAAGAACAAATAAAAGGGGGATTGAAAGGAAGATGAGAACTCATATCAAAATAACCATCCCAGCAAATTAGATAGCTAGACATTGCTAGATATCATGGGCCCCAGGAAGAGTAGCTTTTGCGACTGTAACAGCTAATGGCGATCCAAATAATCAAGTAGATATTCTTCTAGACAGACATCTCCTAACCTCGATCTTGTCAGAGGCAGGGTGGGGGTTCTTCAGAAGGCTGTCCACTTTCAGCTTCAGTTTATTTAGGTCCTTATCCTTCTCCTCCAGGGCACTCATCAGTTTCTGACAGAGAAAAACAACACAGTTTACAGACAACACAGTTAGGGCAAAACTGGAGAGATAGAATGACTGTTTGGCCCTGGGGAACCATTGGGACTGAAAAATGATATGTGGTTTCATTGCACAAGTTTCAGAGGTTTGGCAATTGGCATTATACTTCCCCAGGGTACATAATGCAAAACAGATTAACAACACATAATGATATACAGACACACAATACACTAGACGTCACGGGACTAGAGACTGCCAAACATCACCAATGAACAGGAACAATTACAGCTAGTCTGCGTCCCAAATGTCACCCTATTCCCTACATTAGTGCAGAGCCCTGGTTAAAAGTAGTGCACTATATAGGGAATAGGGTTCCATTTGGGATGCAGTCAGCCTGTATTGCCTCTATGGGAATCATCAATTAGCCTCTCCACCCTCCCACTGTGACACTTCCCCCTCTGACGCTTGATCTTTAACCCTTGACCCAGTCCTTACCGAGTAGCTCTCCTGCTTCTTGGGGATGTAGAGGTCGATGTTCTTGTCCCCCCAGTCGAACACCAGCTCCTCCTCCTCTCTCACGTTCACCCACATGATCTGTCTACTGATTGCCTCAATGATCTGCTGCATCTCCCTCAGCTGGTTGCTACGACCATGAGACATTTTCTGACAGAGCGATAAACATGGTGAGACGCATCAGTAGTTAGGTACAATCAATAAAGTCACAAATCCATTGTGGCATGACGAACATAGACAGACAAATGAAAACAAACATGTTCAGTACAACACAAACCTAAAGAAAGATGATATAATAGTACAACAACCGTATTATACAGTAATGCAGGGGTGTGTATGTGTGTTTTCCCCAGAGCCTCTGTCACCTGCAGCGTGTCCCATTCCTGATCCAGAGCATACTGGTTGGCCTTGTTTCCTTTCTTAATCTGTAGGGAGGAACACACAAACACTGAGAGAGAATCAGACACACTTAGTCAGAATCAGACACAAACACAATCCCAGAAATAGAATGTGTATGAGAGACAGTGTGAAAGTAACTGTGTCTGTGTTTGTGACAGGTGTGTGTGTGTGTGTGTGTGTGTGTGTGTGTGTGTGTGTGTGTGTGTGTATATGTGGGTACCCACCAGTTCAACCTTGGCCTTGTCCACCTCGGGGCTTCTCTGTATCGAGCTGTGGAACTTGCTGTGGCTGATCAGCTGCTGCTCAATGTCTGCAGAGTTATCTCTCCACTGAGCGGTCTCTATCAGATGCTGGAATACAAACACATTACGATCACATTATAACTGCATCTCAAATACATTAGAACTACATTTCAAATATATTATAACTGCATGTCAAATACATTATAACTACATGTCAAATACATTATAACTACATGTCAAATACATTATAACTACATGTCAAATACATAACTACATGTTAAATACATTATAACTACATGTCAAATACATTATAACTACATGTCAAATACATTATAACTACATGTCAAATACATTATAACTATGTGTCAAATACATTATAACTACATTATAACTACATGTCAACTACATTATAACTACATGTCAAATACATTATAACTACATGTCAAATACATTATAACTACATGTCAACTACATTATAACTACATGTCAAATACATTATAACTACATGTCAAATACATTATAACGACATTTCAAATACATCATAACTACATGTCAAATACATTGTAATTACATTTCAAATACATTATAACTACATTTCAAATACATTATAACTACATGTCAAATACTTTTTAAACTACATGTCAAATACATTATAACTACATTTCAAATACATTTTAAACTACATGTCAAATACATTAAAACTACATGTCAAATACATTATAACTACATGTCAAATACATTTTAAACTACATGTCAAATACATTATAACTACATGTCAAATACATTTTAAACTACATGTCAAATACATTAAAACTACATGTCAAATACATTTTAAACTACATCTCAAATACATTATAACTACATGTCAAATACATTTTAAACTACATCTCAAATACATTATAGCTACATCTCAAATACATTATAACTACATCTCAAATACATTATAACTACATCTCAAATACATTGTAACCTCACAACCACAACACACACCTTAACCTTAACACAAATACACATCTTTAACCACACACACACACACACACACACACACACACACATAGCTCAACCACAACACGCACCTTAACCATAACACAAATACACATCTCAACACACACCTTAACCATAACACAAATACACCTTCGACCACAACACACACTCACACACAGATCAACCATAGGGAGTAGGCTCCCATGCTAGAACACTGCCACTAGGTGGTGATAGAGTAGTGTGAAGTACGGTAAACGCTTACCCTCTGTAAGCCTAACACTAAAAACCAACCAAGAAGAAAATGTGGTATGTCAGGAATTCACCAATAGACAGGGAGTCTGGGCCACTAACACCAGAACATAGCCTAGCTTTCACCTAGGTTTGTGCAAAGGGGGTGCATAGTATGAGTGTGTGTGTGTACAAAGTATTCTACTTGGTACAATGCTTAACATACAGTTACACTACGTCTAGCCTCTAGCGTGACTTCTGCATGTGTGTACAAGTGTCAAAGCAGGCATAACCGCCAACACAACCTGCTCTATCCTTTCTGTTCGTTCTCCAGTTTGCAAAAAAGCTGGAGAAAGTTCAGCACTGTTGCTACTCTCCCCAGGTGTGGCCGTCCTGCAAAGATGACTGCAAGAGCAGCGAGCAGAATGCTCAATGAGCTTAAGAAGAATCCTAGAGTGTCAGCTAAAGCCTTACAGAAATCTCTGGAACATGCTAACATCTCTGTTGACGAGTCGACGACACGTAAATCACTAAACAAGAATAGTGTTTATGGGAGGACACCACGGAAGAAGCCACTACTGTCCAAAAAAGAAAATGCAGCACGTCTGAAGTTTGCAAAAGAGCATCCGAATGTCCCACTGTATTACTGGCAAAATATTCTGTGGACAGATGAAACTACAGTTGAGTTGTTTGGAAGGAACACACAACACTATGTGTGGAGAAAAAAAGGCACAGCACACCAACATCAAAACTTCCTCCCAACTGTAAAGTACGGTGGAGGGAGCATCATGGTTTGGGGCTGCTTTGCTGCCTCAGGGCCTGGACAGCTTGCTATCATCAATGGAAAAATGAATTTACAAGTTCATCAAGACATTTAGCATAATAATGTTAGGCTATCTGTCTGCCAATTGAAGCTCAACAGAAGTTGGGTGATGCAACAGGACAACGACCTAAAACACAGAAGTAAATCAACAACAGAATGGCTTCAATAGAAGAAAATACGCCTTCTGGAGTGGCCCAGTCAGTCCTGACCTCAACCCAATTGAGATGCTGTGACCTCAAGAGAGCGGTTCACAACAGACATCCCAAGAATCTTGCTGAACTGAAACAGCTTTGTAAAGTGGAATGGTCCAAAATTCCTCCTGACCATTGGGCAGGTCTGATCCGCAACTACAGAAAACATTTGGTTGAGGTTATTGCTGCCAAAGGAGAGTCAACCAGTTAAATCCAAGGGTTCACATACTTTTTTCCACCCTGCACTGTGAATGTTTACACTGTGTGTTCAATAAAGACATGGAAAGGTATAATCGTTTGTGTGTTATTAGTTTAAGCAGACTGTGTTTGTCTATTGTTGTGACTTAAATGACGATCGGAACAAATTTTATGACCAATTTATGCAGAAGTCCAGGTAATTCCAAAGGGTTTACATACTTTTTCTTGCCACTGTAAGTGTGGGGGAATGGAGAAAATTCCCAAAAGTGTCAAAGGTTCAAGTGTTTCAAAATGATGACTTTAATACTATATGAACTGGGGGTGTTTTGCAACACATTGTCAGAACCCTTTTTGGCTCACACTAAAAAATATATCTACCGGTAAATGCAACATGTAATATGTTAATGTCCATATAGAGTATTGAAAAATACTAAAAACAAATATATTACATCTTCCTGGCAGGTTGCAGGTACACAACATTGACGTTGTGCAATCATATGTAACTCATATGTATCATACGCTTTCCTGCACTGGCATTACACATTTACTGCAGGCAGTTCATCTGAAGGGGAACAGGTGGCAGCAATAATATTATGCAATCCTGTAGCATATGCCTTCCTACACGGGCGTGACACATCTGTCCTGTAGGGTGTGGTTCTCCTTACCTTCTGGTGTCCAATCCAGGCCATGGCCTCGTTGAAGCTCCACCCAGCTTCCTCCCAAGCGCCACTCCCTCTGCTCCCCCGGCTCCGCCTCTGCATGGTTCCGTTTATGGCCATGTGGACTCCCATCAACTGGTCCCGACACATCTCCACACTATGGGGGGGGTAGGGGGAGCGGGGGGAGAAGGGGGAGCGAATGTCAATGTTAAACTCTTCCCGAAACTCTTCCCCAGGTCGTTGCTGTAAAATACAATTTGTCCTCGGTCAACTTACCTGGTAAAATAAGATGACATAAATAATAAACGAAACACACGAACACCTGCGTAACCATAACAGTGTAGAGGAAAAAGGGAAAGAGAGAGAAGTGAAGGAGAGGTATATTGTGCGGAGCAATATTAGTCATCTGTTTTGCATGTCTGACCTCAAACAGTGAGAGGGAACGGGCAATAGAGAGAGAAACAAGGAGAATGGATATTGGTTTATCTGTATGCGGTAGTGGTGGTCATCTCATAGTGTGTCTAACCTTCGGACCACGTTGTCATTGGGTTGTCCCATCTGTCTGAGGTCCAGAGCACAGGCCTTCAGCTGCTCTATGGTCTCTCTGGCAAGGGCCATGTAGTGATCTGCCTCCACTGTGCCGCGCCCAGAATCGCTGCCCTGCAGGACACACGGGGAAATGTCAGACACACGTTATGACTTTGTACATCAGGTTCAGTCTAGCCTCAACTTGCCGTTCTGGGTTTCTCAAACGGGAATACGGTAGACCATATTCAGTCAGGTAAATCCTTCAGTTCAAGACCCAGTCAAAGATAGGACCATAATGTATAGATCATGAGGATGCCATGCATGATCTTTCTGTCCAGATAGCTTCTATTTGTAGGCTAACTGACTGTTGGTACAGTAGTGTACTTTAATAGTTAAAAGAGTACATTCTGTGACAGGTCACGGCCAAATGAACACTTTCCCTGGGTTTGTTTTCATTGTTGGTGTGTGTTTAAAGATAATTCCTGGGTTTACTGCTGACTGTGTGCCAGACACACGCTGAGATGCACTTCTTGTTTTCACTTCATGCGTGACCAAAACGCACACACATGCTGAGTCGACGATGCCTGCAACGAACATGCTGAACATGCCAAATATGGCAGAGACAGGTGAGAAATATAATCTGACAGGACGTGGCTTGACAGGCTGAAAGTATTTAAAAGCTGTTTGAAGATCTTTTGCGCGCATGAAGCGGAAGGGCGGAGTCACACCTGACAGAGCATATTTCACAAATGCCTCAGCCAACCACAGACACACAGTTGCGAGGACTCGTCATCAGAGTGAGTGTGTCCAGTCTAATGACCTGTTATGGATCATCTCATTATTATAAGATAATAGACCTGACATTTAAAGGGATAGCGCGAGACTTTGGCCATACTACCTGTACCGGTAGACTTCCCAGTCATTTCGCTAACTCTAGTTAGCTTTGGCTCACAAAACGACCTGTAACCTCTTTCAATGCTGCACGTAGAGACATGCAAATGACATCCTCGAGTTCATCTGATTCTGGGTAACGAGGCAAATGCCTAAGTTGAAAATCTCGCAGTTGAAGAAACCTAACAGTCATGTTCCTTTGCTAATTAAATGCATAGGCCTACTTGTACTAACACACCACAATTCCCCTAAAGCAAGTCAGGGGGGGGGCTTGGTTGCAGGACTGGTATAGTAATCTCAGCGTTCATACCTCAGTCTACAGGTGCAGTACATGTCTTAGTCAGAGTGTCTGATTACATTTACTGTTGCCAGACATGAGACTAAGTGTACTTAGACTAACATCATGACCAAAGCCAGTATCTCAAAGCAGACAGGACATGAAGTGACTCAGACTGTAGGTAGTACAGAATGAAACAGAACACTGCTGTTATATATCTACGGTGGGTAGTGACTTACAGCCTGTAGGTAGTGTTCTGCTTTCCTCAGGTTGTCCTGACACTGGCCCTGCAGGATGTACGCCTTCTGGTGGAGGCCACTGAGGGGGAACTGTCTGTAGGAGACATGGAGGGGAGGGTTATAATCAACATCTTCCTGTAATCCAACCGGTCAATGTTAGGGTACCAGTCTATGCAGAGTTCACATTCAACAGGCTTCCACCAAAATCAAAATCGATCAAAGAATATTTAGCAAACCGGTCGTGTTGTTGCTGTTGCGTTATAGGCTACCTGAGGCCTAGGACCTGCATGTAACAGGGTTTAGCCTGGAGCAGTTTAAGTCAGAGGTAGAAGCATATCAAATATGGCCGTTTCTGTTGCATTCTCAGATACTGGTCCCCTCATTCTCAGATACTGGTCCCCTCATTCTCAGATACTGGTCCCCTCATTCTCAGATACTGGTCCCCTCATTCTTAGATACTGGTCCCCTCATTCTCAGATACTGGTCCCCTCATTCTCAGATACTGGTCCCCTCATTCTCAGATACTGGTCCCCTCATTCTCAGATACTGGTCCCCTCATTCTCAGATACTGGTCCCCTCATTCTCAGATACTGGTCCCCTCATTCTCAGATACTGGTCCCCTCATTCTCAGATACTGGTCCCCTCATTCTCAGATACTGGTCCCCTCATTCTCAGATACTGGTCCCCTCATTCTCAGATACTGGTCTCCTCATTCTCAGAGACTGCTCCCCTTAGGTGTTTTTAAAACAAAAACTTTGTTAACTGTTACTTGTTATCTTGGCATTTAAAGTAGTTTCATGACTATCATTATTGTTCTCAGTATATATGTCAACATCATCGATAATATAAACATCGTTATCATGATCATCTTCATCCTCAAACAACAACATTGTAGTCAGCATCATCATCAATATCCCCATCATCAATTACACTTTCTGCTATGTACATCAATGATCCCAAAGGTTTACTCTAATGAGTTATTATCTTAGTGTAGCAATTAGCAAGTCGTTAGTTATCCGAGGATGATTCCGCTATGCCCTAGTTGAATTGAGCATGAGTGCAGGGATAGACAAATGGGAAATGTGAGTCAAGAGAACTGTCACATTTTCCCTATGCCAGTTGCAACACAACAACACACAGGCTGCATTTACACAGGGAGCCCAATTCTGATCTTTTTTTCCCCCACTAATTGGTCTTTTGACCAATCAGATCAGCTCTGAAAAAAATCTGATGTGAAGAGCTGATGTGACTGTCAAAAAGACCAATTAGTGGGGGAAAATATCAGAATTGGGCTGCCTGTGTCATCACAGACATATTCACCATTCATATTCATATTCAACTGTAACCATGACCTCCATACTGTAGACTCTATAGAATTGTATAGGTTGATATCAATAAAACGTCACAATACGGTGCAGAGTGTTCAATTTGGCTGCTGGGGGGAGCAAGGAGACGACCCCCTAGGTCCACTAAAACCATTGACAATTACTTGGTTTTAATATCACCTCTTGAAGAGCATAGTCAAAAACACATTACCGATTATTCCACATTTAGCTCTGTCATTAGAGTTATTCAGCAAGTAACTGCACGCTGTTTATGATCATAGCCCGTTAACTAGCCATATTGACGTGATCTGTTATTTGTTTGCTAGCCAATTTGACATGCAATATTTATGCATTAGTTCTAACATTATATGACATGTATTTATTTAATGGGCGAAATTTCAGTCCATAGGACTGGAAATGTATGAATTCAACAAGCATGTCTCTGTCACTAACAAATACAGTCATGGGGTGGTAAAATCAACAATTCACTCAAAAAGGCAAGGCACACCGGGGAAATTATATTGGAGCTGTGGCTTGGTGGGGATGTGACTTTCAATTCATTGTTTTTGACCACATGCAAGTCGAAGTGTTGTAGCAGTTGAAGGGCTCTTTAGTTATGCTAATTCAAGTTTGAGCATGTCCGCTACCAAGTCTTTGCACATGCTTATATAAGAGTGTGTGGCACTAAAGACTCGTAAACATTATTGTAATGTCCTTAATCCAACACGGGTGACCTTGTCAAGAGATACAGACCTACATTGTCTTCAGAAGGTATTCATATCCTGGGATTTATTCCACATTTTGTTGTGTTACAGCCGGAGTAGAAAAATGTATTAAATCTATGTTTTGTCTCACCCATCTTTCACACAGTACCCAATAATGACAAAGTGAAAACATGTTTTTAGAAATGTTTGCTCATTTATTCAAAATGAAGTACAGAGGTATCTAATTTGCATACAGTACCAGTCAAAAGTTTGGACACATACTCGTTCAAGGGTTTTTCTTTGTTTTTACTAAGACATCACAATTATGACATAACACATATGTAATCAATTAGTAACCAAAAAAAGTGTTAAACAAATCAAAATATGTTTTATATTTGAGATTCTACAAAGCAGCCACCCTTTGCCTTGATGACAGCTTTGGACATTCTTCACATTCTCTCAACCAGCTTCACCTGGAATGCATTTCCAACAGTCTTGAAGGAGTTCCCACATACTGAGCACTTGTTGGCTGCTTTTCCTTCACTCTGCAGTCCAACTCTTCCCAAACCATCTCAATTGGGTGGTCAGGTGATTGTGGAGGCCAGGTAATCTGATGCAGCACTCCATCACTCTCCTTCTTGGTAAATCTGCCCTTACACAGCCTGGAGGTGCATTGGGTCAGTGTCCTGTTGAAAAACAAATTATAGTCCCACTAAGCCCAAACTAGATGGGATAGCGTATCGCTGCAAAATGTTGTGGTAGCCATGCTGCTTAAGTGTGCCTTGAATTCTAAATACATCACAGACAGTGATACCAGCAAACACACCCCCACACACCCCCCAACCCTACTCTGCGTCTCACAAAGACATGGTGGTTGGAACCAAAAATCTCCAATTTGGACTCATCAGACCAAAGGACAGATTTCCACCGGGTCTAATGTCCATTGCACGTGTATCTTGGCCAAAACAAGTCTCTTCTTTCTATTGATGTCGTTTAGTAGAGGTTTCTTTGAAGCAATTCGACCATGAAGGCCTGATTAACGGAGTCTCCTCTGAACAGTTGATGTTGAGATGTGTATGTTACTTGAACTCCGTGAAGCATTTATTTGGTGTGCAATATTTTCTGAGGTTGGTAACTCTAATGAACTTACCCTCTGCAGCAGAGGTAACTCTGGGCCTTCCATTCCTGTGGCGGCCCTCATAAGAGCCAGTTTCATCATAGCGCTTAATGGTTTTTGCGACTGCACTTGAAGAAACGTTCAAAGTTCTTGAGATTTTCTTCATAGACTGACCTTTATAACCTCAATAGAGTAGGGGGCACTATTTTCACCTCCGGATGAAAAGCATGCCCAAAGTAAACTGCCTGTTTCTCAGGTCCAGAAGCTAGGATATGCATATAATTGGTAGATTTGGATAGAAAACCCTCTAAAGTTTCCACAACTGTTACAACAATGTCTGTGAGTATAACAGAACTGATATGGCAGGTGAAAACCTGAGAAAAGTCCATCCAGGAAGTGGGATTTTTATTTTATTTGTAGTTTTCCATTGACTGCCTATTCAGATTCCATTGATTTAGGACTCAAGTTGCACTTCCTATGGCTTCCACTAGATGTCAACAGTCTTTAGAAATTGTTTCAGGCTTGTATTCTGAAGAATGAGGGAGTAAGACCTCAATGAGTAAGTGGACCCTGCAGTGTCCCATAGGTTTTTCATGCGCACGACCGAGGATGCGCCTTTCTTGTTTTCCTTTTATATTGATGAAACTTTTGTCCGGTTGAAATATTATTGATTATTATGACTAAAAACAACCTGAGGATTGATTATAAACATTGTTTGACATGTTTCTACAAACTTTACTGATACTTTTCGGATTTTTCGTCTGCCTGTTGTGACTGCCTTTGAGCCAGTGGATTACTGAACAAAACGTGCAAACAAAAGAGGTTTTTGGATATAAAGAGGGACTTTAACAAACAAAACAAACATTTCCTGAGTAAATGGGAGTCTTGTGAGTGCAACCATATGAAGATCATCAAAGGTAAGTGATTAATTTTAGCGCTATTTCTGACTTGTGTAACTCCTCTACTTGGCTGGTAACTGTTTGTAATTTTTTGTCTGCTGGGCGCTGTTCTCAGATAATCGCATGGTATGCTTTCGCCGTAAAGCCTATTTGAAATCTGACACCGTGGTTGGATTAACAAGAAGTTCATCTTTAAACCGACGTATAACACTTTCTTTTTGCTTATTTGAGCTGTTCTTGCCATAATAAGGACTTGGTCTTTTACCAAATAGGGTTATTTGCTGTATACCACCCCTACCTTGTCATGACACATCTGATTGGCTCAAACACATTAAAAAGGAAAGAAACTCCAGAAATGTACATTTTACAAGGCACACCTTGTAAAATTTAAATGCATTCCAGATGACTACCTCATGAAGCTGGTTAAGAGAATGCCAAGAGTGTGCAAAGCTGTCATCAAGGCAAAGGGTGGCTTCTTTGAAGAATCTCAAATATAAAATATTTTTAACTTTCTTGGTTACTACATGATTTCATATTTTTTTATTTCCTAGTTTTGACTTCTTCACTATTATTCTACAATGCAGAAAATAGTGAAAATAAAGAAAAACCCCGGAATGAGTAGGTGTGTCCAAACTTTTGACTGGTACTGTAAGTATTCACACCCCAGAGTCAATACATCTTAGAATCACCTTGCAGCGATTACAGCTGTAAGTCTTTCTGGTAAGACTCACAGAGCTTTGCACACTTGGATTGTACAATATTTGCACTTTATTCTTTTTTAAATTCTTCAAGCTCTGTCAAGTTGATAGTTTATCATTGCTAGACAGACATTTTCAGGTCTTGCCATAGATTTGAGCAGATTTAAGTCAAAACTGTAACTAGGCCACTCAGGAACATTCAGTGTTGTCTTGGTGAGCAACTCAGTGTTTATTTGGCCTTGAGTTTAAGGTTGTTGCCCTGCTAAAATGTGAATTTGTCTCCCACTGTCTGTTGGAAAGCAGACCACCAAGTTTTCCTCCTGGATTTTGCCTGTGCTTAACTTTATTCTGTTTATTTTTATCCTAAAAAAACAACCTAGTCCTTACCGATGACAAGCATACCCAGAACATGATGCAGCCACCACCATGCTTGAAAATATGAAGAGCGTTATTCAGTGATGTGTTGTGTTGGATTTGCTCCCAACATAACACATTGTATTCAGGACTTTAAGCTCATTTCTTTGTCACATTTTTTGTACTTTTACTTCAGTGCCTTGTTGCAAACAGGATGGATGTTTTGGAAAAAATATATTGTGTACAGACTTCCTTCTGTTCACTTTGTCATTTAGGTTAGTATTGTGGAGTAACTACAATGTTGTTGATCCATCCTGAATTTTCTCCTATAACAGCCATTCAAATCTGCATGTCTCAACATGCAATTGGCCTCCCCCGGCAACTGAGTTAGGAAGTACGCCTGTATCTTTGTAGTGATTAGGTGTATCGATACACCCTCCCAAGTGTAATTAATAACTTCACCATGCTCAAAGGTATATTAAATGTCTGCTTTTTTATGTGGGAAAAGTCAAGGGGTACTTTCTGAAGGCACTGCATTTGCATAATGGTTCAAATACTATGAGGTGTTATTGCACAACACCATTGGTGCAAACTATACACACATCCTAGTGTTATTTTGTAAAATTAAGTTATGTAATGTGTATTATGTTGATTACGTTCTGTAAAAAACATATTAATTGCATAACACCATTGGTGTAAACTATATACACTTCCTAGTGTTACAAATACTATATGAGGTGGTATTGCATAACCCTAAAAGTGTTCATTCCTTAACACTGAAAAAGTGTAACAGTGTCAGCTCTAAGCACCGTTTTAATTTAACACTGAAAAGGGTGGACCCATTTAGACACTGGCCCATAGTTCAATGTAACACTAAATGTCAGTGTTGATTTAACGCTGAAGAATTTGCTGTGTGGTTCATTTTCTGTATTTTTTGGGGTTGTCACATGGTTCAAGACAGCAGGTCGTTATTCTTGGAAACAAAGACCTCTCAATGATGCCTAATAAATTATTAACTGGGTCGGCACTCACAGATAATATTCGCCCCTGCCATAGCCTAGGCTATATATATACGACAACGACACATAGGCCTATAATTATCCCCCCGACAAAATCAAGACCTTGACATAAAAAAATAATGAACTAGATTGAAATAATGTGTTAGATGACACGGTTATATAGTGCATTGTATTTATCTTCAGTGGCAATGGAGTTGTAGCGTAGTTCAAATGTATACGGGCAAGTGAACGCAATTGCGTAACACAGTACCCTACAGCAGAATAGGGGCCTTTTGAAGAAAAACAATTCTTACCCCTGTCCTCCACCTCCACCTCGCATGGAAGCGTTTGAGTAGCTGTAAGTATTATCGTCCATGTACTCCTGTCCGTATCCACTACCACCGTGCACTTCGCTCTGGGCATATTGTCCAGTTCCGCAGCTCAGGTCGGGCCTGGACCCGATACTGCGGCTGACATAAACCACCTTCTGGGACCCGTATAGACTCATCTCTGGATCCAAAAAGTTATAAAACTCCGCTGGAGAAAAATGGTGGACGAAGAGTTTGCAATCCTGGCTGCAGTGCGCAAAAGCTGTCAGAGGGGACTGTCTGAAGCGGTTGATGTGATCCCTCCTGCACCTGTCTGCGGAGCAGAGTCCCAAGGCAGCACCGACTTGATCTGCAACACGGAAAAGTGTCGTTTTTGGTCAAACAAAACAGACCACACCTTTCATCAACCTACTTGCCTAGAAAAATATTTTAATTTAGTGTTTTTTTCTTTCCACGTCCCCGGCCCTCCTCTATCTCAACCTGTACTCAGGGGGAGATGTATCATAGTAAACGTAAATCTGTTGTCTTCCATTTAGTATGATATGTATGTTCTGTAGCCCAGCCTAGGTGGATAAGTGGTATGTGTGTTTGGTTTGGTTCTTCAATTCTTGTGGGCACCTAAAATCCCCCAAAGTCCCCACAAGGTAGTAAAAACAAGGAAAAATCTACCTCGTGGGGACATGTCCCCATGAGGACAAAGGATATTTTAAGTTTATGGGTTAGGGTTACAATTAGGGTTAGGGTAAGGGGTTATCAATTAGGGTTAGGAGTTAGGTTTAGGGTTTGGGTTAGAGTTAAGGTTAGGGTAAGTGTTAGGTTTAGGGGTTAGGGAAATACGATTTTGAATGTCCACACTGAGGATAGAAGAACAAAACGTGTGTGTGTGTGTGTGTGTGTGTGTGTGTGTGTGTGTGTGTGTGTGTGCGTACATGCCTGTGTTTTCTGTGGGAGGGTAGGCTAATTATCTCTCAGTGTTTCAGTCTATTGTTGAAGGTCAAACTGAAGAAGTCTTGACACTGAAATGTTTACTGTTTCTTTCCAACAGATCACTATTGAGGAAATTAATGTAGTAAGAGACTATCAGAAAAGGAAAGGCCCCCTGGCTAATGAACATATCGAAGGCGATCCAATATTGGTAATCTTTAAAAAACAGTTATGTAAGTTGCAGACAATTGTGACAGTTCATCTCTAATGAGACATTCATTACAACAGCATTCATAACAGTATTCATTATAACAGTTTTTGGTAACACTTTACTTGATACCCAGCATCATAACATGTTATGACACAGATATAACTATGTCATAACAACTGACATAACGTGTCATAACCTGTTATAATATAGTCATAACACTGTCATGACACATATTTAGACCTGTGTGACATATATTGCGTTATTTTATGGCTGGTTATGACACCTACATAAGCGTGTCAAAACGCACAAAACCTACCACACAAGGCAAAACATTCCATTACACCATTACATGTCAACAGCATGTTTATGTTAAAATATATATATATATTATTACCATAATCAATTGTCCTTGTAATTGTGCACACATTGATGTCAGACATGCACCTACCCCAATGCTCTGTTGCTGGTGATGGGGATGAATGCAGGAGCAGGACAAGACACCCTCTTTTTGACTGATGACTGATATAGGTGTACATAATAGGCCTATCTGGCATATATGATTACGATGGTCATAATGCTTCTTGACAGTGTCATAAAGTGTATTTTCTTAGTCCAAGTAAAGTGACACAGGATGGTCATAATGCTTCATGACAGTGTTGTAGTTGTAATAAATTCTCTACAGTCATTTGTTTTCATCATATTGTAAATAACTTGTGGAAAATGCACTTTATGACAAAGGATGTGAGAAACAAACTTTCAAACGAAAGGGAACTTCTTGGCAGGAAAAACAAACAAACTCAAGCTCATGTAGGTCATAACCAACCATAAAGTAACGCAATATATGTCACAACAGGTGTAAATATATGGGTTATGACAGGTTATGACATGTTATGTCAGCTGTTATGACATATTATGACATGGTTATGAGCATGAGCATGTGTTAAAGGCACTGGGTGTCAAGTAAAGTGTTACCTAGTTTGGTAAATACTTTTATCACTGTAACACACATGCCTAGACACTAACAATATGCAGATCCCTCATCCAAGACAATGGGTGGTGTCCACAGGAAAAACAAGTTTGACAGCACTCTGTCTCTTGTAGAGAGAACCTGGAAGTCAATCTTACTGATTTTAATCAGCACAATAAAGAATGAGTTATACCTATTTCCATCTTATCATCTCACAGTATCTTTAAAGCGGCAATCAGCAGTAGAAACAATAACAAGGCGTTTCCCTGCCCCTGGTTCAGTAGAAAGCTGAGGGATGGGGCTGGAGAAATGTACACTCTCTCAAATTCATAGACAAAGCTTTGGATGCAAGGACTGACCATCCATGATGTCACAATTATAGTTTTAACCATGTTTTAAGACTATATAGTGTTTGTTAACATTTTCTTTGTTTACAAAGTGTTGGAGTAAGACAAGCTTATATTTTGGGTTCTGATGGTGTCTGGTGTCTGTATGTAGCCTCGCTACTGTATATAGCCTCGCTACTGTTTTTCACTGTTGTTTTTATTTCTTTACTTACCTATTGTTCACCTAAATACCTGTTTTGCACTATTGGTTAGAGCCTGTAAGTAAGCATTTCACTGTTGTATTCGGCGTACGTGGCAAATAAACTTTGATTTAATGGAGTAAGACAGTTTAACTAAGTTCATTAGGCATTTATATGTTGTATTCTTCAAGAATCAATGGGTAATTATCATTCATTTACATGTCCAAAAATGGATGTAGCAACTGCTGAATGCCCCTTTAAAGATAATATAAAGATAATATGAAGACATTCAATCTTCACCACTAGGCATGAGCTCTTCTAAAAGCTTAACAGTAATGTGTCTTGGTCTCAAATGTTGTCAATTCTGAATATAATGTTGCAGTAATGTGTTGTTTACCATGTGGGGTAGCCAATCCTGTACACTGTACACAGACTGAACAGCCATGGCCTCTGTACTTGACATTGACCAGAACGACTCTACCCCAACGAACTCAGCAGGCTCTGAGGAATCTCACAGCTCTTTCTGTGTGTGTGTGTCTGTGTGTGTGTGAGTGAGTGTGTGCATGAGAGTGTGCGTGTGTGCTTGCTTGCACAAGTGAGTGTTTATGATGATTGACTGTCAGCGTACAGTGTGTGTGCATAATTCATTTATTGCAAGACTGTGTGTGTCTCACATTAGCTCAAACATGTAACTGCAGAATGTTGCTCCTATGTGTGTGAGGTAGGCCTATTGTTGGAGACCTGGGTTATGACCCCTATGCTTGTTGTCATGGAAATGCAGAGCAACATACGCATAAACCACCCTTTCTTTATCAACCCGAATCCTTCCTTCCATTTCCAGAAGTGTCAAACTTTTAATAGCAGCAGTGTGGGTGGATTGATTTGTGTAAGCTATATCGAGTCTTGGAGTTTTTTCATGTAGAAGACCAATTCAGTACCGCCCTTATAATCACTAGGCGATAGAAAGGGTTGGTTGTTAAGCAGCGAAACCAACATGTGTGCAACTATGGGGTAAAACAGACGGGGTTGGCTTAGATTGTTGACTACATGTAAACTATACTTCATCTCCAATTTTTATTGAAAACATACAGTGGGGCAAAAAAGTATTTAGTCAGCCACCAATTGTGCAAGTTCTCCCGCTTAAAAGATGAGAGAGGCCTGTAATTTTCATCATAGGTACACTTCAACTATGACAGACAAAATGAGAAAAAAAATCCAGAAAATCACATTGTAGGATTTTTAATGAATTTATTTGCAAATTATGGTGGAAAATAAGGATTGACATTTGTATTCAGTAGACTCACCAAGTCCTCAAATGATTTCTCTCCTGGCTTTGCCGGGCTCAGTAAATTCCTCATCAAGCTGTAGGTTTGCACGCCCACACAGCTCAGTAGAATGGCCCTTTGCTTTGCTGCGTTGGCGATCTCATTTGCATTTTAAAAAATGGTTGAAAACTTCGCAATATTCTTCCCACAACTGTGTCTTGTAGTCAAATGGTGCCACCAATCCTACTGTGCCTGCCATCCTTTCTGTCTTCCAGTCACTGCTTCCAAAAAGAAGGCAAAGTATTTGCTAGCTTCCCCATGTCGCTAGCTCTCACTCGCTTAGCCTTTCCTAGCTAACTAGCATGCTAATATTCACTCACGGTAGTTTCACCGTTCATAACTCATAAAACTCTGTAGTCTCACCGAAAACTTCTTTCCCGATTTTGTCTCGTCGCCAAATGTAGTTTTTTGATTAGACCAACATATAATTTGAGGACACAGGATGTAATCTTTACTTGTAATTTATTAGGAACTGATTTACACCACTATCTATCATGGAGACCAATACTCAACTAAGTAACTCTATTGCTCACAGAACAGTTACCAACCTAGGACCGGTGATAGCGCCGCCTATTGGTTAGATGAGCCAGCATAATTTTTCACTCTAACAAAAACAAAAATCCACCCTTGTTGAACTGATAAAAATGTAATTGATCTTTAGAAAAAGTCTTCATCTATATGTAACAGTATAACTTTGGACCGTTCCCTCGCCCACACCCAGGGGCGAACCAGGGACCCTCTGCACACATCAACAACGGTCACCCACGAAGCATCGTTACCCATCGTGAAGCCGCGGCTCTTGCAGAGCGAGGGGAACCACTACTTCAAGGTCTCAGAGAAAGTGACGTCACCGATTGAACCGCTATTTAGCGCGCACCACCGCTGACTAGCTAGCTATTTCACATCCGTTACATATATCTGCCGACTTTTGTCCGTGCAGCGTTTAAGGTGATGTGAGCTGTAGCTGTTGTGAAGGAAGTTGTCAATTGAGATTTGTTTTATACGGGAACTCCTGCCCCCTCCTACCAGTCATGTCAATGTGGAGCAATACGGCGCTATACGGAGCTCAATTCGGCCTCTGCATGCCGACAGGGGCTCCGCCATTGCGTCACACCCTCCATAGGCGCCTGCGATCACATTTCCAAGCAAGCATAAATTGGCTTTAAACGTGGGTCAATGGAACCTGCCTACTGTCAAACATTAGGCAATGCATTATACCAGAGAGGAAGAGGCGAAGAGAAAGGTTTCACTCTTGCCAAAATCTGTCAAATATAAGCCCAATTCGGTTTCTATCGGCTTATTTTGGACCTAAACGTTTCGCCTACCTTCCCGCCTTTAGAAAAACGACTCCCATTGTCAGGGCGGAGACACGAGTATCTCGTTATTATGTACTGATCTCTGATTGCACTCGCCCTTTAGTTTGTGATCATTTGGCGCCCTCTGGCGTCATACTATCCACACATCACCTTGCGGAGGCGACAATGTGATAATTGTACAGTAGGCTGCAGCTGCAACCCACCTGAGTGAGAGGCTATTGTCATCTCCAGAAATGCAAACGTTATTATCTATTTATGAGTCAGACATTCTGACATGGATATTATAATCAACTGAGCCATATGGGGGGGTTCGGTAGACTGTGATTGGGAGCCCCTCGCTCGCTTTAGTTGACACAAATCATTATAGCTTCCAACACATCTTCAGTTAATCTACCCTCATCGACAATAAACAGTAATTGTAGTATTTCTCATAAACTCATCTTATTATTTTATGGGAAATGGGACATGGGCTAAACAAAGGAGATCTTTGTTGCCGTTTGGTAGGCCTGGGTTACGGCACCGATGCCCAATTGCGCGTGAGTGGTGCAATCGCCCCGTAAACACTGACCAATCACAGCGCGGTGCACGACCAGGGCGGGCGGGGCTTGATTCTATCTCAGAGACTGGGTGTGGGATCGAATTGTTCAGGACTGGAGACCCAGACGAATAGAGAAATAGGCTACCTGTTCATGGAAATCAAACGGTGATCTCTTATTGTTAGAGAGCCGGACGAGATGTAGGATAACGGTTGGATTTGTCTGTAAACTGGAGCAATGACCACCACCACCACAATACCTGCGAGGGGTCAAGGATTGGACAGGTGTGTTACCTGTGGAGCGCGTGGAGGGCCTAGCAGATGTGCAGACTCGAGTTTAGACTGATCGGTCACCCACACCTCTTTGCCTGTGTGTTAGCCCCACATGGATGCTATACCTGGTTGGAACACAAAGCACATGGTAAGCATGCCTGCCTCTCCGAGCCACCACCTTGCCTGTGTCCTCACCTCGGCTTCCCCCTGAGACCCAGGCTCCACCTGAAACTGTTATTCGGTCGGCCCATTCTAACCGGAGCACCATGGTGAGATGACCAACCGCTCGGTAATCTGCCAGACCTCATTCTATGCGTCTTTGTTGGACACACAAGATTGGTCTGCCTGCGCTCGGGGTTTCCTTTGTAACAAAGGGTTTACGCAGAGCGGTGTGGACAGGGCAGCAGAGCGCCCGGAGTTTGGCTGTGGGGTTTGGCACCTCTTTGTTGTATAGATGGCAGCGGGACCAGAGCGGCCGGTGGCGGAGGCGCAGCCTCGGGACCGGGAACAACCGCCACCGGAAAACGGCTTCATGCCGCTGGAGCAGACACAGGCACCTAGGCTCTTGCCGCACGTCGACGGCTCGGTACTACCGTCCCTCGGGGGATTTGGGAAACACCAAAAACAGCTCGTTGTTCTGACGTGGATACCGGCTTTATTTATCGGATTTAGCCAGTTTTCGGATTATTTCCTTTTGGCGCAACCAAAAGGCACGTGCGTGCAGCCTCTTGTTAACGGAAGTAATTGGACCGTTGGTTCTTCAAAGTTACCGGTGACCGCCACGAACGGAGACATTGGTAAGCCCGTGCCTTACAGCGGTGGCATGGAGTGCGAGTGCAAGGAGTGGAAACTCGAGCTGCAGACGGGACTCAGTCAGAACGTGGTTACCAAGGTAACGTGTGCTCCATATACCATACCTTCCTTCTGATGATTTCTGCGTCTGAAAATAAATAATAGGCCTAATCATCAGAATCACCAACACTGCATCCTATGCAACTATAGGGCGGGCACAAGCTAATTCTCAAAGAAATGTAGCCTACCCAGCACCATGGACAGCGCATGCACTCTGTCCAGTGTTCCATTCTGTGCCATAGGCCTACTGTAAAACAGATCACAGTTTGCTCTCAGAGCACACAGTAACTCATTTTCAAACCACTTTAATTTATCCTGTGACCTGAATTGGCATGATCAAAAACACACTGCACTCTGGAGTATAATTATCCATGCAAGCTAATTTAGTTATTCAGTGTTTAATGTGATATATGTGGCAGTGTAGCCTCTGTGGTGCTAATGAGAGCAGGGAATGTGGTTATTCCACGATCCATCATAGAAGAAGAGTAGGTGTACGCTGTCTCTTGTTACCCCAACACATGAACCAGCATATGAGCAGGTTTGACAAACAATCAATTGAATCTTAAACTTCTATGAGATATGGTTTCAGTGTGTGTGTTGTTAGTGTGTGTGATCCTTTATGAGTGTTTTACTGTGTTTGTGTGTGTGTGTGTGTGCGTGTGTGTGTGTGTGTACAGTGCCAGACATCTGCTTTCTCTGATAATGCTGAGTTTAAATAGCCATTAGATACACCTATTACAGACTGTGTCTTTCTTTATCTCACACTGCCCAGGCCACTGCAGACTTATCACTCATACCCAATAATCATCTCTTTCCTTCTTATCCTCTTTCTCTCTTTCCCTCTCTCTCTCTCTCCTTCCCTCCCGCTCTCTCCTCTCTTTCCTCTCCCCCTCCATCTATCTCCATCTCTCTCTTTCTCTTCATCTCTCTCAATCCCTGTATTGCTCTTTATCATCCCTCTCTCTGCTCCCTCTCCCATCCTGCTCTCTCTCTCTCTTCCATTTCTCCCTCCAACTCTCTATCCCTCTCTTCTCTCTCTCTGTCCCCCTCCCTCTATCTTTCCCTCCATTCCCCCCCCCTCTTCTCTCACTCCCTCTGCTCTGGAACAAAGCTGGGGTCTCAGCAGGGTGTGAGTCACTGTTAAACAGCCATACGCTTTCACTAACAGCTGCTTGACATCACACACACACCAAAACGCACACATTGAAAGTAAGCACAGACACAGACACACACCACACCCCCCCACACACCTTCACAGGCCACTGTTCCCAAAAGCTGTTTTAAATGAACTACACCATTGTGTGCATTGACACAAAACATAGATGTTCTTATTATCTGATACTCATGAACACAGACAGGCTCTTTGTGACTTCAAACAAGACCAGGTCCGAGACATGGACATACACACTAAAGCTCTCTCACTCTCAATCTATAATTTCATATATCACTCTCCCTCACATGCACACACGCACACGCACACACACACACACACACACACACACACACACACACACACACACACACACACACACACACACACACACACACACACACACACACACACACACACAATCTCTGGTTTCCTTGTGGGGCATGTTTGAATGGTACACATGAGATTACAACATGTTTGCACACTCAAAACTCCAAATCGCCCTTCATGAATAATCAACACATTCAGAGCATAACAGAGGGAAAGAAAAAAAGAGCGAGAGGGAGGGAGAGTGCGAGAGCAAGGGATAGAAAGAGATAGAGAAAGAGTGTGTGAGAGACAAAGGGAGGATTAGAGAGAGAGAGATAGAGCGAGGAAGAAAGAGAGACAGACAGTGTTGATAAATCACACCACTCTGTGCTGTCTGTGCCTTCCATCTGCACACAGGTTCTCAGGGTAAAAAAACTCCAACCAAATTGTGCATAGGGATCTTTTAGGTTTTTTTTTCTCTATTCTCTAACGAATGACTCATTACTCTTCCTGTTGTGGTGTTTGCTGTGGGATATAATGCTGTTGATAGATATATGGTGTATGTTTGTCCCTCTCTTTCTTTCACCACCAAATAAATTTACCATGAAAATATAGATTTTTGTTGCATTAGGAACTAGTGGAATTATAAGAGGGGTTGGGGGTAAAAGGTGATACAAAATACTCATAACCAATAAGGATGCTTGAGGTATTATTTCATATTGTTAACAATATATTTAATTTCCTCTCTCTCTCTCTCTCTCTCTCTCTCTGCAGTGGAACTTGGTGTGTGATTCAGCCTGGAAGGTTCACATCGCTAAGTTCTCTTTCCTAGTGGGATCTATCTTCGGCTACCTGGTGATGGGAGTCGTAGCCGACTGGTACACTACCCTGCACTGTCCCCTTCTTTCATTTCACATCTGTGGCTGCATCCCCTTCTCCCATACATCTCAGAATAGAGCATCGTCTTGTGTTGAAACACCCACTGCTCTCCGTGTTGAGGTTGTCTGTAGGCAACAGAGGCTATAGCAACAGAGGCTATAGAATAACTGGTTCACAACTCTGACCCAATGACCTGCTGACCTCTGAACCAAACAGACTGTAGAGGATCGGAATGTTCTCTTCCAGACCAAAATACTAATTTCTTCCTCTCCACTTCCATTTCACGCCATTTCTCTCACTTTTGCTCTGTTTCTCTGTCTGCCCCCTCTCTCTCTCTCTCTATGTCTGCCCCCCTCTCTCTCTCTCTCTGTCTGCCCCCTCTCTCTCTCTATGTCTGCCCCCTCTCTCTCTCTCTCTCTCTCCCACTGTCTCCCCCTCTCTCTCAGGTTCGGTCGTCAACCTGTTCTGATCGTCTCGGTGCTGTTCATGTTGGTGTTTGGTTTGAGCGTAGCGTTCTCCTTCAACGTGACTATGTTCAGCACACTGCGTTTCTTTGAGGGTTTCTGTCTAGCTGGCCTCACTCTCTCCCTCTACATACTGAGTAAGTAGGGCACCTCCACTTCCTGGTATCTACTTCATACTTCCTGCTCTAGACGTTCTGCTTCCTGTTTCCTACCTGTATCAGATTGATAGATGTGCTTTGGTAAATTAGAGCTTGGTTGGTCCCTTGTTCAAGAAGGACCTCATAGACTGGGGGGGGGGTGTAAATTCGTTTTAAACCTCAATGGTCTCTGAGAAGGCATCAACAATGTCTAATTCGATTAAATACACAGCATGAATAATATGATTAGCATGAACTATCACTTAAAGGTCTTTGATGGGGGGACCTTGACAAAGTCTGGCATACTGACACCCCACCCCTTGATGGGGACATCAGTGTTGTCTATCTTGTCCTTTATCTACAGCGATGCCTGGGATTCTATCCTACTACCCCCTACACCATATACCACCTAACCTCCAACCCCCCACTCATCTCCCTTGCCCCCTAGGCCTTTTATCACCAGAGAGATTAGTCAGTCAGTTTGAGGTTGGGGCTAAGGGGGGGGTCTATGAAGGTGGTCTTGGGAAGATGGTTTTGAGGCTAAAATGTGATGAATATAGGATTTCTAGTTGAAATAGTTTTGTTGTGTACTATGCATGTGTTTGTGAATGTGTAGAGTCTCGCATTCGCAAAGAGGATGCTGTCTTTAGATTGGTGTTGTTTGTGTGTTTGTCTCAGAAGGCATCAAACAAGGGACTGTCTAAAACCTCTAAGTCATGTTTTTTGTGTGTGTGTGTGTGTGTGTGTGTGTGTGTGTGTGTGTGTGTGTGTGTGTGTGTGTGTGTGTGTGTGTGTGTGTGGTCGTTGATAACAGGCCATACTAGAAGGGAGGCTGACAAAGCGTTTTTTCCCCCCTCCATCATGACTTCTGCTAAAAACTCTGCCATTACATTTTTTCACCTGATCAGGTTTTTTCTCTAATATCAGCATTTCTTACCCTTTTAAACTCTTGTTTGGGCCCTGCAAGAAAATAGAAAGTTACATATAATTTGAAAGCTACAGCCCTTGTCTTTTTGGAAATGTTATTCAAATCTTAGAGTTAGCAACTTCTCAACATCATGTGATCTCCTACTGATATCTAGTGGACAAACTGTGAATTGGACAGGGGATATATATTTACATCAAGGAGAGACAAAAAATGAAGGCATGGCAAGTTGCAGAAAGGTAAAAGATCAAACCTTTTTACGAACAGTAAAATGGGGATAAAAAAAGAGGTACATTTTAGGTTTCTTTGGACCGGCTGTATCTCAGACTCGTATCATTGGCTCCACAGTTCTTACGCTTCTAACAGTACTAAGCATGTGTTTGTAGAACATACAGTGCCTTCGGGGGAAAGTATTCAGACACATAGACTTTTTCCACATTTTGTTACGTTACAGCCTTATTCTAAAATTGATATAAAAAATGTCCCCCTCATCAATGTACACACAATACCCCATAATGACAAAGCAAAAATAGTTTTTAGAAATGTTTGCAAATGTATATAAAAACCTCCAGAAATATCACATTTATATAAGTATTCAGACCCTTTACTCAGTGCTTTGTTGAAGCACCTTCGGCAGCGATTACAGCATGGAGTAAAAATAATATTTAAAAAACTCAGTAATCTACATACAATACACCATAATGACATGGCAAAACAGTTATATTGACATTTTTACAAAAGTATTACAGATAATTAACAGAAATACCCTAGTTTAAAAAGTATTCAGACCCTTTGCTATGAGACTCAAAATTGAACTCATGCGCATCCTGTTTCCATTGATCATATTTGAGATGTTTCTGCAACTTGCAGTCCACCTGTGGTAAATTCAATTGATTGGACATGATTTGGAAAGGCACACACCTGTCTATATAAGGTCCCACAGTTGACAGTGCATTTCAGAGCAAAAACCAAGCCATGAAGTCGAAGGAATTGCCCGTAGAGCTCCGAGACAAAATTGTGTCGAGGCACAGATCTGGGGAAGGGTACCAAAACATTTTTGCAGCATTGAAGGTCCCCAAGAACACAGTGGCCTCCATCATTCTTAAATGGAAGAAGTTTGGAACCACCGAGACTCTTCCTAGAGCTGGCTACCGGCCCAAATTGAGCAATTGGGTGAGAAGGGCCTTGGTAAGGGAGGTGACCAAGAACCCGATGGTCACTCTGACAGAGCTCTAGAGTTCCTCTGTGGAGATGGGAGAACCTTCCAGAAGGACAATCATCTCTGCAGCACTGCACCAATCAGGCCTTTATGGTAGTGGCCAGACGGAAGCCACTCCTCAGTAAAAGGCACATGACAGCCCGCTTGGAGTTTGCCAAAAGGCACCTAAAGGAATCTCAAACCATGGGATACAAGAAAAAGGAACCTTTTTTGGTCCGAGACTTGGCGCTCCGGTACGGCTTGCCGTGCGGGGCAGAGAAAATAGTCTATGACTTGGGTGACTGGAGTCTCTGACAATTTTATGGGCTTTCCTCTGACTCCGCCTATTATATAGGTTCTAGATTGCGGGAAGCTTGGCCCCAGTGATGTACTCTATAGCGCCTTACGGTCAGATGGCAAGCAGTTGCCATACCAGGCGGTGATGGAACCAGTCAGGATGCTCTCGATGGTGCAGCTGTAGAACTTTTTGATGATTTGGGGATCCATGCCAAATCTTTTCAGTCTCCTGAGGAGTAAAAAGGTTTTGTCGTGCCCTCTTCACGACTGTCTTTAGTTTGTTTGGACCATGATAGTTCGTTGGTGACATGGACACCAAGGAACTTGAAAACTCTCAACCCGCTCCACTACAGCCCCATTGATGTTAATGGGGGCCTATTTGGCCCGCCTTTTCATGTAGTCTACGATCAGCTCCTTTGTCTTGCTCACATTGAGTGAGAGGTTGTTGTCCTGGCACCACACTGACAGTTCTCTGACTTCCTCCCTATAGGCTGTCTCGTCGTTGACAGTGATCAGGCCTACCACCGTGGTGTCATGGGCAAACGTAATGATCGTATTGGAGTCATGCTTGGCCGCGCAGTCGTTGATGACAGGGAGTACAGGAGGCGACTAAGCACACACCCGAGGAGCCCCCGTGTTGATGATCAGTGTGGCAGATTTGTTGTTGCCTACCCTTACCACCTGGGGGCGGCCCGTCAGGAAGTACAAGATCCAGTTGCAGAGGAAGGTGTTTAGTCCCAAGGTCCTTAGCTTAGTGATGAGCTTTGTTGGCACTATGGTGTTGAACGCAGAGCTGTAGTTAATGAACAGCATTCTTACATAGGTGTTCCTTTTGTCCAGGTGGGAAAGGGCAGTGTGGAGCGCAATTTAGATTGTATCATCTGTGGATCTGTTGGGGCGGTATGTGAATTGGAGTGGGTCTAGGGTTTCTGGGAGGATGCTGTTGATGTGAGCCATGACCAGCCTTTTAAAGCACTTCATGCCTACAGATGTGAGTGCTACTGGCGGTAGTCATTTAGGCAGGTTACCTTGGTGTTCTTGGGCACAGGGACTATGGGGGTCTGCTTGAAGCATGTAGGTATTACAGCCTCGTTTCAGGAAGAGGTTGAAAATGTCAGTGAAGACACTTATCAGCTGGTCCGCGCATGCGGAGTACACGTCCTGCTAATCTGTCTGGCCCCGCGACCTTGTGAATGTTGACCTGTTTAAAGGTCTTACTCACATAGGCTACATGAGCACACAGTCTCCCGGAACAGCTGGTGCTCTCATGCATACTTCAGTGTTGCTGGCCTCGAAGCGAGCATAGAAGGCATTTAGCTCGTCTGGTAGGCTTGCATCACTGGGCAGCTCACGGCTGTGTTTCCCTTTGTAATCCTTAATTAGTAGGATTCAATCTTAGTCCTGTATTGACGCTTTGCCTGTTTGATGGTTCGTTTGAGGGCATAGCGGGATTTCTTATAAGCGTCTGGATTAGTGTCCCGCTCCTTGAAAGCGACAGCTCCAGCCTTTAGCTCAATGCGAATGTTGACAGTAATCCATGGCTTTTGGTTAGGATATGTACATATGGTCACTGTGGGGATGACGTCATTGATGCATTTATTGATGAAGCCGGTAACTGATGTGATATACTCCTCAGTGCCATTGGATGAACCCTGGAACATATTCCAGTCTGTGCTAGCGAAACAGTTCTGTAGCTTAGCATCTATGTCACCTGACCACTTCCGTATTGAGCGAGTCACTGGTAATTCCTGCTTTAGTTTTTGCTTGTAAGCTGGAATCAGGAGGATAGAATTATGGTCAGATTTGCCAAAAGAAGGGCTAGACAGAGCTTTGTATGCATTTCTGTATGGAGTAAAGGTGGTCTAGAGTTTTCCTGTGTTAAATTCTCCGGCTTCAAGGAGTGCCGCTTCTGGATGAGCATTTTCTTCTTTGCTTATGGCCTTATGCAGCTCGTTGAGTGCGGTCTTAGTGCCAGCATTGGTTTGTGGTGGTAAATAGACAGCTACGAAAAATATAGATAGTGTGGTCTACAGCTTATCATGAGCTAATCTACCTCGGGTGAGCAAAACCTCAAGACTTCCTTAATATTAGAGATCGCGCACCAGCTGGTATTGACAAATAGACACACACCACCATCCCTCGCCTTACCGGAGGTAGCTGTTCTCTCTTATCGATGCACAGAAAACCCAGCGAGCTGAATATTATCATGTCGTCATTCAGCCACGACTAGGTGAAACAAGATATTACAGTTATTAATGTCCCGTTGGTAGGATAGGCTCAAACGGCGCTCATCAAGTTTATTCTCCAGTGATTGCATGTTGGTCAATAGGACAGATGGTAGAGGTGGGTTACCCATTCGCCAACAAATTCTCAAAAGGCACCTGGATCTGCTGGGATTTGGGCCTGGTCCGCGAGCAGCAGTACATTCTTAGCGTCAGACTTAATGAAAAAATCTTTGTCCGGGTGAGTAATCACTGTTCTGATATCCAGAAGCTCTTTTTGGTCATAAGAGACGGTAGCAGAAACATTATTTACTAAATAAGTCATTCATTTTAAAGTTTTTGCTTTAGAGCTTTAAGCTTTTTTAATTCATTATTATTATTATTAATTATTATTATTTATTTTTTATTCATTTAAGATGTTTGGTGCAGTATTTTTCACAAAAAAATGTGCATGAAAACAAGTCGTCTATCAACAAAGACTCTATTGAAAAATCCCTACTTTTGACCAATTACCGACAGAGGGGCAAACACTTTGGCTCCGAACTTCGGCTTGCCTCCAGAAAAAAATGTGTGTACCCGAACAACCCAAAGAAACCTCTCCAGAGTCTAATATATGCACAACTGCTTCGGCTGGGAAGCATGCAGATGCCTTTAGGGCCTAGGCGAAGGTGAACACTGCTGCTTTGTAGAGGAGGACCTGGTCATAAAGGCTGTGCAAGTCCAGGGTTGAGTGGTGGGCCAGGTAGACTTTGGGTTTTTGAGGCACAGTCATGGGAATGCTTGCATTTACCCGCTGTATGGTAGCAGGGTGGAAGTCTTTTCATAGGTCTCTCTCTTCTCTCTGCAGGTGATCACTTTCCGCCTTAGTCAGAGGTTTGCCTCCTTGTGATGGAGTAGGAGGGGAACAAGGCCAGGGGGTGGGGGAAGAGGACAGGGCAGGAGTGGGAGCTTTTGAGGGTAGAGCCACTTCAGCTGAGAAGAGAGAAGTGGGGGAGGGAGGGAGAGAGAGGGATCAGCCTTGGGAAGTGCAGAGGAGGGGAGGGAGAGCAGAGGAGATTAGGAGAGGAGGGGAGGAGAGGAAGGAGAGAAGGGGGGTCAGTGAGGTAATCGAAACAAGAGGAGTCTTTCTCCCTTTAAGCTGGAACAAAAGTCCCTGCCTGACTCACAGTGCTGTGTGTTTGTGTGTGTGTGTGCCATATCAAATTGTATTTGTCACATGCTTCGTGAAAAACAGTGAAATGCTTACTTACGGGTCCTTTTCTAACAATAAACAGTTAAAGATAAAGATTTTTTTTTAATAAATACAAATTGAAATAATGACACCTCCCTAAGGGGTTACATTTTTGGGGAGGCAGCAGGGGTTACTGCTATATTTAGCAAGTAATTATATACCAGGCTCTTCTAGAGACATCTTTATTGTGAGCAGTACATGAAACTAGTGTCATACAGACTGCTACAGTATCTGTCTAATGAGGAGGTGGTTTGGACTTGGGCTCTGGGTCTGATTCTGTTTGAACAGAGGGGGCTGTGCTGAGTGGGCAGACTTTCATCACACACACACACACACACAGAAAGAGAGAGCGAGAGAGAGAACTTTGTGTTTGGGTTCCAGGGGAGAGGAGTGGGTGTTCTCAATCTTCAGGTATCAGCTGACTCCTAGCTCTCCTCCCTAGTGTAGTTAGAGAGAGAAAATGACAGGGGGAGGAGGAAGGGGAGATATTCCCCTGCTGCAATACACTTCTCCCCCTTTTTCAGTCTCTATGGCATTTTCTCAATTAAACTCCTGGGTCCACTCTCACCTCCTTTTGAAAAGGTCAAAGGTAATCGATGAGAGGTGACAAGGAGAGTGAACATGGACGAAAATGCTCTTGTATGAAATGAGAAGCTTCTCTCTCTCTCTCTCTCTCTCTCTCTCTCTCTGGTTTATTATTATTCAACCAGTGATCGAGCTGATGAATGGAGGAAGTTCTCCTCACCTCTTAAGAGAGGGACTTATTTGTGTTCTGCAACCTCTGCATTCTTTCCTTTCTCCCTCCTCTCCGTCATCTCTGCTATGGGAAGTGACATTACATGAGCACTGGTTAGTGAGCATACAGCATAGAACCCCCCCTCTCCTAAACCCCCCTACTGGTCGCATTTAAATAGACCTGGCCATCTGGAGTGGACCATCTGGTCTGTACCACAGGGTAGACGGTAGAGGGATGAGATGACAGCCCAATCAGGGAAGAGATGGGCGGTGACTGTGAAATGGCTCACTGACTGAACTGACTGAACCCTTGAGAATGGCCATAGTGTGGATTTCTGACAGAAAGGCGAGCTCATGGTTCACTGGTTCTTAACTGGTTGTTAACGGTTGGCTGCCGGCTTCTGAGGGAATTTTGTGACACAGATAGGTATTCAATTATTAATTGAGGGAATTAGCTGTAGGTTGAACACCTAAGCTACATCAGAGACCTACAGCACTATACCTCAGTAATGTATGCCATTATACCCTACCCCTTTCACACTATCGTGGCTACCCGAACATAACTGTTCTTATCCCCCCACATTGTCCTTTTCAGCACTGTTTCAGCAACAATGGTGGATTTGTAACCAGGACAGCTCAGTACAGTTTGAATTGGGCTCAGCTAGGTTCGTCTCAGTAGGATGAAAAGCCCTTAATAGCAAAAACATACAAAAAGCTCCGAGACTGAACTCACTGAACTCGCCCAATTTATCTGGCTGTAACTTCTGTCCCGCTCCCTCTCTCTCTCTCTATGGAGATTGGACTGTGCCTGCCAAGCTGGCATTTGTCCATGGCCATGGTGGCTATATGTCTAACTTCTCTCCCCTCTCTCTCTCCTCACCCCCTCCCCCATAGGGATTGAGCTGTGCCTGCCAGGCTGGCGTTTTTCCATGACCATGGTGGCCAGTTTCCTCATGGTGGGCGGTCAGCTGGTGATGCCCGGGGTGGCGGCTCTGTGTCGTGATTGGCCGGACCAGGATGACTGGCAGGTCCTGCAGATCATGATCATCTGCCCCTTCATCCTGATGCTGCCCTACGTCTGGTAAAGAGCCCCGCCCAAATGTCTTACATGTTACCACCATTCTGTTGAGACAATCCTCCTAGAGTTAGAGGTTGAAATTAGATGTACCATGGAGTCCTTCCCACTGAGGGGATTGCCACACCCACTTAGGGAGTGGCTCCTCCCACTCATGAAGTAGCTCAGCACACTGAGGGGTCTTTTATCAATTAGATTTGCTTACCTCATGCGTCCTCTCTCCTCCGTCCCCTCTCGAACTCCTTTTTTTTAAATATCTAAGTTAACCGAGAAGAGTGAATGTGGTTGGAAATGTGTTTTCTTCAAATGAGACTGTCCTACTCCACTCTCGCGTCAATTAAGCAAATTACCTCAAATAAATGTGTAAAGTGCTTAAAAACATTCTTTGTTGGTAATGCAAGACAGTTCATAGATAAAATAATAAGTAGCATATTGTTTTTAAATGTGTGCATGTTTTTCTCCTTTGACAAAACAAAAGCTGATTCAGAGGGGGTGTGGCAGATTTCAAAACTATTCATTGGTATGATACACATGAGTAGTCTATCCTCGATGGAAGGTGGCTATCAAGGAGGGGAGGACCCTCTTCCGTTTGCCTAATAACTAATTGACACTCTCCTCGACCACTCAGAAGAGAGAGGAGAGGACGAAACAAAGAGGACGGAGGACAGACTTTTGCTCAAACGAGAATTGTATTTCACATTTCTGCAATGTCAGAGCTTGCAATGTAACCCAATATTGCAAGCTCTGACATTGCAGAAATGTGAAATACAATACACTACATTAACAAAAAACAGCATTAGGATATCTTAATGCATCTTGGAAATATAGACCTGTAAACACAGAGATATAATAGGCGTAAATATCTATCTATGAATATTTATGATGAATGCAAGCTTTACTTTTTGGTAGCAGATTAATAGGCAACATTCCAAGTCAAAGTTGCTCTCATTCACTGTTGTATGGTCCTGACAAAAATACGTATGTTTACGTTTTCTTAAAGTTGTGGCTATTGTGATCAATTTTTTTTATTTACATTTTTTTTAACCTTTATTTAACTAGGCAAGTCAGTTAAGAACAAATTCTTACTTACAATGACGGCCTACCAAAAGGCAAAAGGCATCCTGCGGGAGTTTGGGGTCACTTAGAAATGTCCTTGTTTTCCATGAAAACAGACATGAAATGAGTTGCAAAATATAATCAAGACATTGACAAGGTTTTTAATAATGATTTTTAATTGAAATAATAATTGTGTCCTTCAAACTTAGCTTTCGTCAGAGAATCCTCCATTTGCAGCAATTACAGCCTTGCAGACCTTTGGCATTCTAGTTGTCAATTTATTGAGGTAGTCTGAAGAGATTTCACCGCATGCTTCCTGAAGCACCACCCACAAGTTGGATTGGCTTGATGGGCACTTCTTACGTACAATATGGTCAAGCTGCTCCCACAACAGCTCAATAGGGTTGAGATCTGGTGACTGTGCTGGCCACTCCATTATAGACAGAATACCAGCTGACTGCTTCTTCCCTGAATAGTTCTTGCATAGTTTGGAGCTGTGATTTGGGTCATTGTTCTGTTGTAGGAGGAAATTGGCTCCAATTAAGTGCCGTCCACAGGGTATGACATGGCGTTGCAAAATGGAGTGACAGCCTTCCTTCTTCGAGATCCCTTGAACCCTGTACAAATCTCCCACTTTACCACCACCAAAGCACCCCCAGACCATCCCATCAAGCATTCCTCCAGCATCTTTTCGTTTTTTCTGCGCCTCACAAATGTTCTTCTTTGTGATCCGAACACCTCAAACTTTAGATTTGTCTGTCCATAACACTTTCTTCCAATCTTCCTCTGTCCAGTGTCTGTGTTCTTTTGCCCATCTTAATATTTTATTTTTATTGGCCAGTCTGAGATATGACTTTTTCTTTGCAACTCTGCCTAGAAGGCCAGCATCCCGAAGTCGCCTCTTTACTGTTGATATTGATACTGGTGTTAGGTGGGTACTATTTAATGAAGCTGCCAGTTGAGGACTTGTGAGGCGTCTGTTTCTCAAACTAGACCCTCTAATGTACTTGCCCTCTTGCTCAGTTGTGCACCGGGGCCTCCCACTCCCTTTTCTATTCCGGCAAAGCCAGTTTGCGCTGTTCTGTGAAGAGAGTAGTCAAAGCAAATCAAATTTTATTTGTCACATACACATGGTTAGCAGATGTTAATGCAAGTGTAGCGAAATGCTTGTGCTTCTAGTTCCGGCCATGCAGTAATATCTAACAAGTAATCTAACAATTTCACAACAACTACCTTATACACACAAGTGTAAAGGAATTAATAAGAATATGTACATAAACATTAATGAATGAGCGATGTCCGAACGGCATAGGCAAGATGTAGTAGATGGTATAGAGTACAGAATATACATATGAGATGAGTAATGTAGAGTATGTAAACATTATATAAAGTGGCATTGTTTAAAGTGGCTAGTGATACATTTATTACATACATTTTTCATTATAAAAAGTGGCTAGAGATGAGTCAGTATGTTGGCAGCAGCCACTCAAAGTTAGTGATGGCTGTTTAACAGTCTGATGGCCAGTCTGATAGAAGCTGTTTTTCAGTCTCTCTGTCCCCACTTTGATGCACCTGTACTGACCTCGCCTTCTGGATGATAGCGGGGTGAACAGGCAGTGGCTCGGGTGGTTGTTGTCTTTGATGATCTTTTTGGCCTTCCTGTGACATCGGGTGGTGTAGGTGTCCTGGAGGGCAGGTAGTTTGCCCCCGGTGATGCGTTGTGCAGACCTCACTACCCTCTGGAGAGCCTTATGGTTGTGGGTGGAGCAGTTGCCGTACCAGGCGGTGATACAGCCTGACAGGATGCTCTTGATTGTGCATCTGTAGAGGTTTGAGTGTTTTTGGTGACAAGCCGAATTTCTTCAGCCTCCTGAGGTTGAAGAGGCGCTGCTGCGCCTTCTTCACCACGCTGTCTGTGTGGGTGGACCATTTCAGTTTGTCCGTGATGTGTACGCCGAGGAACTTAAAACAATCCACCCTCTCCACTACTGTCCCGTCGATGTGGATAGGGGGCTGCTCCCTCTGCTGTTTCCTGAAGTCCACGATCATCTCCTTTGTTTTGTTGACATTGAGTGTGAGGTTATTTTCCTGACACCACACTCCGAGGGCCCTCACCTCCTCCCTGTAGGCCGTCTCGTCATTGTTGGTAATCAAGCCTACCACTGTAGTGTCGTCTGTAAATGCCACGCAGTCATGGGTGAACAGGGAGTACAGGAGAGCGCCGAGAATGCACCCTTGTGGGGCTACAGTGTTGAGGATCAGCAGGGTGGAGATGTTGTTTCCTACCCTCACCACTTGGGAGAGGCCCGCCAGGAAGTCCAGGACCCAGTTGCACAGGGCGGGGTCGAGACCCAGGGTCTCGAGCTTAATGACATGTTTGGAGGGTACTATGGTGTTAAATGCTGAGCTGTAGTCGATGAACAGCATTCCTACATAGGTATTCCTCTTGTCCAGATGGGTGAGAGCAGTGTGACTGTGTCATCTGTGGACCTATTGGGGCGGTATGCAAATTGGAATGGGTCTAGGGTGTCAGGTAGGGTGGAGGTGATATGGTCCTTGACTAGTCTCTCAAAGCACTTCATGATGACGGAAGTGAGTGCTACGGGCCAAAAATCTACTCCAACAAGTCAAAATACATTTCTATTTACTCCTCAGACACCCTAAAATGTAATCAAACTATAATATTTATTTCGGAAAGAAGTATGTTCAAAAGGGAAACGATTTTAGCAGGTGCGCAACTTTGCCAAAAACACGGATTTCCAAGACTGTGTCCTCATACAAAAACTGTAATTTCCTATTTGTTTTTGAAGTTTCAAGCCTGAAACCTTGAACATAGACTGCTGACACCCTGTGGAAGCCATAGGAATTGCATCCAGGGAGCTATTTTACAATATGACCTTTCTCTTGCAATTCCGGTTGGTTTTTCTTTTGATTTTCTCCCACCATATCTATTGTGTTATATTCTCCTGTATTATTTTAACATATCTACAAACTTCAAAGTGTTTTCTTTCCAATGGTACCAATTATATGCATATCCTGGCTTCAGGCCCTGAGTTGCAGGCAGTTTACTTTGGCATGTCATTCAGGCAGAAATTGAGGAAAAAGGGGCCAATCCCTAAGAAGTTTTAACAATGTCTACACGGTATTTCTGATTAATTTTACATTAATTTAATGGACAATTTTTTAAAAATTTCTTTATAAAACAAGGACATTTCTAAGTGACCCCAAATGTTTCAATGGTAGTGTATATAAATATAGGACAAAACACACATCACGACAAGAGAGACAACAACACTAAATAAAGAGAGACCTAAGACAATAACTTAGCAAGGCACATGACAACACAGCATGGTAGCAACACAACATGGTAGCAGCCCAAAACATGCTACAAACATTATTGGGCACTGACAACAGCATAAAGGGCAAGAAGGTAGAGACAACAATACATCATGCAAAGCAGCCATAACTGTCCGTAAGAGTGTCCATGATTGAGTCTTTGAATGAAGAGATTGAGATAAAGCAGCTTGTTTCAGTCACTAGCTGCATCGAACTGAAAAGAGGAGCAACCCAGGGATGTGTGTGCTTTAGGGATCGTTAACAGAATGTGACTGGCAGAACGTATGTTGTATGTGGAAGATAAGGGCTGCAGTAGATATCTCAGATACGGGGCAATGAGGCCTAAGAGGGTTTAAAAAATAAGCATCAACCAGTGGGTCTTGCAACGGGTATAATTGGCTCTAAGAAAAACAAGTGGGCTCAGACACTGAAAACGGTAATTTTCTTTTCAGTTCAAATTTCCTCTTGTACATTAGGGGGGCTCACTAGATTTGACTAATCCAATATGACACCCAAAATCCAATATGGCTGCCACAATAGCATTAAATGGTGGGTAAATCATCTGTATGTAGAAAGCTTTCAGATTTGTGTCCTGTTCTTATGACCTTAACTCAGTACTATTTCTGTGCAATTCTACTTTGTTGGAAATCCAATATGCCTGCCAGAATTACACTCGAAACACGTTTGTCTGGGCATATACTGACCAAAAATATGAACACAACCATTTCAAAGATTTTACTGTTACAGAATGTGGAAATCAGTCAATTGAAATACATGGTATTAGGCCCTAATCTATGGAATTCACATGACTGGGAATACAGATATGCATCTGTTGGTCACAGATATCTTTAAAAAAAATTGGTCTCAGGATCTCGTTACGGTATTTCTGTGTCATTGATACAAATGCAATTGTGTTCGTTGCCTGTAGCTTATGTCTGCCTATACTATAACCCCACCGCCACCACGGGGCACTCTGTACACAACCCTGACATCAGCAAACCGCTCACCCCACACAATGCCATACACGTGGTCTGCGGTTTTGAGGCTAGTTGGACGTACTGCCAAATTGTCTAAAAACGACGTTGGAAGCGGCTTATGGTGGAGAAATGAACGTTCAATTCTCTAGCAACAGCTCTGGTGGACATTCCTGCAGTCAGTATGCCAATTGCACGCTCCCTCAAAACTTGAGACACCTGTGGCATTGTGTTGTGTGACAAAACTGCACATTTTAGAGTTTCCTTTTATTGTCCCCAGCACAAGTAATGATCAGCTTCTTGATATGCCACATCTGTCAGGTGGATGGATTATCTTGGCAAAGGAGAAATATGCACAAACAGGGATGTAAAATGTGTGCACAAAATTTGAGAGAAATAATAATTTTTGTGTGTATGGAACATTTCTTCAATCTTTTATTTCAGCTCATGAAACATGGGACCAACACTTTACATGTTGCGTTTATATTTTTGTTCAGTGAAGAAAAGGCAACAGACTGCTTGGCATGGCAACATACATTTTTCAAAGTTTACAAGCCTCTTTGAGGATCAATGAGGCAACTCAGAGGCTCCAGCGTAAGGAGAGCAAATCCAACCCTGGGCTCTTGACACCCTCTCCCTAACTTTACATCTTTCCCCAACTGTTGGTATAACTTGTGCCTCCAGAATTGAGCTCTTTAAGTCACCTCCTTATCATTTAGAAGGGAGCTTTGATTCACAACTAGTCCATTACGGCTTCCTGAATCCAACATGACTTTCCGCTGGCTCACTGCATTAGTGGTCCACATTGGGATGTTCGGGGGGGGCACTCTAATGCTATTCAGGTTGAGCTGGCACATTTCTTTTTCCAGAAAACCATGTCCCCCATCCTGTCTGTCTGCCATGGAGGTGCTGTATGTTAACTTGGTGACATTATGGAGTGTGTGTAGAATGCAACCACACATGATGAGAAGCACATAAGGCAGGTGTTCACTATAATGAACCAACACAACCTGACACTCATTGACAAGAAATGCCATCAACTTACGAGGCCTTCACATATTATGGTAGGAATTGCACCTCTCCAATGTCAAGGCCTGAATGTTCAGGCCTGAAGGTCCTGAATCTCCCAGAACTGTTCTCAATAGGCCCACTCCACAATAATTCCTCCCCTCTGGCAGTTACTAATGACAGAGACACCATGGAACTGGACTGCCAAAGGTCAGGAGGCCATTCGACCCTGACTAAATTACAAGAGTAGGGCCTTAAATAACAAAATCCTTCAACCCACTGAGCACACACTTGTTGAATCAATGTTGTTTCCACATCATTTCAATGAAATGACGTTGAATTGACGTCTATGCCCACTGGGAAGGAACCTTGAATCCCAAAAAATCGAATTACGATGTCTGAACCCACTTGATATCTTTATAGCAGATTACCATAGCCACAACATCAAAAAACATGTGTAACTGTATGTATTCTTGTCAGGCAGGACCACACAGCAGTGAATGAGAGCAAATCTGACTTGGAAGGTTGTCTATTAACCAGTTAACAAAAAGTAAAGCATACATTAATCTTAAATATTCATAGTTGACATTTCCGCCTGTTGTGTCTGTGGGGGGACAGGCCTATGCAAGATACCCTAATGCTGTTTTGTTTGTGTATGTAGGTTACATTAGCTTTTGGTGTCCTTCCCACCTCCAGCCAGGCATTATTCTGCACTTTTTGAATTTAGGGGTTGTGGCACAATATCTATCAATTTAACCACTTTTGCAGTAAAATATTTTTACACAACCATCCATTTCATAAATGGGAGACATTAGGGATGTGAAAATACATGGTCGTGTATTGTTCTACTTTGGGTAGGGGTATCTAAAAATATGGTGGACCTTGCCACTAGCCTATAAAGACTTGCTCATCAGGACCAGGTTTTGGCTTGAACAGTACACTGCACACTGCAGTCTCAGACAATACGATCTTTCTCTCACTTTCCTTCTGGCATTCTCTCTCTCTCTCTTTCTCATGTTTACCCCCCCTCCTCCTCTTCTCTCTGTAGGATCTTCCCAGAGTCCCTGCGTTGGCTCCTGGCCACCCAGCACTACGGCTGCTCTAAAGCCATGATGCTCCGCATCGCCAGGAAGAACCAGGTCGACATGACAACTGAACCCAGCGGTATTCTAGCAGGTGAGGAAGATGGAGAGACAGGGAAATGTAGACAGACATCAAAAAAGAAGAGAGATGGAGAGATAGAGACGTGGTAGGTGATGATACACAGATGGGAGAGGTGGAGAGAACGAGGGGATATGGAGAAGTAGAGAGAAAGAGGAGAGATGGAGAGGCAGGAGAAACCCTGAGTTAAACAGAACCACACTTATTCCATCAGTGTCTACACACACCTCTGGTTTGTAGTTGGCCATGCAGAAGATACAGTTGAAATCGGAAGTATACACTTAGGTTGGAGTCATTAAAACTCGTTTTTCAACCACTCCACAAATTTCTTGTTAACAAACTATAGTTTTGGCAAGCCGGTTAGGACATCTACTTTGTGCATGACACAAGTCATTTTTCCAACAATTGTTTACAGACAGATTATTTCACTTATAATTCACTGTATCACAATTCCAGTGGGTCAGAAGTTTACATACACTAAGTTGACTGTGCCTTTAAACAGCTTGGAAAATTCCAGAAAATGATGTCATGGCTTTAGAAACTTCTGATAGGCTAATTGACATAATTTGAGTCAATTGGAGGTGTACCTGTGGATGTATTTCAAGGCCTACTTTCAAACTCAGTGCCTCTTTGCTTGACATCATGGGGAAATCAAAAGAAATCAGCCAAGACCTCAGAACAAAAACAATGTAGACCTCCACAAGTCTGGTTCATCCTTTGGAGCAATTTCCAAACGCCTGAAGGTACCACTTTGATCTGTACAAACAATAGTACGCAAGTATAAACACCATGAGACCACGCAGCCATCATACCGCTCAGGAAGGACACTTGTTCTGTCTCCATGAATGTACTTTGGTGCGAAAAGTGCAAATCAATCCCAGAACAACAGCAAAGGACCTTGTGAACATGCTGGAGGAAACAGGAACAAAAGTATCTATAGCCACAGTAAAACGAGACCTATATTGACATAACCTGAAAGGCCGCTCAGCAAGGAAAAAGCCACTGCTCCAAAACCACCATAAAAAAAGCCAGACTAAGGTTTGCAACTGCACATGGGGACAAAGATCGTACTTTTTGGAGAAATGTCTGGTCTGATGAAACAAAAATAGAACTGTTTGGCCATAATGACCATCGTTATGTTTGGAGGGAAAAGGGGGAGGTTTGCAAGCCGAAGAACACCATCCCAACCGTGAAGCACGGGGGTGGCAGCATCATGTTGTGGGGGTGCTTTGCTGCAGGAGGAACTGGTGCACTTCACAAAATAGATGGCATCATGAGGATGGAAAATTATGTGCATATATTGAAGCAACATCTCAAGACATCAGTCAGGAAGTTAAAGCTTTGTTGCAATTGGGTCTTCCAAATGGACAATGCCCCCAAGCATACTTCCAAAGTTGTGGCAAAATGGCTTAAGGACACAAAGTCAGGGTATTGGAGTGGCCATCACAAAGCCCTGACCTCAATCCCATAGAAAATCTGTGGGCAGAACTGAAAAAGCGTGTGCGAGCAAGGAGGCCAACAAACCTGACTCAGTTACACCAGCTCTGTCAGGAGGAATGGGCCAAAATTCACCCAACTTATTGTGAGAAGCTTGTGGAAGGCTACCCGAAACGTTTGACCCAAATTAAACAATTTAAAGGCAATGCTAACAAATAAAAATTGAGTGTATGTAAACTTCTGACCCACTGGGAATGTGATGAAAGAAATAAAAGCTTAAATAAATAATTTTCTCTGCTATTATTCTAACATTTCACATTCTTAAAATAAAGTGTTGATCCTAACTGACTTTAAACAGGTCATTTTTTACTTGGAATAAAATTGTATTTAATGTCAGGAATTGTGAAAAACTGAGTTTAAATGTATTTGGCTAAGGTGTATGTAAACTTCCGACTTCAACCGTACGTATGGGATGTCACACGTAGACTCACAACAACACATTGTCAATTGCATTTGCACGGATTGTATTGTGGTTATACACAACATGCAGCAGCAGGTCTCTGATTTCAGTTATGAAATGTGTATGCAATGGATTCAGTCATTCAGACACAGTGACACACACGGACTATGCAGGTACACGTTCATTTTAACATGTGCAACTGCAGGACTCTAGTTAAATTTGATGAAATATCTGCACAGCTTAATCCCAGACACACACACAGATATAAAATCTGAGAAAATATTTTAAAGCTGGGAGCAGATTAATAGGTACTGCTTGATCAATAAAATAAAGTGTTTTATTTCAGATCTCATACACACACATCCACCCACAGAAGAACATTACTAAAGAGTCTGTTTGGTGTGGATTTCCCGAGGTGCTGGCTGGCTCTGGCTCTGTCTCTGTCTCTCTGTGTGTGTGTGTGTGTGTGTGTGTGTGTGTGTGTGTGTGTGTGTGTGTGTGTGTGTGTGTGTGTGTGTGTGTGTGTGTGTGTGTGTGTGTGTGTGTGTGTGTGTGTGTGTGTGTGTGTGTGTGTGTGTGTGTGTGTGTGTGTGTGTGTGCGTGCGTGCGTGCGTGTGTATTGCCCTGCCAGTGGGAAGGTCTTACAGCATGTTGTGTCTCACCACCAGAACTGGAACATGAGCTGCATAAGAAGCCAAAGAGGACCTGCATCATCAAGATGACTAGCACCAGAAACTTTTGGAAGAACATTGTGGTGCTCTGTGTCAACTCGTAAGTCTCTCTCTCTCTCTCTCTGTGTGTGCAGCTGAGCAAAATCAAGTCAAATCTTGTTTTTCTTGGCAAACAATTGGTGTAGACCAGGTATTCCCAAACTGCCATCGGGGGTACGCCAAATAAGATACAAACAAGTGTACTTTTTTTCCCTTCACATTTTCAAACAGTCCATTAATATTTTCCAACAGGGGTATACATTTGAGTGAATTTTTTTCCCTCGCCTGAGTAGCCTCGTTTCACTGCCAAAAATAAAACGAAACCATCTAGTGTTCAGCGAAATACCAACACAATGTCAAATACAGGTAGCCTCGTTAAATAATTAACATCCAATCACATTAACCGTTACTCTCTCACGGGAATTCCACTAACGGTCCGTAAGTAGCCAAATGTAGCTGCTGCTAATGTTGGTATCTGTACTGATGGAGCAAAAGCCATGAAAGGGAGACATAGTGGAGGAATTATCCACCTGCTAAGGAACTGATTTTGCTCTTACCAAGAATGTGTTTATGCATGTAAATCAGGCACAGACTGTGTGTGGAAAATGATTTAAGACAGACTCTCTCCAATACCACCAACATTGTTTTGCATCCTTTCAAGCAATTCTCATTAACCTGTGGTGAGTTATTCACATTTCTGATTAGCAAATAAAGTTGTACATGTAAGATGGTTAAATAAAGAGCAAAATTTTGATTATCAATAATGTTTTATTTGTGCCCTGGTCCTATCTCTTTGTCAGATTGACGAGCCGGGTTGTGACAAAAACCACCACTCATTCTTATGTTCAATAAATGTGTTTAATGTGTGTATCTGCTGATGACCCTGGTGCTAGAGGGGTATCCACCACTGGAGGTTTGAAGAGTTACGGGACTAAAATGTTTATGTGGAACCACTGATTAGGCTAACAGTGAAATCCACCACTCTTTTCCAGCAATGCAGAGTTAAAGATAAAAAATAATATTAAATAGTGATCTGCTGAATAAATACACAGTAAATGATGAATAACAACCACTGTTTTGCATTTACCAAGGGCAATGTGTTTATGTGTTTATCTGCTGGTTCCCCATGAAGAAGACAAGGTATCCACCACTGTTTTGCTCTACCAATAATGTGTTTATGTGTGTAACTGCTGGTTGAACCTGGGTCTCCCACTTGGAAAACCAATGTCATAACCCTGAGACCAAGAGGAGGGTGACACTGATTTTAAGTTACTTCATCGCACTAGCGTCAATCCCACTCACCTCCGCTACATGTGTCTCTCTCTCTCTCTCTGCTGATTGACGGGGTACGGTATCCACCACTGTTTTGCTCTTACCAATAATGTGTTTATGTGTGTATCTGCTGGTTGACGGGGTACGGTATCCACCACTGTTTTGCTCTTACCAATAATGTGTTTATGTGTGTATCTGCTGGTTGACGGGGTACGGTATCCACCACTGTTTTGCTCTTACCAATAATGTGTTTATGTGTGTATCTGCTGGTTGACGGGGTACGGTATCCACCACTGTTTTGCTCTTACCAATAATGTGTTTATGTGTGTATCTCTGTAGATTGACGGGGTACGGTATCCACCACTGTTTTGCCCGCAGTATGATGGACCCAGAGGCCCCTGTGTCGGCCATGTTCAATGCCGACTACTACACCATGGCCGGCATCGCCGTAGCAACCTGCCTGGCGCTGTGCCCGGCCGTGGCGTTCATGGGACGTCGGGGCGGACTCCTCACCTTCATGATCATCACCGCCCTGGCATCACTGCTGCAGCTGGGCCTGCTAAACTGTGAGTAGAGTACAGACAAGTGTTGTGCATTTAACACACGTGAAACACACACACACACACACACACACACACGGAAATTCGATGTCCAAGAAATAAACCTTTAGGTCAACCGCCGGCCTTTGAAAGCCCACGTTTTGTCAGATGTTTTAATGAGTGAGCAATGTGGGCATCCCCCTCATAGTCATCATCCACAAAGAGTTGTTTACATGGAAATTACAAAGCCACAACATCTCATTATATCCCGAACCTGTTACACACAAAGGACTGTACTCTGATAATGGAGTTATTTCAGTGATTCAGAGGAGTCACTACCAGAATGCCCTTTTCCGGATCATTGCCTCTGTTGTCCTCATATCAGATCTGTATCGGTCAGAAAAATCATGAGATTCTCTCATGGCTGTACTCATTTTCACTGTTTTTCTTCCCCCACCCTTGACCTTGCCTTGAATGCAGTGATTGGGAAGTACAGCCTTCGCCATGACACAGGTACACTTTGACTTTATAAAATTCACAGATGGAAAAAATATGCCAATCAGGTGCTCTGGGTTGCAGCTCCACAGGCCAGGCTCATGTTCCATCTGTTGATGTTGTGTGGTAGAATCAACAAAACAGTCGTTAAACAAAATGAAAGGCTGGCCAGTACACCAACTGTTTTCCGTGATCAGTTCTCTGTTATGACTAGACCCAGTAATTGACATTTGTATATTTATGATGTACAGTATGTGTCTCACCTCCTCTCTCATGATTCTCATCCTTCTCGCCTGGTTAGTTCTGAGGGACACACTAAACAGGAAGTTCTCGGTGGCATTCTCCATCATCGGAATGTTCTCCTCTCACGCCGTCAGCACCCTCAGCATCTTCTTCTGCGCTGAGATCACTCCCACCGTCATCAGGTAACACACACACACACACACTATGTATGGTCTGACCGCACCCACACCAACAGTTATTGGATTCCTATAACACACTTATTTGGTAAAATGATGTCCCGCCAAGTACGTTTGTGTTAGAATGGCTTACTAGCGCCATCTTGTGGTGTAGTCTGTATGTGTCATATAAATGCAATTTGACCGACTATTGTTCAGGAATATCAGCCTGGTCTCGTAGACTAGACTGGTAATATAGTAAAGATACGTCTGAGACACTCAAATGAGTATGATATGTTACGTTTGCTATGGTTACATAAGACAGAAGGTTACTTAAGGCAAAAACGATGGTAGAGTGGTTGCATGTTCATATCTCATCACGGACAACTTTAGCATTTTAGCTAATCAGCAACTTTGTAACTACATACTACTTTTTAACTACTTTGCAACTACTTAGCATGTTAGCTAACCCTTCCCCTAACCTTAACCCCTAGCCTAGAAATTGTTAGCCACAAGAAATTTAAATTCGTAACATATATGTTTTGCAAATTCGTAACAAATTGGAATTCGTAACATATCATATGAATTATACTTCTTAACATTTCATAGGACAAACGGATGATGGACATCCACAAATGAATACATACCATACGAAACGTAACATATCATACTAATTGGAGTGTGCCGATTTACTATTACAATGTTACTTGTACCCGATTCCCGGTTGATAATCTTTTTTTATGTTGTCTGGTTTCAGTGTTTGGCTAGTCGTTTCTGAAACTAGACTCTCCCTCTTTGTCTCCCTCTCTCGTCAGGGGTGGTGGTCTGGGTCTGGTCCTGGCCAGTGCTGGTTTCGGCATGCTGACGGCCCCTATCATGGAGCTCCACAACCAGAAGGGCTACTTCCTGCACCACATGATCTTCGCCGCCTGCACCCTGCTGTGTATCATCTGCCTGCTACTGCTGCCTGAGCCGCGCAACCAACCCCTGCCAGAGAGCCTCGTGGACGGGGAGAGCTACACCCGCCAGCCCCTGCTCACCCACCGGCCTGGAGAACAGCACCTCCTTCTCACTAAGCCTGGGGATAGGGACTTCTACTCCCGCGTCCATGATACGCCGCTGCGTCTTACGGCCACCGGGGGCGCCACAGCAGCAGCGGCTACTGCTCTTGCAGCAGTGCCTACGTCTTTTGCGTACGCTACCGGAGGAGAGGTGATCAGTAATAGTATGGTGGTAAATGGCGTAGGAGGGTCATTGTAGCAGCAAACACACACTCCCCCCCGACACACACAGACAGAGGATAGGACAAGACTGTGCTGTGGGGATAGCTTGAACTGTCCCACTCCTGGTCACTATTATGACTGGTCTGATTCATTCAGTCCTGCTGGTAAGATTCTTCCATGAGGAACTCTTTCATTTTTAAAACTTTAAAAAACCTTCCGTTTGGTTTAATCAAGAAATGATGGCCCTCTCATTATCACCCTCAGACACTCAATATGATTTATTAATATGATTTATTAAGTATTTGAGGGCCTGCAATAGAACAGGATATTCTTGAAACAAACAATGGGAGTTATTCACACACCTGTGTATGTCTTTGCAATGAACAGAAACTCATTACAATGACTTACATCTATTTGTGCCCATAGGGTAGTTGTTGCCACGGGTTGGCGGTGTGTCTATGGGTACCATGGTCCCAGCATGGGACTGGGGAGGGATGTCATGGTGTCGGTTGTACGTTATAAGCAGAGTGGTGTACTCTAAACACATAGAGAGACACATATAGAGCAGCAGAGCAGACATGTTTCATTTGAAATGTCTTTCAACAGTGATGTGTGCTCTATGCATTTCAAATTCTATTAGCGTAACTTTTTGCACTAAAATTCAAAGTTCAATCAAATGTAATCAAAATGTGTCAGTCAGCTCGTTTGAGACACTGGTTTTGGGTGAAACTGCTGCAATCTAAATGTAATAAAAGGAGAGGTCAGGCCTATATACTGAAGCCTACTTGATGGGTTCAATTGTGAATTTCTGCCTCCCACCCACCTGTCAAAAGTCCAAGTTGGCACTTTATCCTTAGTAGTAGTATAATCAATGTAAATACTTAAGAAAACTGAGTACTGCAACCCCTATTAAATGTTGGTGAATGACAGCCCAAAACCTAAAGAAACTGTGATGGCTTAGGAAATTAGTTTGGACTTTGAATCTTTTTGTGTTTTTATTTCCATATTCTATGGAAAAATCAAAGGCATCGAGTGTTGAGTGGACAATGCTAATGTCCAGTTAGTTACTAGTATGTCTGCGTCCCAAATAGCAGTCTATTCCTTACATAGTTCACTACTTTTGAGCTTTGACCAGAGCACTATGGGCCCTGGTCAAAAGCAGTGTACTACATAGGGAGTTGAGTGCCATTTGGGATGCAGGCTGTCTACTGCTACCACTATGAAACATCTCAGTTATTGAATGGCTTTATCACAATGGTTGTTCAGTTTTAAAAATCCTCTGATTTCAACTGGACAGGTGACTGAAAATAATCTATAAGTAATTCAGTATTTATTTTTTGTCATGTTGCCAAGGGGATTATTGTCGCTCGACATACCTCTAGTTTAAGCTAATTTTCACCTGGTAAAAAATGTTAGTTGTATATTGCTGTTTTTAGTACTTGTTTAAACCGCTCTCTAGCACGGTTAAATGTCTGGCCATGCCATGAATCACAATGTCTATAGGGGTTTTGAAATGGTTAGTGTCTAGAATAGATTAAGTTATAATGCAATAGAGTGATCTAGTTAGAATAGCTGTGGCTGACAGTGTTTGTATACAAACTTTATACTCTTACAAATGATTGAATACCAAATGTAAGGTATGTATTAATGTGCCATCCATTGACAATGCATGGACTATCATACGTTTTATGTACTATGCATATCAAATAGTTTTCATAGCACATTTTGTCACACGTATAGCTGACCTTAAAAAGGCCAAGTATACTCTATACATTTCTACCATGAACTATATTTGAAGCAAATGGCACATATTTTGACACCTTGTATGGTTTATTTGTAAATGTTTTCGGCAATGAAATGTGGTAAATAAAATGAATTTCCATGAGTGATCGATTGTGAACCACTAATATTTTGTACGTGTTTATTTTTTATATATGATGCATTTGCTATATTAAAGCCATAAATGTTGTTTTGATAATACACTTGTTGATAATGTCAAATAAATGAACTAATGAGGTGATACATGTCTAGACTGAGTTTGTGGGCAGTGGGCACAGAAAATATAGTGTGTCTGCAGCCTCTACACAGAGACGTCTCTGGTTAGATCTCACTCATGAGTGCTAAAACAGCCATCGACAGAACATTCCAGACAGGTAATGTTGTTTTTCTTTACATTGTTTTATTTTGGTACAAAACAATTAAACTAGTAAAAAAAAGAAGGGGGGAAAGGTTAAAACTTGTCAGGGTGAACTTCCATCTCTTTCTTTATCCTGTTCTCTACCAGCAGAGACAGGTTGGAGTCAGTCATGGGCAGGCCGTAGCTCACATACACCTGTTTCTTAGTCCTTTTAGCTGAAACACAAAGGAGACGGAGGACAGCTGGGTTAGTGGTGTTTCAGATGGTGAAAGCTGACACCAACAATAGAACATAATACTGGTTAGTAGTTTAAGCATCTAGCGTTCGGTTATTGTTCTGAAGAACATATAGCTATCAACGAAATCACTATATAATTGATGGATAGACAGATTTGACTGTATAAACAACGTTGTGGCAGCCTAAAATTGCCATCAGATCATTTTGATGTTAGTAGCCTCGTGTTGGGTAACAATAGAGGCGTCAGGGATCAAATATCTAGCTTCCCATTCTTTACTTGGATGAGTTCGAGCAAACTAACTCAGCAAATACCAAAATCTAGAAATTCATGACATACAGAGACTGTGCTTGTGTGTATTTATATATGAATTGGTGGTTTGTTGTCCCCCATAATGAAATTGAGGAGGACTATCGATCTGTCTGTCTCCGTATGTACACGTTAGTACATATGTAAGTCACACACAATCTCAGACACCACTGGCCTGATACTGACTAAATGTGGGTGATATATATAGATATATACATGTGTGTGTATATATAGATATATACATGTGTGTGTATATATAGATATATACATGTGTGTGTATATATATGTATGTGTGTGTATACACACACACACACACAGGTAGATTAATCGGTATCTGCTTTTTTTTGGTCCTCCAATAATTGGTATCTGCATTGAAAAATCATAATCTGTTGACCTCAAGTTAAGTTCCCAAAATGCCACGTGCATTCACTTAAATCAGTAGATTCATATCAACCTAACCATCACGAACGTTTAATTTGATCAAATAGCTATAACATTTTTTGTTGACCAAATTCGACACACATTGACCTCCATACAAAAATTCGTGGCCAGATTTGGAGCAGAGTAAAAACCTCTTGCTCTCTGAGAGAACAAATACCCATGAGAGAGAGATGATATTGACAGGATGAAAGGGTGCTTACTCAATCTCTGCGCCAGTGAATTTGGAGTGGTGTCCGATGGGTCCCCCAGGACTAACGTAGACAGCGGCATCGAATCCTGAATATATATATATATAAATAAACACAGATACGTAGGTTAGCTAAATTACAAATAGCACATAGCATCATCAGCCGTTAGAATAACGTTACAGTAGCGTAGCTAGCTAACAACATTGCACGGTGAAGCTAACTAACAATCCATCTGTTAGCTAGTCTGCTTTAAAACAATACATTTACAGTAGACTACTCACAAATTTACTTTCCATTGAAACAGCCAAGTTGGACAAGACGGGGTTCGAGCCCACCCAAAGGAAAAATCCTCCATTGAGTTTTATGACGTGAAAGTGAACCGTTTGCTCGAGAATCTTCTCGGAGAAATCGTGCACTGTAATGGCATCGCCTACTGCTCCACTTTCTGCTATGTTCATATTGAATAGATGTTTATATGAAGACAATGAAACCAGACCATTATTCAAACATTTCAACCACCTCATGTGCGTTCATAAACAACAAGTCACTTCCTTGTTTTCTTCGTCGTTGGTATTCTTTTTAGGTTGGGTTTATCGTTGGTTAGCATCCAACGTTAAGGTGCAATACCGCCACCTACTGTAGTGGAGTGTAGGCCAGAGACAGGGAGAAACTAAATAACAAAATATACTCGATATACTCTTTAAACTAATTTCCTGTATCCCCTTCTCCCTCATACTAGATCTCAGCCTCTCTCTTTCCCTCTGATACTGCCCACACTGTAGCAATACATGCCCCAAGGTCTCTGTTTCCAAGCAATAATCACACTTTCCTGTTGGAAGCTTTTCTATCACATTTAAGGACTTATTCAACTGGTTGTGTTCCACCCTTAATCTTGTAAAAATAGCCTCCTCTCTTCTGTCTCTTCCTGCCGTCCTCCCCTCCCCGACTTTCCTCTGTACTTGAAATAAATGACTGCTCTTAGTATCTCTATTCCACTGCTCCTGCCATCTCTGCATCATCACTGTCCATATCAGGCTTTTTGCCCCTGCCTTGCTCATCGAAACTAAAACATTAACATCCCCACTTCTAAGTGCTTGTACATCAGCCAGCACATCAACTGCCTCGTTCCCCTCCACCTCCACATGGGCTGGGACCCAAGTAAAACTTATCTGTATACCCATCTGTCCAATCCTGCCATGGGTTTGTAGCACCTCATAAAACAGGTCTTGTTTGCTACGTAACCTAAAGGACTGGAGACTCATTAACACTGCACATGAATCAGAACAAATAACTACTATGTCTGGCTTGACTTCCTCCACTCACTGCAAGGTCAACGGTAATCTGCAATGGCATATCCCCCATCTCCACCTGTAGTGCAGCCACTGGGGACGTCCGAAATGCCCCACTACATATTCTGAGTCCTTGCCCCTGTATGACATCTAGCCTTTCCAATGATGTCCGGGCTGCCGAACCATACGGTATACTGCCATAGTCTATTACAGGTCGGATCAATGCAACGTACATGGTCCACAATGAGGAACGGCCAGCCCCCCCACTCCTTCCCCATCAGACAGTGCATCACATTTAGCACCTTCTTACACTTTCCCACAACTCTCACAATGTGTTCTGCCCAGGTCAGTCTAGTGTCAAAGTATACCCCAAGGAACCTGAAGGCCCCCACCCTCTCCAAGTTTCTCACATATACCCTAAAGCATATCTCATCATCCACCTTCCTCCAGGTAAAGAACACTGTCTGAGTTTTCTCTACAGAGAACCTGAATCCCCACATTAATGCCTACCACATCAATTGCTTCCTGTACCTTCCTGACTATGTTTGGCACATTTCTTCCCCTCTTCCATAAGGCCCCGTCATCTGCAAATAACAACCTCCCAATATCCGGCTGTACCTGAGAGTAAACATCATTGACCATGATTGAGAACAACAGAGGACTAATCACGCTCCCCTGTGGTGTACCATTATCCACATTTTTTGGTATCGTAGCGTTCACACATTTTGTTAGTGCATGCCGCCATCCTACTGTGCGGTAGTGTGTGATCGATCACGTTACATTTGTGATACAAAAATAAAAAGGAAGAAAAAAATATATCTAATAATTGCACCACCAACCAACCCTACACCGATATACCACTATTTCATAAAAATCTGAGAACCATCTTATAACTCTTCTGCAGTAAAATCTCATACACCCAGGTACTTCTCTGCAGCTGGCACTTACACTCATTAAAATCCCACTACCCCATTCCACTACTACTTTCACCCTATCTGCTCCTGCACCATACCAATGGCCTGCCTGGAACACCACCACTCAACACACTCTGTAACTCTTAACTCAATTCTCGTATACCCAAATATGTCTCTGCAGCTGCCACCACAACATCTATTTAATGTGATTTACGATACATTTCTGCGGTACAGTTGATAACCATTGCTATCAGTGGTGCCTGCTGAGGGGAGGATGGCTCATAATAATGTCTGGAATGGAGTAAAATGGATGGACCGGAGTGAATGGAATGGTATCAAACACTTGAAAACCATGTTTTTGATACCATTCCATTTACTCCATTCCAGACATTGTTATGAGCCGTTCTCCCCTCAGCAGCCTCCACTGATTGCTATGAATGCTAAGAAGCCAACCTTACTGAAGCATATGTAACAGGTAAGAAATAGCGTTTAGCTCAGTTCAGCCTTGGGAGGTTGAGCAACAAACAGAAATGGGTCTCTGTTGGCCAACACATTTAACCTCACCACAGTACTTAGTAGTAGTGGCACCTTTCCTATGAGTATATGGTGAAAAGTTACAAATAACTCACCATATGCAGCTTGAATACAACCAACGAAACCATAGCAAAGAGTTTAGCAGTCTTACAGCATTTATATCATCCCAATAACAAACAAACAAATAAAAAATAAAGAATGACACCCATTACTGTGTACATGGAGTCTGTATGAGGGCTGGAAGGGACAAAAATAATAGAAGTAGTCTGCGGTAATATAATTCTCCTACGAATGGCTAATTAGGCCTAGATGTTCATTATTAACAGCGTCTATGCTTATGTCAAACAACTGAAAAGTCCACACTTTAGACGTCCTCTTCTTGTAGGACATAAACAGACATTGATGTTACTTCCGTGGGAATCTTTTATAACTAAATCACTACAACTCACGGCTATCTTCTGGTTTCGGTAACAATGTCAAGTCGGTAGCGGACTCGTACAATATGACACTGGTTACACAATATGGAGATTTAAAGAAAGAGAGAAAGAGAAATAACACTTGGATACATTTGTAACTAAGCTTAGTTTATCCCTAATAACTTGCCCTGAATTGCTATTATGGGTAAGAAGTAGTGAAGTAGTGAAGGTCTTCATCGTATATCTCTGCTGGGCCCAGGCCTTCGTGGGCCAGGTGCACTTGGTAATAAGGGTTCGATGGAGGCCTTGTTCTTCAGATGGCCCTCTCCTTCATTCTCGGGTGTAAGTCTCTGATTGTCCACAAGATGTCGCACTGTCCTTCTTAGTTGTCTGTTTAATTGCACTCATTCTGGAAGAGTGGTCTGCTGAGGACCGTGTCGATGATCCCAGAGTGGTGATGAAAGCCGCGTAGACAAACAATGATTTGAAGAGAATAACCAGATGGTCCTGCTTAAATTCACCTTCTTAGATACAGTATAGCTACTCAACCATAGCATGGATTCCTTTGTCTTCTTCAACCTTGTGTTGCATTTCGGGGTCGACTAATCATAGACCTCAGCTGCAGCTTGTGGCCCTTCTAGTCTGATATGTCAATTCTTAACTAAAAAGGGGGCGTTTACGTCACATTGACATGCTCTCTGGGTTCCCTGAGGCGTGTCTAGTTACGAGGCAAGGTATCACAATTTACAATGATCTCAGTCAGAGAACTAAAATCACAGTCTTATCATCAGAAAAACATTCTCTTTATCCTGGATATTATGTAAACATGATATACCCTTCAACATGAAAACCCTTCAAGTTACAATGTTTCCATTATGACATTACTTTTAATGATCTCACAAAATAGACAATAATCTTTCACATTCCATTTCTCATCATTTCTAAGTTCTTGGGCAGTAAACTCTTCATAAGGCACACAGAAATTCCGATCACCCAAACTAGGCACCAAAAGGAATCGTCTGCTGCCTATGGTTTATGATCGAGTGAGGTGTCATAAAACCCCCACATCCACCCCCCATTGTGTTCCTGATAAGCTACGACTGGGGGTGTGGCAATTTTCACATGGGTGCTGTCGTGCCAAAATCCTACATTTAGAACCCTTTTCAATCTATAGATATTCTCCAGTTCAACAACCGGCAACGTCAGTAAAAATACACCCTCTGTGTGTGTACTCTGCAGTTGGTTATAAGGAGTCCTAAATTATCGCGGAGAACGATTCCCTTTGGGGGTCCACTCGTGAGTACATCTGCTGGGTTGGTTTTGACTAGGGCGCAGTGTCAGGATCAGCCAAAGGAACTCCATCCTACAAAAACGCTTAATTAGAGATATTGTTTGATTATTTCAGTGGTTTTGGTTTTTGTAAACGAAAACGTTATGACACAACAAATGTTGCTGATTTCCCTATTTCAAACAGCACAGGGCAGTACAATATCAACAGTGACAACGAACGTATATCTTGTAGCTGGGAAGAGAAGGTAAGGTGTAAACTTATTGATCTCCTTGAAGGGATCAGCTGAGGACACTTAACAATTTTCTTAGTACCTCTGACTTTGCTAGGTTTCTATCTATTCGGTGCTGGCTTGCACCCCTTCTATTCCCATGGGGGGAGTGTACAACTTCATTTGATTCCTGTGGGACCACTTGAACGTGTTGTTTGCTGATTCTGATTTGATAAAGCTACAGGTGACAGTTTCACCAAAATCTCGTGTGGCCCCGTCCAGTGAGGCAGGAACTTTGTCGTGACGCCCACAGGTTTGGTGTATATAACGTACCACACCTTATCCCCAACCTCGAACACGTGGTGTGAGCCCTTTTTGTCGTAATGGGTCGTGTCACCTTTTGAACTTCTTTCCAACTTTCCTTGAGCGTGCGCAAAGGAAGTCTGGAGGTGGGTTCACAAGTCCATCACGTATTGATGAGTCGTGTAGGTGGTGGCTGCGGCGACATGTCCCTGTTGGTACAGAAGATGCAGTGGAAGTATCATTTGTTGGCCTGTCATCATCTCGAATGGTGTTATTCTCACAGACCTGTTGCCTGTGGCTCTGATCGCCATCAGTACCAGTGGGAGTTTGACGTCCTAATCTCTGTGGTTGGCTGCCATGTATTTCCTCAGGATTCTGATGATTGTCTGGGGGACCTTTCTACCCTGCCGGAGCTCCTAGGGTGGTCCATGATGTGGAGGTTAACTCTGACTCCCAGGAGCCGCCACAGTTCGGTCATTACAGCTCCCGAAAAGTGGGTTCCTCTGTTGCAGTCCACGGTTTCTCCTGGCAGGCCGAAACGGCTGAAAATGTGGTTTCCGCTGTGTCATTGGTTGCGGGCAGGCACTCCACCCATTCGGTGAATGTGCACGTCACTGTGAGGAGATACTATTTGCCTCTTGCCCGACCTAGCAACTGGGCCAACCCAGTCGATCTGGATCGAGCTCCAGGGGTAAGACGCAATGGTGCTCTGTGAAGTGGGTTGAAGGAGGGTTGAAACTGGCAGCAAACTAGAGACCCCTTCACGGATTGTGCCACGTCTTGTTCCATGTGAGGCCAGTGGGCCACCCGTTGCAATGTTTCACATGTAGCCTTGACCCCCTATGGCCTCCACATGGCTCATTGTGGGCATGAGGTATCATTAACCCCCTATTTGTTTTAGGAACCACCCACCTTTGTGTGGCGTCGGTTTCTGAAACATAAACCAGTAGGTCATCTACAAGTGTGAGGTGCTGTTTAGTTGCGTACAGCGAATGCAAGTTGTGTGAGCCTGCCAAAGCCAGTTCGGACATTGGGTGATTGACAGGATCAGACAAGAAAGCCATCAAAGTGGTGAGGGACTCATCTTGGTGTTGCATTGCTACCAGTTCACCATTCAGGAATGAATGAGTTGAAAACACATTATGTTCGTGCGAAGATGTTTCCTGCGGTGCTACATGGCTACGCGTTACTGCAGACACCATGGGCACCTCGGTGATCATTGCGTCTCGAGCATCGAACACCCAAGGGGTGCAGTGAATTTCGCCATACCAGATTTCGCCATACTGTCGGCATGGTCGTTGGCACGTTTGTCACGACCAGGTAATTTGGAGTGTCCCTTGACTTTCTACCAATACACCTCTATGTCATGTTTGGTTATGAGGTCATCACAAGCTAGAATTAGCTCTGTGTTTTTCACTTATTTGCCTCTTGAAGTAGTCATGTGCTTTTGTTACCAAAACACCAAGTGGCATAAGAAGGTGAGTCTGGCGTAGTTTTAGTCAGTGCAGATTTCTAGTTCTGAAAATCGTGTTTCACCGCTGTTTGCAGTGTGTTAAGTACGCCAGCAACTTCTGCAACAAGCTGGTCTTGTTGCCTAGCTGAAATTGAAGAGGTTTGCATGGAATGTCGAGGTGCCATACCAATCCCACACCAGCTTGCAAGAGTTCTAGATGACGGTAAGAACAGCCATTCACAAATGCCATCGGCATGCCGAGACACACATTCTGTTTGAAGTAGTGATGGTTCGAAGGCAACGGCGGAGCTACATTTCACGAGAATGGTGCAAATTTGGTTTCATCGTCATCACACCGCCAAAGCCCCGCCCAAAGGCAGGTTTTTTTCTTTTGCGGAGATGACTACCACATCATGGCTCTGCAGCATCATAAGCCAAGCCGCTATTCTGCTGTTGAGTACAGCACCTTCACAGATTTGTTGGCTTTTCAGAAAGGTCACCAGCTGGTGACATGTTTCTATGATCACATTTTGTCCGCCGACATAACTGGTGAAGTGCTTGACCGCCCAGACGGTTGACAGCAGAGCTTTTCCACAGTCTGAGCACTTGTGTTCGGCAGGGTTGAGTGGTTTGCTTGCGTAAGCAACCCCATGTCTGTCTTGGTTGTATTTTTTGGCACAAGCCAGCACTAAGGCAGTGCTCTGAGAAACCAACATTCGAAAAGAACATCTTTGTTGAGGTATACCAGGCAGGGTGCCTCACAAAGCAGGTTTTTCAAGGAAGTTACAGCTTCGTCGTGAGTGGCATCCCAAACGAACGGGGTGTCTTTCTGAAGAAGATGGATCAAAGGCTTTGACAAGTCGACATACATGTAGTTAGAAACTGCGCACCTCATGAAGGTTTGTAAGTGTTTTGATTTTGCAGACTGCTTGGATTCTATTAGACTGTGGCAGGATGCCCTCAGCACCCATCAGAAGTCCAACGTAGTTTACCTTTGTCCTGCACCATTGTCCTTTCATGATGGCCAACTTAGCCCCTGCTGCCCCGAGTTGGGAAAGAACATGGTCCATCTCGTTGAGGTGATGTGACCAAGTCTCACTCCTTATGAGAATGTCGTCCACATAGATTATCATCCCCCTGGTGGCTGCGTCTGGCATTTCCTTGTGCAGGAAGATGTTGAACTCTAAGGGGGACTTCGCATACCTGAACGGGCAACGATTGAACGTGAAGAGCTTGTTCAGTATCGAAGTGCAGTATCGAAGAGCCCTCACTGCTGCTCGATCATCCTATTTTTCCAACTTAATTGAGGAAAATAAGAACAATCCCAAATTTATTTTTGATACTGTCGCAAAGATAACTAAAAAGCAGCATTCCCGAAGAGAGGATGGCTTTCACTTCAGCAGTGATAAATTCATAAATAAATTCTTCTTTGACTAAAAGATCATGATCATTAGAAAGCAAATTACGTACTCCTCTTTAAATCTGCGTATTTCTCCAAAGCTCAGTTGTCCTGAGTCTGCACAACACTGCCAGGACCTAGGATCAAGGGAGACACTCAAGTTGTATAATACTATATCTCTTGACACATTGATGAAAATAGTCATGGACTCTAAACTTTCAAGCTGCATACTGGACCATAGTCCAACTAAACTACTGAAAGAGCTGCTTCCTGTGCTTGGCCCTCCCATGTTGAACATAATAAACGGCTCCCTATACAGCGGATGTGTAGCAAACTCACTAAAAGTGGCAGTAATAAAGCCTCTTGAAAAAGCCAAACCTTTACCCGACTATGTCGAATCTCCCATTCCTCTCAAATTGTAGAAAAAGCTGTTGTGCAGCAACTCACTGCCTTCCTGAAGACAAACAATGTATACGAAACGCTTCAGTCTGGTTTTAGACCCCATCATAGCACTGAGACTGCACTTGTAAAGGTGGTAAATGACATTTTAATGGCATCAGACCGAAGCTCTGCATCTGTCCTTGTGCTCATAGACCTTAGTGCTGCTTTTGGTACCATTGATAACCACATTCTTTTGGAGAGATTGGAAACCCAAATTGGTCTACATAGACAAGTTCTGGCCTGGTTTAGATCTTATCTGTCGGAAAAATATCAGTTTGTCTCTGTAGATGGTTTGTCCTCTGACAAATCAACTGTAAATTTCGGTGTTCCTCAAGGCTCCGTTTTAGGACCACTATTGTTTTCACTACATATTTTATTCTTGGTGATGTCATTCGGAAACATAATGTTAACTTTCACTGCTATGTGGACAACACACAGCTGTACATTTTGATGAAACATGGTGAAGCCACTAAATTGCCCTCCCTGGGAGCCTGTGTTTAAAAGGATGTGGATGGCGGAATAATTCTACTTTTAAACTCAAACAAAACAGAGATGCTAGTTCTAGGTCCCAAGAAACAAAGAGACCTGTTGAATCTGACAATTAATCTTGATTGTTGTACAGTTGTCTCAAATGAAACTGTGAAGGACCTCGGCATTACTCTGGACCCTGATCTCTCTTTTGATGAACACATCAAGACTGTTTCAAGGATAGCTTTTTTCCATCTATGTAAAATTGCAAAAATCATAAACCTTCTGTCCAACAATGCCTCATAAAAATGTATCCATGCATTTGTCACTTCTAGGTTAGACTACTGCAATGCTCTACTTTCCGGCTACCCGGATAAAGCACTTAATAAACTTCAGTTAGTGCTAAACACGGCTGCTAGAATTTTGACTAGAGCCCAAAATGTTTATCATATTACTCCAGTGCTAGCCTCTCAACACTGGCTTACTGTTAAGGCTAGGGCTGGTTTTAAGGTTTTACTGCTTAACCTACAAAGCATTACATGGGCTTGCTCCTACCTATCGTTCCAATTTGGTCCTGCTGTACATACCTACACGTATGCTACGGTCACAAGATGCAGGCCTCCTTACTGTCCCCTTTCTAAGCAAACAGCTGGAGGCAGGGCTTTCTCCTATAGAGCTAAATATTTATGGAATGGTCTGCCTATCCATGTGAGAGACGCAGATTCGGTCTCAACCTTTAAGTCTTTATCGAAGACTCATCTCTTCAGTAGGTCCTATGATTGAGTGTAGTCTGGCCCAGGAGTGTGAAGGTGAACAGAAAGGCACTGGAGCAACAAACCACCCTTGCTGTCTCTGCCTGGCTGGTACCCCTCTCTCCACTGGGATTCTCTGCCTCAAACCCTATTACAGGGGCTGAGTTACTGGCTTACTGGTGCTCTTCCATGCCGTCCCTAGGAGGAGTGCGTCACTTGAGTGGGTTGAGTCACTGACGTGATCGTCCTGTCCACGTGGGAGATCTTCGTGGGCTATACTCGGTCTTGTCTCAGGATGGTAAGTTGGTGGTTGAAGATATCCCTCTAGTGGTGTGGGGGCTGTGCTTTGGCAAAGTGGGTGGGGTTATGTCCTGCCTGTTTGGCCCTGTCCGGGGGTATCGTCGGACTGGGCCACAGTGTCTCCCAACCCCTCTTGTCTCAGCCTCCAGTATTTATTTTGCAATAGTTTATGTGTCGGGGGCTAGGGTCAGTCTGTTTATCTGGAGTATTTCTCCTGTCTTATCCGGTGTCCTGTGTGAATTTAAGTATGCTCTCTTTAATTCTCTCTCTTCTTTCTCTCAGTCTCTCTATCTCTCGGAGGACCTGAGCCCTCGGACAATGCCTCAGGACTACCTGGCCTGATGACTCATTGCTGTCCCTAGTCCACCTGGTCATGCTGCTGCTCCAGTTTCAACTGTTCTGCCTCTGGCTATGGAACCCTGACCTGTTCACTGGACGTGCTACCTTGTCCCAGACCTGCTGTTTTCAACTCTCTAGAGACAGCAGGTGCGGTAGAGATACTCTGAATTATCGGCTATGAAAAGCAAACTGACATTTATTCCTGAGGTGCTGACCTGTTGCACCCTCTACAATCAGTGTGATTATTATTATTTGACCCTGCTGGTCATCTATGAACATTTGAACATCTTGGCCATGTTCTGTTATAATCTCCACCCGGCACAGCCAGAAGAGGGCTGGCCACCCTTCATAGCCTGGTTCCTCTCTAGGTTTCTTCCTAGGTTTTGGCCTGTCTAGGGAGTTTTTCCTAGCCACCATGCCTCTACACCAGCATTGCTTGCTGTTTTGGGTTTTAGGCTGGGTTTCTGTACAGCACGTTGTGGCATCAGCTGATGTAAGAAGGGCTTAATAAATACATTTGATTTGATTTGTTAGAGAAAAAGAAAACCAACTGGTGTTGGTCACAAGGGTCTACTGTCATGGTCCAGAAACCATCCGCCACATCGAGGGTGGAGAAGTACTTGGCGTTTGCCACCTTTGGCAACTCTTGGTCGAGCTGATCCATTGGCCAACGAGACAACGGAACCAGTTTGTTGAGTTGTCTATAGTCAATGGTAAGACTCGATTTACCCGTTGGTTTCAAAATGGGCCACACGGGAGCACTGTACATAATGTTGCATTCCTTGATTATCTGTGTACCTAATTGGGAGTCGCTAATCTCTTGTACCACTGTGTACGCTGCAAGAGGAATTTTGTGTCTTCTCACAAACGTAGAAGCTGCTCTGGGTGGCGTAGGAATACGCACGACATGAATACCCGCAACACAGCAATCCAGCGATTCTGGACCAGATCTCACTGTGTTAAACAATTCCCGCAACTGATTTTGTTCCGCGTCATTCATTGACAAGTACATCTGCCTCCGACAGAAGTTTTAGTACCTGTGCATGGAAACCAGGATATGGTTCGGCGATATTGTACAGGTTTTCATCAGGTGGTGATGGCCTGTCAATTGTTGGGGAATGATCGGCTGTTCCCTTATCAGTGTTGTCATGACGTTGCCCTCTTTGGACACCACGAGCACCATCCCACTACCTAGACACCATCCTCTCTGTCTCCTACAACCAGGCTGCTGTGGTCAGAGAGGTCGTAAATTCCCAGGCAAGATCCTGCCTCATGGCCAGACAGTATAGAGAGAGATTGAGTTTCATAGAGAGAACGAAGGAATTTCTTCCACCTCACAGAACTGGAGAACCGAACAACATTTATGTTCTGGAGAATGTATTAAAGATCAGTGAAGAATCCAGCTACGAACTGGTCTGTTTGGTACAATTTTGTGAAACTCATGGGAGACAATACGGCCACATTACCATAACGCTGTTTATATAATAGCCTCAGTTATGAGGCTTACATCTAATTGTTGTATAAGATGAATGAGTGAGGATGATCCTGTTTGTGAAACTGTGTAATGTGATTTTGGACTGTTTAATGAAGGAAACTCCAAATCCCTAAAAAGTTTCACCAAGTCATTGGCACACCCTCAGGGGCACAGACAGGACCTGGCGTCATGAGACAGCCTTTTTCTATGTCCCGAATAAAACCCCCACCTGGGTTTTCTATCACCAGACCTAGCTCAATTACGAGATGGCTAAAGGTTGCAGACCAGCTTACCATGAGAGGGCTAAGGTTTGTGTAGAGACCATAAACCTGAGTATAAGCTAAGGTTTGAGTAGATGGCTGAATCTTTTAACCATACCACGTGGTTAAACTCTTAGATTATCGATACAGACAGAATAAGAACAAGTCTTTGGTATTAATTACTAGTATGCAGCTAGGAATTCGGTATCATTGAACGCGAAGACCGACAACCGCCGAAACATCTATCTATAACAACATGAATGAATGTCACTCTGAACTACCCATTCTAACCACGACAGACAGAGAGAGAGAGAGGGCGGACAGACTCTCCAACAGAAACAAACTTTTCAACAGAGATCCTGACGACAAACTGAGCGTAAATATATGTATTGATTGCAATTGTTCCCGAATGAGTGAGTGTTCATGTGCAAAGGATTAGCATTTCAATTGTTACAATATTCAACTCTGCAGTGTTTCCTCAGCTGACCCCCCACCCCTTTTGTCTAACAAGCCGTTATGTCGGTTTAGCCCACTAGGGCACATTCTCCTATCATTTGTTATGCATTTCTGTGAATTACTTAGTTAGTAAATCAATTATTTTAAGACAATTGATGTATGGATGACTCATAGTGAAGAAGGGGTTCGTGCAGATAAGCATTCAGAAGGAAAGACATTTCACAAATGAACTTTTAACAAGGCATACCTGTTACCTGAAATGCATTCCAGCTGACTACCTCATGAAGCTGGTTGAGAGAATTCTAAGCGTGTGCAAAGCTGTCATCAAGGCAAAGAATCTCTAATATAACACTTTTTTGGTAACTACATGATGTGTCCAAACTTTTGACTGGTACTCTCTCTCTCTCTCTCTCTCTCTCTCTCTCTCTCTCTCTCTCTCTCTCTCTCTCTCTCTCTCTCTCTCTCTCTCTCTCTCTCTCTCTCTCTCTATATATATATATATATATATATATATATATATATATATATTATTATTGCAGAAACATCAGTATACATACATACAATAAGTATACAAACTGACAATGATAACATATGCTAGGTTGTACAACAAATTACAGGTTATACAAAGACCTTAAAAGATACACACATATTGATTGTTTTAACAGCTTGCTTTTGAAAAAATGTAGAATGGTCTTAATGTACTGTTGAAATTCCTTAAAGAAAACATGGAAGAGTGTTTTTTATTAGTGCATTTACATTTGTGAATATGACATTTTCCCATTAACACAATTAGATATATGAGGTAAAATTGTTTTTCTTTGCCTTATTATAGTTAAGGAAACCGAGCAGCACAATCTCCCATAATAAATACAAGTTATCAAGAATATTAACAATTATAAAACTTTAAACATCCAGAATAGCCATAATTTCTTTACATGTAGACAATGTCAAAATAAATGCAAAACTGTTTCTGGATGCTCAACACAAAAAGTACAGGTAAAGTTAAACAACAGAGTTTAGCCCAATTTATCTTTGAAGTATTATTCAAAATAGGAAAATCTTAAAAATTGAAACCAGCATATTTATATGTGTTCATAGCTACAGAGGTTTCTATATAATGTGTACAATTTTTCCAGATGAAGTTAAAAAACAACCGCTTTACCTATTTTGTTATCTAGATGTAGGGACTGGGCTGCGTAAGTAAGTCTGGAGATACCTTCAGATTTAGAAAGCAATACTTGACCTTCCAAGGATAAGCCCCTCTGCATCCAATGGTTCAACTTCTTTTAGTTTTTTAAGTATCTTTCTTGTTGATCCTTAGATCCCAAGGTATGTTACTTTTGGAATATTGCAGATAGAGGGTATCACACTTGTCTTTAACAGAAAACAATTCACACTTATTAAGGTTTAGGCAGAGACCAGATGCTTTGGAAAAAATATTTATCACATTGACTGCTCTAGGAATCTGGTCAGCATCTTTCAAAAAGAGGGTGGTGTCATCTGCAAGCTGACTAATGATAATATCTCTGTCAGCAATAGAGATCCCTTGTATATCACTGGATTTAACAAAACTTGTAAGAAGTTGGGTTGCAGGCAGGAAGAGATAAGGTGAAATTGGGGAACCTTGCCTAATTCCTCTTTTCAAATGAAATCTATAAGTGCCATGTTTTAATTTAATTGAACTGTTCCCATTCATATAAAGAGTTTTAATAGTACAAAATAATTCCCCAAAACCAAATTTCTCAAGGGAGAGAAATATAAACTCACGTTCCACTGTATCGAAGGCTTTATAAAAGTCTAAGAAGACAATAAAACTATCTTCGAAGATTAGATCAGAATAGTCAATAAGGTCTAACACCAGTCAGATATTATGAGATATATGTCTATTCCTCATGAAGCAAGATTATAATAATTAACTATAATTGAGTTCATAATTGAGTCCATAATTGAGTCCAATACTGGCTTCATTCTTTTTGCAAATATAGAGGCTAATATTTTGTAGTCATTAATGAGTAGACAGATTGGACTCCAATTATTGAGGAGAAGCAAGTCTTTCTTGCTCTTAGGTATTAATGTAATTAGACCTTGGGTCAAACTGGGAGGGAGAGCATTATTTGCGATGCTTTCAGAAAAGACCTACAACAGAAACAGGGCTAGCTGTTTCAATTTTTTTGTTGTAAAACTCAGTCCCAGGAGACTTTTTAAGGTGTTCAATAGAATCTCTTCAACTATAATAGGGTCATCACACCATTCCCTCTCAGCCTCCCCAATTGATTTCACATCCCCCAGAGAATTAAAAAACAAACAGTTGAGGACACCTCACAATAGTTAGAACTATATAAATCCCTGTAGAAGTTGCAACTAAAGATAGAGATTAATTTGGGATCATCTGTGATGAGACCATTAATCTTTAATTGTTGAATTGTATTATTTTTTATAGTAGTATTTTTCCAACCTGAATTTTTTTTGTTCACCCTCCACTAGCCATTTCTTCCTAGATCTGACAAAGGCTCCCTCTGTTTTCAGTTTATACATATCATCCAAACAGAACAGATTTGTCCTCCTCTGAAAGACTTTTAACAGGCTTTTGAACAAGAGAGCTGATCTTTGTAATTACACCGTCTTCAGCTCTCCTTGTCTTGTCAAGAATACTCCAATATTTTCTCAGATTTAAAAAGCTCCCAGTTATTACTGTATGATATTTTGGTATTTTATTAGGATCCCCATAAGCTGTTGCAAAAGCAGCAGCTACTATTCCTGAGGTTCACACAAAACATGAAACATGACATAATACAGAAATTAATAGACAAGAATAGCTCAAGGACAGAACTACATAAAACATTTTTTAAAAGGCACACTTGGCTTACATATCAATGCAATAACACAAACTATCTAGGTCAAATAGGGGAGAGGCGTTGTGCCGTGATGTGTTGCTTTATCTGTTTAAAAAAAACAGGTTTGCTGTTTATTTGAGCAATATGGCTCTATATAATACTGTATGCTTTCTTGAATTTGTTCCTGATTTGTGGACTGTGAAAAGACCCCTGGTGGCATGTCTGGTGGGGTATGTGTGTGTGTCAGAGCTGTGTGTAAATTGACTATGCAATCAATTTGGGATTTTCAACACATTAATGTTTCTTATAAAGTGATGCAATCAGTCTCTCCTCAACTCTTAGCCAAGAGAGACTGGCATACATAGTATTTATATCAGCCCTCTGATTACAGGAGATGAGGAGATGCTCTTGTTCTCCATGGACTTTACAGTGTCCCAAAATGTTTTGGAGTTAGAGCTACATGATGCAAATTTCTGCTTGAAAAAGCTAGCCTTTGCTTTCCTGACTGACTGCGTGTATTGGTTCCTGACTTCCCTAAACAGTGGCATATCGCAGGGACTATTCGATGCTATTGCAATCCGCCACAGGATGTTTTTGTGCTGGTCCAAGGACAGTCAGGTCTGGAGTGAACCAAGGGCTACATCTGTTCTTAGTTTTAAAAAAATTGAAAGCGGCATGCTTATTTAAGATGGTTGGGAAATTACTTTTAAAGAACAACCAGGCAACCTCGACTGACAGGATTTGGTCAATATCCTTCCAGGATACCCGGGCCAGGTCGATTAGAAAGGCCTGCTCGCAGAATTGTTTTAGGGACCGTTTGACAGTGATGAGGGGTGGTCGTTTGACCGCGGACCCATAGCGGATGCAGGAAATGAGGCAGTGATCGCTGAGATCGTGATTGAAAACAGCAGAGGTGTATTTGGAGGGCAAATTGGTCAGGATAATATCTATGAGGTTGCCCATGTTTACGGATTGAGGGTTTACCTGGTGGGTTCCTTGATAATTTGTGTGAGATTGAGGGCATCTAGCTTAGATTGTAGGACTGCTGGGGTGTTAAGCATATCCCAGTTTAGGTCACCTAACAGAACGAACTCTGAAGATTGATGAGGGGCTGATTCACATATGGTGTCCAGGGCACAGCTGGGAGCTGAGGGGGGTCTATAACATGCGACAACAGTGAGAGACTTTTTTCTGGAGAGATTCATTTTTAAAATTAGAAGCTCGAACTGTTTGGGCTTAGACCTGGAAAGTATAACAGAACTTTGCAAGCGATCTCTGCAGTACATTGCAACTCCTCTGACTTTGGCAATTCTATCTTGACGGAAAATGTTGTAATTGGGTATGGAAATCTAATAATTTTGGGTGGCCTTCCAACGCCAGGATTCAGACATGGCAATGACATCAGGGTTGGTGGAGTCTGCTAAAGCAGTGAGTTAAACAAACTTAGGGAGGAGGCTTCTGATGTTGACATGCATGAAACCAAGGCATTTTCGATTACAGAAGTCAACAAATGAGAGTGCCTGGGGACACGCAGGGCCTGAGTTAACCTCCACATCACCCGAGGAACAGAGGAGGAGTAGGATGAGGGTACGGCTAAAGGCTATCAAAACTGGTCGTCTAGTGCATTAGGGACAGAGAATAAAAGGAGCAGATTTCTGGGCGTGGTAGAATAGATTCAGGGCATAATGTGCAGACAGGGGTATGGTGCGGTGCGGGTACAGTGGAGGTAAGCCCAGGCACTGAGTGATGATGTAAGAGAGGTTGCATCTCTGGACACGCTGGTTATACTGGGTTATGTCACCGCATGTGTGGGAGGCGGGACAAAGGAGGTATCTGAGGCATGTAGAGTGGGACTAGGGACTCCGTAGTAAACTAAAACAATGATAACTATCCTAAACAACGGTATACAAGGTATATTTACATTTGAGAGAGACATAAAGTGATGCATAAAGCAATTACAGGTGTTGATTGGGAGAGCTAGCTAAGACAACAACAGGTAAGACAACAACAGTTAATCAACAGGTAAAATGGCAATGAATGGGCAGAGAGGGTCGGTTAACTACACACAGGGCCTGAGTTCGGGGCTAGGGCCGACAGATAAACAAAAAATAAACCAAGTGGAGTACCGTGATAAATTAACAGTCCAGCAGGCATCAGCTATGTAGCCAAGTGATCATAGGGTCCAGTGAACAACAATAGATGGAACAGGGAAGTCGCGGGGTAGTCGTTACTACTTTAGCACGCGGGAGACACAGCGTTTAAAGTTAGCAGGCCGCGGTAAGTAGAAGCGTCTGCTCCGACGTCTGGCAAAGGCCGGTTGAGGGCACAGTGGATGGAATTACATCTGCGGACCAGTCGTGGTGGTTCGGCGGGGCAACATGTCGACAAAGGGTCCGGTCCAGATGGCGAAAGAGGTATTGTGGTTGTAGTACCTTTGTTTGCTAGCCGGGAGATGTGCCTGGCTTGCGGCTAACAGGTGCTAGCTACTGGGCATGGGCGTTAGCCACTATAGCCACTCGGTAGCAGCTAGCTAGCAGCGATGATCCGATGCAAAGGTTCAGAGCTTACGGCAAGTATCCGGTGGAGTAGTGGATTCTAGCCATGTTGGGGGTAGAGTCCGGGAGGCATCGGCTGAGTAGCCCGGGAGGTGGGCTTGGCTCAGGGCTAGCTTCGGGGTTGGGTCACTCGGTGGCAGCTAGCTAACTGTGATGATCAGGAGTAATGGTCCAGGATTTACGGCAGGAATCCAGCGTTATTGTAGGAGAAAAACAGTCCGAGGTATTATCCATTCAAATGTTTTTACAGAACTGGTGGAAGAGGTTGACTGTTCACCCCAGAGCAGGAGACCCACATTGTAAATATGGTCCTTGTAATTAACTGCATCAGACTCAGAACTGCAGGACCACATAATGGCAGATAACACCATATTCCAAAACGTCAACAGAGTGAGTCTCTGCACTGTCTCGTCTACTGAAACGCAACAGAATTAGGATGAAGCAGCTGTACAGAGTAACTTTCGAAAAAGAAACTCAGACCGTGTGATACAACTGAGATATGAATATGTGCAGGTAAGCTATACTATCCTATCATTGGTACTGGTTCTGGAAGTGTATGGTGCTACATCATATTGACTGATCCCTGTCTTTTCGTACTGTGCTACATTGTTTTGTCTTGTCTCTTTCAGAGAGTCATGGAGCTAGAAGTGCATCATGAGCTAATATAAGTGCACGAGGCAGGTTTCAACCTTGCAAAAACAAGGGGCCGCGGCAGAAATATCATCGGACACTGTGCCATCATCAACGTCCCGGGACAAAGTGGTGGCAACAGAACAATGTGTGCGGCTATTAGTCAAAATGGCATCCTTCACCATCATGCAATCTTAAGCCCATACAACACTGCACACATTATCACATTTCTGGACACCCTCCACAACAGACTAATCCCTAATGACCAGGGGCCAGAGCATCCCAGGTACGTTATCATCTGGGACAATGTTAGTTTCCACCGGGCTGTTGTGGTCTGCAATTGGTTCACAGGTCACCCACTTTTCATTGCACTCAATCTCCCCCCGATACTCTCCGTTCTTGAATGCTATAGAATAATTATTCTCTGCATGGCGTTGGAAGGTGTATGATCTCCAGCCCCACCAACACATACTCTTTCTACAGGCAATAGAGGAGGCTTGTGGAGACATCGGTCAGGGGTCATGCCAGGCCTGGATAAGGAACTCCAGGTGATACTTCCCACGCTGACTAGCTCAAGACAACATCACATGTGATGTGGATGAAGTCTTATGGCCAAACCCACAAAGAAGGAGAGATGTAGCCTCATTCTAGTCTGTTATTTTCTTTCTAGCACAAATGTTTTTGTTTTCTTCTACTGTGCTTTTGTTGTTTGAGGAGGGTTAGAACGTTTTGGGAAAAAAAACCTTTCCCTCCTTATTTGTATTGATAGTGTGTTATGTTCGGAATACACATCCGTACTTTACACATTTGGATACATGTGTGTTTACTACATGTATGACAAAACTTTATTGCAAACTGCTATGCCCTGCACACAGAAAAAGAAAAAGCCACAAGTGTTTTTCATTTATTCTATCAATGCGTAGTTGGTGCTTTGTGTGCTTATTCAAATGGTTTGTGTGTGTATTTTATTTATTTTACCTTTATTTTACTAGGCAAGTCAGTTAAGAACAAATTCTTATTTTCAATGACGGCCTAGGAACAGTGGGTTAACTGCCTGTTCAGGGGCAGAACGACAAATTTGTACCTTGTCAGCTCGGGATTTGAACTTGTACTGTATTGATGCAAAAACACAATTTTCTTAAAGAGTTTGAAGAGTTTTGCAAGAATTGTTTGCTTTTGCAAGAGATGTATAATGTTTTGCTGGTTTGGTGTAAGGTTTTCTGGTTTGTGTGTAGAGTTTTGCAAAAATAGCCTATAACTTCAAAGACAGTGCCTAAGCAATCAATAAAAATGGTAACAGTCTTCAGCTGCAGCCCAAAGTAAGTCTGAGCACTTCCTGTGATAAGAACACACACAGCTTCACAGAACATTTAACCCGCACAACACCGGTAACAAACAAAGGTTTCTATTCTACTGTTGAGGGCCGAAAAAACGGCATTTATGAAGTTGTTCAACTGTAGGCTAATAGGTTTGAGGTCCTCTCAACATCAGTCACCTCTCAACATCAAAGTCACTATAATTAGTGTTGATGCTCTGATGGGCAGACGCCTTAATCAGTAGTGCGACATTCATGATTTAGGCTACTTTACATTTGAAAGAGCTCATCATCTACAACTTTAGACAGTTAATGGACAAGTTTGGATGAAATGACAGGTCAGAGTGTTGTGCACCAGACACTTATAGCCTGGGGACCATGTTACTAGTGTTGTTACCTACCCAGAGCTCCAGGAAGTAGTAAAACAGCATGCTTTCCTGTTCCAGTCTGCTGGTAGAATAGATCCACTCCATTCACACACGGTCTGCCTGATACCGCTGAGGTACTGTGGGGGAAAAAAAACAAAAAACAATTAGACAGATATCTACTTGATGAATAATACTGACAATTCATATGTATTTTAAGTGGAAATATATGACATATAGAAGTTTCACAAATCAAATTGTTATTACTTGTCATACAACGCAACTGAAGCCTGAGCTGAGCAGCAGTGAACAGCACCATCTCCTGTCCCTAAATGAAACTGCAGTGAAAGCCAGACAACAAGCATGACAGCTGTGTTGGTGCCATAGACTATTCTAGGTAGTGAACTGCTAACCACAAACATAGAACACTGCAATATTTGCAAAGAGTTAGCTAGCTAGCTACTGTAGAATGGACATCATATTTACTGACACTAACACTTCATTTTAATTACCAGTAGAGCTGGACCATGCACAGCTTTTTTGCTAACTGTATTGCAAAGTCCTCTCCCCCACAATAACAAGCAATTTTCAAAAAAGTTTCTAAATCACTTTGAACGGTTTACACTTGACTCAAAATTATCATCAGGTTAACATATAAAGTAAAGTTTGTTTTGTTGAAACAATAGCTTGAAGTTCCTGCCGACACCTTTGACACAAGTGTGCGTTTTGGCTAAAGTACGGAGGGGAATCTTTCACTTGCTCAAATTAGACTAACATGTAATTACAATATAATTGAATTCTACTGCAATTGAGCAAATAAACTATGTTAATAAAATAACAATTGATTTTGAAAAATTATTTTGAAATAACATGAAAATATGTAAAAGATTAAATAGAAATAAATACCCGAAAAAATCAAATAGTTTTGAATTACTGGTAAATGTTAGTCAAAGCTCCACAAATCTTTGTCAAATGCATCTTCAATATCTGGCCTTCATACTATGGAGGATCAAACCTGCCATAATTACAAATAAATGAATAAATAAATGTATGCACATATAGAGTAATTATTCCCACTTTCATTCATTTTTTAAATGTATATTATTTCTTAATTTAATTATTTTGACTTTGCTTCATCCAAAATGACAATGAGGGGTTGTCAAGAAAACGTATGTGGGTGATATCTAACAGACAATTGCTTGATCAATGTCACGGCGCTCTGCTCAATTTGGATTTGCCTGGGGTGCGTTCAGTAGGACAGAATGGTGTTCAATGTTTAATTAAATGGAAACGGTACTGTACTGAACGACCAGTTGAAAACAGTATGATTATGATTGCCCAAAGGGTTATTATCTATGGTGTGCTGCACCAGGACACTCTGTTATCACATGCAGCCGTACAACCTGCCAGAAGAACTGGGCTACTGTAGCTACAGTGATCTCCTAAAGTATTGTAACATCTGCTGATGTAAAAAGGGCTATATAAATACATTTGATTTGATTTGTGTGTGTAGTTCAATTGTTTACTTTTTAGGACAAACCAACCAATGGTGTGTTAGATACCACCCACAGACGTTTGATGATAGTAGATCAATCATTTAATACAAATATATACTGTATGTAGGTCAGTAGTTTTGTATTTCCTTGCTCATTTACTTATTTAAGTGTGCATTTATTTATTAATTCATTTCTAATTATGGCAGGTTTGATCTTCCATACGAGTAGCCTATAGGCCTGTTGTACAGTCCTTTCTCACATGCCTTTCTGTAGCCTACATTTATTTTAAGCTTTATTTATTGAAACACACTCCTAGGTGGGAAATTTACCTCTGTTCTCCATTTACCTCCAACTCTTAGAGAAAATGCCCCCTCTTCCTTGTTTCAGAATCATTTCCTCAAATCTTATAAACCTACTACCCTCTTCTGCCTCCTCACACTGTACAATGTGGGATTGTGCTGTTGTTCATCTGAAGTGCTTTTACTGAAATGGAAAATTGAATATTGTGCTTCGGTTTGTTGAACCTATTCTATTAAATTTGTCTGAAATTAAATAAGGAATCTGCATTATCAATTTGATTCAAAAAATGTAATGAAAGCTTCTAAATTGCTTTCAACACCTCATGCACAAGTGCATTGAACAGAGGTGGGGGCAATGTAGCTGGGGTAGTCTATCAGAATAGTTGGAGGTGTGGCTTATTGGGGGCCTGGCTTCCCAATTTTTTTTTGCCCACCCGTGAAAACTAATGTCTTTCTAGTTAATGTGGTCTGTTGTATTCGTTATTCACTGACATCTTTACACTTTACCATCTATTGTAATACTTGCATAATTGCATGTGAAGATAATGACCCTGATAGGGTTTCTGTATTAAGATAGTCATTACTTATTTATGGAGTTATGGTTGCTTACTGTAAAGGTGAAGAGTAAGTTTGGAAACATCATTTCACATTGGACAAAAGGTACTTCTCATTGTGCAAGGAATGTACAATACCGGTCAAAAGTTTTAGAACACTCACTCATTCAAGAGTTTTTCTTTATTTTTATTTTTTTTTCTACATTGTAGAATAATAGTGAAGACATCAAAACTATGAAATAAGATATATGGAATCACGTAGTAACCAAAAAAGTGTTAATCAAATCAAAATATATTTTATATTTGAAATTCTTCAAATAGCCACCCTTTGCCTTGATGACAGCTTTGCATACTCTTGGCATTCTCTCAACCAGCTTCACGATGTAGTCGCCTGGAATGCATTTCAATTAACAGGTGTGCCTTCTTAAAAGTTAATTTGTGGAATTTCTTTCCTTCTTAATGTGTTTGAGCCAATCAGTTGTGTTGTGACAAGGTGGGGGGGGTATGGAGAATATAGCCCTATTTGGTAAAAGACCAAGTCCATATTATGGCAAGAACAGCTCAAATAAGCAAAGAGAAACAACAGTCCATCATTATGTTAAGACATGAGGGTCAGTCAATACAGACATTTCAAAAACTGAACGTTTCTTCAAGTGCAGTCGCAAAAACCATAGAGTGCTATGATGAAACTGGCTCTCATGAGGACCGCCACAGGAATGGAAGACCCAGAGTTACCTCTGCTGCACATTATATGTTCATTAGAGTTACCAGCCTCAGAAATTGCAGCCCAAATAAATGATTCACAGAGTTCAAGTAACAGACACATCTCAACATCAACTGTTCAGAGCAGACTGTGTGAATCAGGCCTTCATGGTCGAATTGGTGCAAAGAATCCACTACTAAAGGACACCAATAAGAAGAAGAGACTTGCGTGGGCCAAGAAACATGAACAATGGTCACGAGACTGGTGGAAATCTGTACTTTAGTCTGGAGTCCAAATTTGAGATTTTTTGGTTCCAACCGTTGTGTCTTTGTGAGACACGGTGTGGGTGAACTGATAATCTCCACATGTGTATTTCCCACCGTAAAGCATGGAGCAGGAGGTGTGATGGTGCTTTGCTAGTGACACTGTCTGGGATTTATTTAGAATTCAAGGCATACTTAGCCAGCATGGCTACCACATTCTGCAGTGATACGCCATCCCATCTGTTTTGGGCTTAGTGGGACTATCATTTGTTTTTCAACAAGACAATGACCCAACATACCTCCATGGCTGTGTAATGGCTATTTTACAAAGGAGGACAGTGATGGAGTGCTGCATCAGATGACCTGGCCTCCACAATCCCCCGACTTCAACCCAATTGAGATGGTTTGGGATGAGTCGGACAGCAGAGTGAAGGAAAAGCAGCCAACAAGTGCTCAGCATATGTGGGAACTCCTTCAAGACTGTTGGAAAAGCATTCCAGGTGAAGCTGGTTGAGAGAATGCCAATCGTGTGCAAAGCTGTCATCAAGGCAAAGGGTGGCTACTTTGAAGAATCTAAAATCTAAAATCTATTTGAATTTGTTTAACACTTTTTTGGTTACTGCATGATTCCAAATGTGTTATTTCATAGTTTTGATGTCTTCACTATAATTCTACTATGTAGAAAATTGTAAAAATAATGAAAAACCCTTGAATGAGTGGCTGTTCTAAGACTTTTGACCGTTAGTGTTTATAATTGCTTCTTACTGAATTGAGGGAATTTAGATAGAACATTCCATAGTAAAAAGTGAACTTAAAACAAGATTAGTTGATTATAAATGAAATATTAGTTTGTTTCTGTAATTTATTAGATTTAACCAAAGAGGAAAAGTAAGTTGAGTGTTGAACGAAATAGGTTGCAAATTGAAATATAGGTTTCTAAATAATCAAATAACATTTGGCATTGAATCCTATATTTGGTTTCAACAAATTTTGTTTTTGTTCAATTGAGAGAACCTAACTCATTTACTTGTAACCAGTTGAAGAATTTTCTTTTAGGTTGATTTGAACATGACCCCCCTCATTACTGTGTCCAACCCCCTCTCCACGCCCCTTACTTTCACCAGTGTAGGTATACATACTTCTGCTCTGTGCATGAGTTCTTCACCCCCAAGTACCATTGTACCATACACCCACACATCCGTCATATCTCTATGAATGTTTCTCTTCATGAAACTTCTCTTTTATTGTGAACACCTCTCCTCTCAGCTGCGTGCCATCTCCTGCTGTACACACAAACCACACGCTAGACCCAAAGCTCTGCTAAAAATGCATCACAGAACAGTGGAGGTGAAACAATGTTAACATCAAAGGTTACTGTAATTGGCATGAATAAAAGCATTTAATAGAATAACCTACCACAATGACAACAGCAGCAGAAGAATATTGAATTAGAACAGAATATAATGAATTAATATTTTATAGTCCATTTTTGTGAGTAACAGAATTGTGCCCAAACCGCGGGGCCTACTGGACGTCCCAATTTTTTTTTCTTTCTTCAATTTATAGACCTAGTGCGGTTGTACACCTACTGCAAATCTGCACAGCAAATTGGCCTGTGTTACCTAGTGTAGATTTTTTTGTGTCCGTGTTGATTCAGGATTTAAATGAACTATCTAACAGTGAAATTAACAACAGTTGTGTAAAATAATCCCAGTGTTGATGTTAATAATCAGTGTTGAGTGTGAGGGTATGATTGGGTCAGTTTTACTCTGTGGACCATGAAAATCACATTGTTTCACCATCATTATCATAATTCCCAGCATGCTCTACTGCAGCTAGATATTTTAGGATTGTTTTTAATATTTGTGTTTTTGCATGTACATTGATTGATTGATTGATCTTATGTTACACAAAGATAAATAACATACATTTTTCTAAACTAATTCAATCAGTTAGTTAGATTTATTGCACCTGTTACTAAAATGGTTGTTCTAGTTTAAATGGTTTAGGTAGTCTTCTTTATCAATGTCCCTGTCATGACTTCGGTACCTCTCCTTGATCGGGCAGTGTTCGGCGGTCAACGTCACCGGTCTTCTAGCCATCGCCTTTCCATTTGTTTTGTCTTGTTTTCCCACACACCTGGTTTTCATTCCCTCATTACGTGTTGTGTATTTAACCCTCTGTTACCCCCCATGTCTTTGTGTGTTATTGTTTGTTTGTAAGTACTTGTGCACATGTTGACTGGTGCGAGTCGGCTTTTGTACCAAAGTTGTTATTTTCTTGATGCCGTTGGTTTTGGAATTAAACTGCTCCGGCTACTACCTAGTTCTGCTCTCCTGCGTCTGACTTCCCTGCCACCAGTTACACACCCCTTACAGTTCCTAATGATAGACATTCAGAATGCAGGTTGTGGGTGTATGAAAATTAGAACTGTTGGATGTCTTAACTTTGGCTGGATTCCAATAGGAATTACACATCATGTTGTAAAGCCAGCATAATCAGACTTGCTGGCCTTATGCGGCATGTAACCCAGGAGGTTCCTAACACCACTGTGTTAGGGTTAATCTTGGACATCAAAGTAAAGCCTCATGATATATGTAATGTATTGTCATAATCACTTTACTTGTAATGATAACATTCAACATCAGTAAGAACTAATGTGGTGAAGTCCACAGGACAGAAAATGAACAAATTCAACAAAGTGCATAGTCATTTTACCCCTAGCTATGTATTACCTCAATTACCTTGACTAACCTGTATCCCTGCACATTGACTCGGTACTGGTACCCCCTGTATATATCCTCGTTATTGTTATTTTATTGTTACTCAGTAATTGTTTTACTTTAGTTCATTTAGAAAATATTTGCTCAACTCTTATTTTTCTTTAAACTGCATTGTTGGTTAAGGGCTTATAAGTAAGAATTTCACATTAAGGTCTACACCTGTTATATTCAGCGCATGTTACTGTCACGACTCCTACCGAAGGTGGCTCCCCTTCCTGTTCGGGTGGATCCTTTTTTTCCCCTTGTCTGTTTATTAGTTACACCTGTGTTTAATTAGGTTTATTGGTGGGGCTTTATTATCCAGCCGGCCCGCCTACTGGGTGTGAGGGATTATTCTCTGTGTACATTCTGTGCACGACTGTAGGTCACGGTTGTCCTTGTATGTGTGTATTGTCTGGACTGTTTAGTTCCCCGTGTTTTGGGGCATTTTTTGGGGTTGGCGTCGGTTTCACCTTTGCGGTGAATTAAAAGTATCACTACCCTGAACTCTCTATTTCCTGCGCCTGACTTCTTCCTCCACTACAACCCGGGCATTACAGTTACAAATAAAATATATTTGAATAAATTTGTCTCTGTCATGAACAAATGCAGTCATGGGTGGTAATGCTACAAATGACTCAAAAAGGCAAGTCACACTGGGAAATGATATTGGAGGCATGGCTTAGTCGGGGCGTGGCTTTGAATGAGTTATTTTTGGCCACCTGTGAGTGAAAGTTTTATACCAGTTTAATTGGTCTAGGTTGATGTTAATCAATGTTTGAACATATTGGCTACCACTTCAGATGTCTTTGTAAATGTGACATAGAAGCATGTGTCAATAAAGACTTAAGAAAATACTATTATGTGAGGATGACGATCATGCAGATGTGGAGGTCCTGGGCTGACGTGGTTACACGTGGTCTTAAAATGACATTGGAGGTGGCTTATGGTAGAGAAATTAACATTACATTCTCTGGCAACAGTTTTGGCGGACATTCTTGCAATCAGCATGCCAATTGCACATTTTAGAGTGGCCTTTTATTGTCCCCAGTACAAGATACACCTGTGTAATGATCATAATGTTAAATCAGCTTCTTGATATGTCACACCTGTCAGATGGATGGATTATCTTGACAAAGGAGAAATACTCACTGTAGTATCGGTGATCTACACTACATGGCCTCTCTTGAATGAGTAGGGGTTCTAAAACTTTTGACCGGTAGTGTATATCTGTTTATATTAGTTACTATGCTGTTACTTAGCGGTAATGTATTATGACAGTGTTATGTTACGACACCTAATCGGTAAGGCACATGCACACAATTGGGGTGGGCTGTAGAGCACGAGAGTTTTTTTTTCTAAACCAAACTGTACTCCTGTATCCAGCCTGGTAATTTTCTCCACTACACAAGTATTAACACTCAGAAGTGTGGACTTGTATAGACACTGGCCAAGTGTCAAATTGAAAATGGTCAGTGTTGATTTAGCACTGGAGAATTTGCTTTGTGGTGAGTAGACGGTTAAAAGTTCAGATCAACTGAGAGATGGATTATTGGGGCTCTGTTGGAGCTCTGTGGGTTATGTAGGCTATTGTAGGTATGGGCTATGGGCTTGCCTCTTCTGCCCCCTGGATCTCTCTGTCTATCTTAACTCCACTCCACTGAGACATATATTTAGCCCCAGAGAGCAGTGGCCACGGGATGGCCACATACCAAAACAGTCACATAGCAGGGTTAAGGTCACATTGCGTCATTATTAATGACCAACAGTTAGATTAATCGACTGTCTGCAGCCATAACCACAACGGGCAAACCCGGTGCCACGCACACTCTATGAGAACTTCCAAGGTCTCATTAAATAGATAACGAGTTAGGAACAGGAGAAGATTGAATGGCCTGAAAACTACACGAAAGGAAAGACTACTATCTGCCTGTTGAGAGGGCTTGGCACCAGCTACCTGCTTTTGGGAGATAAATTATCCCGAAAATATTGGCTACATTTCAAACAGGCTGTTCAGACTACTATGCTATCTATTTTGAATAAGACATTTAAGCATTAGATTGAAGCGTCTGTCAGAGGGATACTTTCTTCCCAGGACATGGGGAATGGAATAAACAAGGTAGCGGTAATAATTATGTCAAATGGAGCACGTGTGTGTCCCGACGCTTTCTCGGAATGACATCATCTGCTTTTGATTGTGAGAAAGTATAAGCTATAGAAATTCAGTTAAGTACAATGGCTCAAAAATAGACTACAGTACATAGGCCACAATTAGCCGGCTCTTTATTAGTATAAGCTATACAGAATCATTTGAGAATAAACATGCATTTCACCATGTAGGTGCTGCCTGATCTCTATCTGGGAAACTTCAAAGGTAAAGTCAAGTCATTCCTGTGTGTGTGTGTGTGTGTGTGTGTGTGTGTGTGTGTGTGTGTGTGTGTGTGTGTGTGTGTGTGTGTGTGTGTGTGTGTGTGTGTGCACGTAAGGCATGTGTGTAGGAGTGGGTGTCCCACACCTGCTGTTCAGTTCTCCAGGTGTCTTTATTTAATAAGACTGTATGCTTGTGTAATAAGCATATACAGTGGGGTCCGGAATTGTTGACACCCTTGATAAAGATGAAAAAAGGCATTTGCAGTTAATTTTGTTTGTGTTTTAGATTATTTATTTTTTTAATAGAAAGAAATGGTAAATCGTGTATTGTGAAATGTTCAGTCACTTTTATTGTAAATAGGAATAGAATATGTTCCTGAACACTTCTACATGAATGTGGATGCTACCATGATTACAGATAATCCTGAATTCACCGTTAATAATGATGAGTGAGAGAGGGTCAAAGATCATACCCCCAAGACATGCTAACCTCCCCTGTTATTGGTAATGGCGAGAGGGAGAGGTTATAGCATGTCTTGGGGCTATGATCTTTGACCCTCTGTAACTTTCTCACTCTGTATTATTCACGATTCATTGAGGATTATCCGTAACCGTGGTAGCATCCACATTAATGTAGAAGTATATGTAAAAGTATAATGTAGAAACAAATTATATTCTTATTTAGAATAAAAGTGACTCCAAAATGACACGATACATTATTTACCATTAATTTCTATTGGGAACAAAATAATCTGAAACACAACCTATCTGAACCACAAATGCATCCAATAAGTTTGGAGATTCACACGCTTGATGTTGTCATTGTGTGCAAGGAATATGGGACCAAATACTTAACATTTGACTACTTTATTTATTAGAATCTTTAGGGGTGTCAATACTTTTTACCCTTACCTTTTTGAAAAAAAGTATTACTTGTTAAACAAAATCTCTTTCTCCAAGCAATTGTATTCGTATAAAATAACAGAATTTCCCTTTTTTTGCATACAATACAGCTCAGTATTTGAATTATTTATTTTATATATTCATTATTGCTCATTTTTATCAAGGGTGTCAATAATTTCGGACCCCACTGTATGTGTATGTGTGTGTGTGTGTGTGTGCTATATTGCTCTAAATAATTTATTTGATGATTGTTATTATATAATAGATTACACCAGCCAATATCAATTCACTGTGCATGGTTTGGGTGGAACGTCATTTCATAATCAGGCTTGGGCCTAATTTCCTCAGAGTCCTTTCTAGTCCATATGTATATCACCTCACCATTCAGTAAACCAACCCAGTGTGGGAAAACATGCCCTTGGCACATCTGACCTAAGTAGAGAACCTTCAGCTTCCTTTTAAAGACTGAATTTGATTAGAAGATTTACTGTTTCTTGCTTTTGTGCTCTTTTAGAAACACTGGTTTTCCGGTTTTTCTTTCAGTTCAAATAAAGAAAAGCCTGTTTGTGAGAACTTATTTGCTTGGAGATCCTTGGGGAGTTGGTTGTTGTTGTTGAGCAGAAAACTCTTTATTTAGGACAGGGGCGCCTAGGGTCTTTGTAATTTGAGGACAGGGCCTACGTGATTTTTATCAGCTGGTAAGTGTGTGGCGCTAGCAACTCCAGGGTTGTGGGTTCGATTCCTGCAGAGATCAAGTACATACAGTGAACTTAAAATGTTAGCACTCGCTGTACTGTAAATCAGTTTGGATAAAAGCATATCCTAAATGACATATTATGTTATATTATTATGTTTTCCATTCTCAGATGCGCGGGACAAGGAGCTGTTGGCGAAGCACAATATCACCCACATCCTTTCCATCCATGACACCGCTGCCCCCATTCTAGAGGTGAGACTATGCCTTGCCCACCCCTGACACAGACTAAGCCTAGTCCTGGATTGGAGATGGAGATTCTCCATTGAAATTGTATATTAGTCCAGGACTATGCTTTATCTGTGTCCAGGGAACCAGCCCTTTGAGTTACGACCTGTGTGATATTGGAATCAGCAGTATAACCTGACCAATCAGTCTACTGCCTGCCTTGTTATATTAGCATGGAATGATATCTGGTTGCAGTAGTTGAATGGAACGATAAGTATAGATCATTTTTGATCCTACTCTACTTATATCATAACCTTGGGAGGCTATGCTTGATCTTGAATAACTAACACCCACTTAATCCCACTTGATCACAGTCATATCGCCAATAGCAATACAAGGGCTGAACTTGATATAATCATTACATTGTGACAGTCGGAAAGTGTTCTGTTCTTTCTATAATCGGCTGTGTGTTTTGTAAAAAGTGTATTCTAGTCAAAGGTTCTACGCCTCAATGCCTGCATATTAATGGTTCTCAGATAGTTGTGGATGAAAGAAATACCCATAAGTAATTGTTGCTGTGTACTGAGTCAAATACTCATACAATGTTCATTATGTCACCAATTCACACTTCTCTGTTACGACTCCTGAAATAGAAAACTGAAGTTGTATTGAAAGTCGAACTTTCCTATCCCCATTTTCAATTGTTATATGGAAAGTATTAGACTTCTGGTATCACTCACAAGACAATGGGGTTCTTCACTCAGAAAAAAAAGGTTCCAAAAGGGTTCTTCGGCTGTCCCCATAAGAGAAGCCTTTTTTGTTCCAGGTAGAACCCTTTTGGGTTCCATGTAGAACCATGTGGAAAGTGTTCTACCTGGAAACAAAAAGGGTTCTTCAAAGGGTTATCCTATGGGGACAGCCAAAGAACCCTTTTAGGTTCTAGATAGCATCTTTTTTTAAAGAGTGTACCTCATGTTATGCAACTCAAGGTGGAGTTGTTGGTGAGTTTAAATTATTCTACACTTTTTAAAAATCAAAATGTAGGCATGCATGCATCATTTTGCAGCTAGATTTCTGCCTTTTCTGATGACATTATTGAAACCTTATATTCCTACAAGCTTTAACAGTCTCACATCAGAATGAGACGATCATCCATGTTTCGGAAACGTCAGATTTCGAAGTTGTTCCAAATGTCAAATTTCGAAGTGTTTAAGGTTACGTTTAGGCATAAACTCATAATTCTTAAGGTTAGTCATTAACTTCGAATGGTACATGTAAGGGTTAAGGTTTGGGATAGGCTTAAAACAAAAATATCAAAAACAACTTTCTCTCGCTGTACTTGAACATGCAACCTTGAAATCAGAGGAAGACGCTTACACCTAGTGATGGGAAACCAAATTGTGCGCTTTCACCAAATTGTGCCTAAAAATGGTAAATTATTCAAAGCTTCTTTATCTGGTAGTAATGCACATTAGTGACATCTGCTGGTTAGCTATAAATAGTATCATGTGATTATCAGATAGAGGTATTTTTTCTCTGTTGTGTTCTTTATAACACCTTGGTGGAGCAGTAAATTGTTGGATTTACTAGCCTATAATCAGTTGGAATACCAGGTTTGCATCTTACACCATGCCTCCTTTTTGCTATAGTGTGGACACTATATAAATAATTCCTACTGAATAGGTGGTGGACTTAACTGCAGTATAGTATTATTGCTATTCATGGGAGCATGGTTATTATGGACATTGGTGTTGACCGTGACCTTTACCCTCCTGTGATGTCATCACACAGAGTTGGCACAGTATTAACGGGACACTACCTCATGTTGAGTTGGGTGTATCGCTCTCCTGTTTTCAACCTTTGTTACATGGCTGTACCCCTTTATTTTGTAGTTTGCAAGTAAAGGCAATGAACATTGAAATGCATGTGGATAATCCTTGTAAAGTTACCACACTTTTTTTGCTTTCAATTTCCCTTTAAAAAAAACTGAATCGAAGGCATGATTTAGGATGCTTAAGACAGAAGCTTATACTACACTAAATAAAACAAATAATTTGAACAACAGTGCAGAAAGACCAATTTTCAAAATAGTGTGCCTTTAACAGGATTCAAACTCATACCTTCACGAATATTCCTTAGTTCCCTTCCTCTATGTACCTGCTAAACTACTGGTTAGGTGAAATGTTTTGTACAAAACCCGAACTATATTTGTAAGTACGGTGTCCACTAGAGGTCGATGTTTAAAAGTAGCTTGGAATAAATGAAAAAAATCACTGGAACCACAGCAAAATCTGTGGGAGCTCGCATTTTGCAACACATGACTTGAAAAAGCACGTGATCAAACAATGCTTCTGATAAACTGATACACGCAATGGCAAACTGTTTCGAAGTTAGCTGCTTAGCAATTTCGACGCATGCCTCGGAGCTCCGGTATCAAACGTAACAACACTACTTACGCCCGTGCACAACGCCCTAGCAAAACCGAAATTTACTTGAAGGTGACAGTGCTCACTGTTGCCCCTAGTGGCCAGTTTTCACATAATCTCCCGACATCCTGGAACATGGATGGACGTTGAATACTGACTTGTATCATGGGTGACGTGCCTGCATATTCATAATTACATGAAAGTGCAACTCTATCAAATCAAATTAAACTTTATTTGTCACGTGCGCCGAATACAACAGGTGTAGACCTTACAGTGAAATGCTTACTTACAGGTCCTTAACCAACAGTGCAATTTTTAAGTAAAAAAAAAGGTATTAGGTGAACAATAGATAAGTAAAGAAATAAAAACAAGAGTAAAAAGACAGTGAAAAATAACGGTAGCGAGGCTATATACAGGCACTAGTTAGTCGGGCTGATTGAGATAGTATGTACATGTAGGTATGGTTAAAGTGACTATACATATATGATCAACAGAGAGTAGCAGTAGCGTAAAGAGGGGTTGGGTGGTGGGACACAATGCAGATAGTCCAGGGTAGCCAATGTGCGGGGGCACCGGTTAGTCGGGCTAATTGAGTAAGTATGTGCATGAATGTATAGTTAAGTGACTATGCATATATGATAAACAGAGAGTAGCAGCAGCGTAAAAGAGGGGTTGGGGGGGGGACAATGCAAATAGTATGGATAGCCATTTGATTACCTGTTCAGGAGTCTTATGGCTTGGGGGTAAAAACTGTTGAGAAGCCTTTTGGTCCTAGACTTGGCACTCCGGTACCACTCGCCATGTGGTAGTAGAGAGAACAGTCTATGACTGGGGTGGCTGGGGTCTTTGACCATTTTTAGGGCCTTCCTCTGATTCCGCCTGGTGTAGAGGTCCTGGATGGCAGGCAGCTTGGCCCCAGTGATGTACTGTGCTGTACGCACTACCCTCTGTAGTGCCTTTCGGTCAGAGGCCGAGCAGTTGCCGTACCAGGCAGGGATGCTCTCAATGTTGCTGCTCTTTTGAGGATCTGAGGACCCGTGCCAAATCTTTTTAGTTTCCTGAAGGGGAATAGGCTTTGTCGTGCCCTCTTCACGACTGTATTAAATGTTTATCTGGGTTTTCAGATAGGGCTTCATTCGGATGTTCAAATATGTTTCTATATGAGAGAGTGGGAAAGGTGTGTTTGTGTGAGATAAGTACAGATGGGGAGAGGACAAATCTCAAACTGAGAATGCTAAAATGAGCTGTGCGGTTAGCAACTAGTTATCCTTCAGTGCTGTTGACTGCAGCTGTTTCGGTTGCACTGAAAAGCAATAAAATACCAAATACACCATATTTGTGTACAAACACAACTATTGTCTCTGAACTTGAATATTTTCTCATTGAAAACCAGCCTGGAAACCATGTATCAATCTCTTTACACTTTATCAGTCTGTGGCAGCATCTCAGTTAGTTGTTGTGCATACAGTAGTGTGCTTTCACTATTATTATGCTGGGGAGAGAATGGCAACTTCTAATACAGTATTAAGATACACAATAGTAGATTTTGGTAGACAGAAGGTGCTCTTTGATAAAAGGGGTGAATTGGTTATCAAAAAGAAAGGACGACCAAGGCACTCTTCATATAACTAATTAAAATGCCTTTATTTGTATGGCATGTTCAATGGAAACAAAGTTTCAGGGAGACCAGGGAGTACTCCCTGTCGAAGGCCATGCAGCTGAAACGCATCGGCGAGTCGTCACACTACTAGAGAATGCGTTATCATTCTACCTGTAAATCAGCTGATCAAATGTTTAGCAAGCCTCTATGACTCAGCTCTTTGCAGACTAATGGCAAGCCAGATGGAGGGTCAATTTGCATACCCAACAGTCAACTTGTATGGTTATACTGATTGATTTCTGCAAAGATGGCTCTGTAGTTTTGGAGAGGGAAGAGGTTAGTTAACAACCTGGTGAAGTTGACATGGGCAATTTTAGCAGAAATTGGTAATGCTTCTCAGGATTAGTATTCTATGTATTAATTGCCGGTGATTTTTTCTAAATCGAATTCGTTGCACACAGTTTTAGTTAGGGTTGTGTGGTAAATTGTGGTCATGACTAATTGCTATGATGATTATTGATCTTGACAGTGTTGTATTGTGGGTAGCTATGCTGATTGTGAGGACTCATTGTTTGGGTGACCAGTTGAGATGAGTTTATTAGAAAATATCAAGTCGAAATGAGATTTGGGACTGCTCCCACCTGTGTTCTACTGTCTATCGGGGGTGCGGGCGGCTGTCTGTCTGACCTGTCCAGTTGGAGGACTACCGTGGCTCTCTATCGCAGAGGTTCTTTTTTTGCCAAGGCGCAGTCATAACGTGACGGTTCGTTTCTGCCCGCTGAGGTCATGTTTCACCATCAGCTGTCAGGTGCACATTCACCACACACACACACACACACAGAGAGGGAGAGAAAGAGAGTAAACCTGTATTGTCATGATGCGCTACTGCATGGGGTTTGTCCCTTGTTAGGACCTGAAAGAGGAAGAGAGCAGAAGACCCCAACACCACAGAGTTCAAACTGAAGTGATAAAAGAGCCTCATCACTAGATATAGTATGTTGGCATACTGCATTGCGACACCAGTGTTTATAGACCCAAATGCATCATGTCAAGTGCCCAATTGGGTATGTCAATGTTTTACATGTTGTTGACTTGTTGTTCAGCTCCAGTTGTCCTCTTCCACAGGAGATGAAATACCTCTGCATCCCTGCTGCGGATGCCTCCAAACAAAACCTGTAAGTGTCTGTGTTTGCGTGCACGTGCGATGTGTGTGTACTGGCCAGGTGCGCTGGTGTGTGTGCGCGGTTAATTAACAAATAAGGAACGTCACGTGACTTTATATCCCCTAAATGTTTGTTTATTAGCTCAAACCGCAGCCCTAGTCCAAGCTTTATATCTGTCTTCAGGACCCAGTTTTTTAAGGACAGCATCATTTTCATCCACGAGTCCAGACTCAAAGGGAAAGGCTGCCTGGTCCACTGGTGAGAATTTTTTTATGTACTGATATTTGATTGAATGTATCGATGACATTCTAATTTTTGTAATTGATTGACTGATGTGTTCCCAGTGTTGCAGGTGTGTCTCGTAGCGTTACGTTGGTGGTGGTGTACATCATGACAGTTACTGGGCGGGGCTGGGTGGAATCGTTAGCTGCGGTGAGGGTGGTACGGCCGTGTGCTGGACCTAATGTGGGGTTCTTAAGGCAGCTAGAGGACTTTGAGAATCTAGAGTTGGCACAGGTCAGTGACAGTCTTCTTTCGCTCTCTCTCTTCTTAACCCACTGAGTATTGCCTCTCTCTCTCTCTCCTCCTCTTATCTATTTATCTTTCTCTCACAATCGCTATCACACAAGTTCTCTACTCTCTTCTGGGTCTTCTTTCAATCAATCAATCTCTTTTTCTGCTCCCTCTCATCTTTCCCTCTCTTGACTCTCTCCTCCTCTCAACTCTCCCACTCTTCTGACACTCTCTCCGGTCTCCTTCTCTGTCCTCAGTATAGGGAATGGTTTAAGGACAGGTATAAGGAGAACCATTTTAATGATGAAGAGGAGATCAGAGCCCTTCTGTGGCAGAAGTCTCAGGCCATCAGTGAGTCCATAGCAACGGCCACGGCAACGGCGGCTCAGCTAGCCACCAGCAACACATGACCCCATGGTCTCCTGCCTGCTCAGCCCACGCCAGACAGCTATCACTCACCCAATGCCCAGCCAATCACCGTTTCTGACTTCAATATATATTGGTGGGACTGAGTTTCTTATTCAGTTCAACCAACTGTAGGTTAGGCCAACTGGAAAATGTTGATTACAATTTTTTTTTACAGGTTGTCATGAGGGGGATTTCTCAGTGGTCCCTGTGTGCGACTGGGTTCTTGCTCTCCCTTAACAGTCACAGCAACATGCAAGAGCAGTCAATCTGAACGCTCAGGAAAGATACATTACAAGCCTACATTACACACACACAGAGAGAGAGAGAGAGTAAACCTCTAACTTCTATCATCTCCCCCACTCCTGTCCATACACACTCCCTCCCCCTCTGAGTGTGGCGTGTGTGGGTTTGTGTGTGTGTGTGCTTTGTGTTTAGCCTATTACGAGGAATACATCTCTGTATATTCATAGGCCTAAAAGTTATGTGAAACGCAGCACTGTATCTTTGTAGACCGACAGAGATTTTGATTGATTATTCTTGACCATGGCATATAAAAAACTACTTAAAATGTGTCTACTGTTACCATGCATATAGAGGTGGTTAAAGTTAGGCAATATCTCCAAGCACAGCCACATTTTCATGTTATCCCCACTAGGCAATCTTCTTTATCACAATGATAATTAGCCTATGACTTTAGGAATTATAATGATTACATAGGTTACTTATTAAAAAATTGGTCTCTGATTAAGTTTGTTGGGTCTTTATTTGAAAGTTGGATTTCGATTTATAGCCTACATCTATAGCCTACTGGAGACAGATTTTATCATGAAAACAATATAGGCTTAGGCTTTCCGTGACAGGATGTAGAATTAGCCTATATCATTGGTTTATATAATTTCAAAGAATTGCTTTGCTCTCGACTGGTGAACAGATTGCTCCACTTTCCAGCGTTGCGGGTGTCTTTTTCTGCGACTGACGTTCGCGAGGGTTTCCCCTGCCGTTTACGGGAGGCATGCGCAGCATGAAGGTTCACAGACGCGAACAGCCCAGCATCCACGCTCGACTTTATTTCGCCCCGCCCCCATCTACAACTGATTTAAGTTGAGTTGTCACGCTGCATTATGATCTTTCAAGACTGATTGATTTCAAAACTCAAAGGGGTTTCGAGTTTCAGCGGTAAGTCAAGGACATTTGCTCTGCTCCCGCTCAAATCTATAGGCTACCTGCAGCAAAAAAATACGTTTACATGCAAGTAAGTGTTCAAAAGTGAATGTAGCCTATTCTTAAATTATTTTTATACAATTTACATAATTGGTATGCAGTTTTAGTATACGCAAGCAATGTCACAAAAAACTCCAGCAATAACATTTTCGCAGATATTTTTAGGCAAATTCATGTGTTATGGATAATTTGTAGTCTAAATATCTTAGTCCCTATAATATTTACCAATATAGCCTATACTGTCCTGACCATGCACCTGTCTCTTGGCTAGAGATGAACCCTGAGTCGGACTACGGGATGTCTACGGTGAGCTGTGGGAACGGAAAGCTCCGCTCGTGGCTAATCGAGCAGGTGGATACCGGGAAGTACCAGGGCCTGGTCTGGGAGAACGAAGAAAAGAGCATCTTCAGGATACCATGGAAGCACGCGGGCAAGCAGGACTACAACCGGGACGAGGATGCCGCTCTCTTCAAGGTAGGCTACTGTATGGTACGGGGCCTCAAATGAATGTCTCCAACATTCTGCATTTACGCACTGCATGTGCGAGAGATGTGTAGGCTATTACATTTGAATATTTTAGCAGACACTCTTCTTCAGAGCTACTTACAGTACTGAGTTCATACATTTGAACCACACAAGGAGCTACACACAGTACAATTAGACTAGTGATGAGTAAAGTAGGTGCTTTTTATTTATTTGAAATTTGTGCAGGATAAAATAACTTGAATCAAATCAAATGTTATTTGTAACATGCTTCGTAAACAACAGGTGTAGATTAACAGTGAAATGCTTACTTATGGGTCATTTCCCAACAACACAGAGTTAAAAATAAAGATAAACATTTGAAATAGTGACACGAGGAAACAATGCACAGTGAATAACAATAACGAGTAAAAATAACATGCCTATATACAGGAAGTACCAGTACCGAGAAGATGTGCAGAGGTACGGGGTAATTGAGGTAGCGATGTACAAAAAGTAGGGGTAAAGTGACTAGGTAACAGGTTAGATAACAGACTTAGCTGTAGTGGTAGCATCTCGATTTGAAGTGTCCAAATATACATATATATTTTAAATACTTAGTCACAAGAATAATATAGCAACTACTGTCTTGTAATAATAACAATGAAATAATAATAATATATATTTTTAATTAACACCATAAAAAAGTCGTTTTACAACTACTAGGCCTTCCACTAATAAAAGCTACAACTACTAACTTCAACTAAGCTTTGGGTAGGTTGAGGTGCCAAATCCATTATGCATAGGATTTACCAATTTATGCACCGGTGATTCATTATCCGTGTCTGACGACTCTGTTTTATGTGACATTTCTGCAGGCTTGGGCGCTGTTTAAAGGAAAGTTTCGGGAGGGCATCGACAAACTGGACCCGCCAACGTGGAAGACGCGCCTGCGGTGTGCGCTCAACAAAAGTAACGACTTCGAGGAGCTCGTGCAGCGAAGTCAGCTGGACATCTCAGACCCATACAAAGTCTACCGGATCATCCCGGAGTGCGCCAAGAAGCGTCAGTTTAATTTATTTTGCATTTACTTTAAATATAGTGGCCTAGGATTCATGCTGTAATTTTACGTTGCAGTTTATAATTCATTCAAATGATGAAATTTGTGGAAAAACCTATAGAAAGTTATTGAATCCGCTTCCATATATGTATGTTTTTATTATATGCACTACTATCAGAAGGAAACACAGATGGCACCCATGCACTGAATGCCCCAGCAGGTTTTGATAGGGGCCAGTGACTTATGTGCAAATAATAGAAACAATAGAAACATTTCAGTATACTGGAAAATCAGGCTGCCAAACCGCAAGACTTTGGCATCCATTTGCTTTCTCTGATATTTCATATTCATTATTAGCTTTTATTGATAAACTCTTGATTATTCATGTGTAATTACAAACTACTATCTACCCTCTCATAATTTAAGAGTGCCGTTGAATGTCTGTGTGATTACTCATGTGGCGAGTGTTTAAATTATTACTCCTATGTAACAGATTTCTTGCTATCAGGATCCAAACAGGAGGATGGTGGCAACCCCCTGAGTCCTCTGAGTTACCCCATGCTACCCCCATACCCCGCCCTGCAGACACAGGTAATTATGGTAGTCTGTAAACTCTCACCTCTTAGAGGTTTTGTTTGTGGCGTGTGTTTACGTGTGTGTGTGTGTCTGTATGTGTGTGTGTTAGTGAGTAAAGGGAACAGCTGCATGGATTGGCGAGTGTGTCATCAACATCACATGACAAGGGACTCTGAACCCACCCTTTCAGGCATGAACTCATTGAGTGATTAGCGCACAATATCACATGAGCACAGTCTTAGTGATAGTTCCTCTTCCATTCATATTCTGAATCGTAGTTGGTCCCGTGTGTAGAGGTGATTGTTTGACTGACAGGTATCTCTTTCTCTATAGATGCCTGGGTACATGCCCAGTACAGAGCGAGGCTGGATGAAGGACTATCTTCCAGAGCAGGCCTCTCTTCCTGAGCTGCCCTATGCCCAGTGCCCCTACCCCTCACGCAGCCTATCCTGGGCCCAGGGGCCCAGCATGGACAACGGTAGGCCTAATACCACAGCATATATTTTTCCACTTGTGTGATAGAATCTAATGTAGGCTGTGCAGCTGTTATGTATCTGTAGTTATGCAAAGGGCTCTCATGAGCCTAAACCCTAACTTGACATCTGCTCAAATAACTCACTTTTTTTTTGCATAAGTCTTCCATTGACCTCAATGTGTGATCGTCGATTCAGGCTCATGATGTTTGCGTGTATGCTTTTCTGGTGTGTTGGAATACGTGCCTTTATTGAGGTCATGTCTCTCTGTGTTTGCAGGTTACCAGATCACAGGGTCCTTCTACACCTACAGCGCTACTGACGCCCAGCCCTCCCCCTTCACACTGGACACCAGCATGAGATCAGCAGAGGCACTCTCAGGTACAGTACACACACACGCTTATTTACGTCAATGTTGACTTACAAATTATAATTTTGATTGTAGTCCACATAATTGCGCATTATACTTAAGGCAAATTTATACTGTATTCCAAGAGTTAGCTAAATACTCTGATTTTTATGCTGTTTCTCTTACCTGTACTCCTTCCTCCACCCCAGATATGCGGTTACATGTGTCAGTGTTTTACCGAGACTCTCTGTGGAGGGAGGTGACCACCTCCAGTCCAGAGGGCTGTCGCATCGCTCCCTGCTCCCCAGACGAAAAGCTTTATTCCCCCACTGTGGGTCCAGACCTGGTGCCCCTACCCCTGGACAGCCTCCCAGCCCTGGGGAGGGGGGAGGAGTGTCCTCCTAGCCCCCCTAGTTGTCCCCTGGAGAGGGGCGTGCTACTGTGGATGGCCCCAGATGGCCTCTACGCCCGGCGGCTGTGCCAGGAGAGAGTGTTCTGGGAGGGAGGGTTATCATCCTATGTAGACAAACCCAACAAGCTGGAGAGAGAACACACCTGTAAACTACTGCACACACAGGACTACCTCACAGGTAAGTTAACGTAAACTGCAGGCAGGCGCACACATCTCATTCACTGGCAAACTAAACCGCACTGTTGTCATGCTGTTTCCTTGTCGTGGACAGGAAGCAGACACGTCCTCCTTTCCTGTAAATATTATGTTGAGCTTGCCTCAATACTCCCCACCACACACTTAAGAATAGGACATTATACAGTCATGTGACCTCATCCCCGCCCACCTTGCCCTACCACAGATGTGTTCAGCCTGATTGGGTTAATTTGCATATAGACACAGGACTTTCCACCCAGTCACATGACCTCTAAAGTCACCACCACTCCAGTTCATAGGAATTCGCATTGGTCAAAATAAATTAACCCTTTATCGACCCAATGTCCCCTCCTTGCAAACTTCTCTACCCAACCCTATCCTCTAGATTGAATCCCTCTCTACTTCCATCTCTCAGAGCTACAATCAATTTTCTCTACCACCACTCTCTCTCCTCCTCCCCCCTGCTATCTCAGACCTGCAGGGTTATTCCCTCCAGTCGCCCCTCTCCATGCCGCTCCTCTGTACCTAACCTGACCATCTAGACCCTATTAACCTCTATTTCTCTCTATCTACCAGAGTTGCAGGGCTATGCCCTCCACTGTCGGCCCCCTCCACGTCTCCAGGTGCTGCTGAGCTTCGGAGACGAGTGTCTGGATCCCCAGAGACAGAGGACCCTCACTGTACAGGTATAGAACCATCCCCTAACATCAACATGACCGCCACCTGTCTTCAATGCCCCGCTCTACTTTACTCACACCCCATCAACTAATCCTGACCCTGTATATACCCCGTAACCTCCATCTATCTCTCACAAAATATCAGTTGGATTCCTTGTAACACCCACACTCATACATAGCACTTACAGTACAGTCCCCCTTCTATCTCACCACCTAACCCCCCTTACCACCACCTCTGTGACACCAGTAGTAATCCCTGCTGTTCCCCTCCACTCCTGCAGGTGGAACCCATGTTTGCCAGGCAGCTGCTGTACTACACCCAGCACCAGCAGTCCAGCGGACACTACTACCGCAGCTACGACCTCCCTCTCCCTGGGGTCACGGAACACAGCATGACCCCTTCCATAACCGAGGACTACCAGAGGGTCATCACACATCACCATAGCAACACCCTGCAGGACTGACTAATCTGACCATCTCTGATCAGTCAGACTGCGGTGCAGGACATGGGGAGAGGAGAAGAGAGGGAGAGCCTGGGGAGCCGAGGACAGAGTTGTCACACTGTACTCTGGATCACACATTTCCATCAAAGCTGAAGCAGAACTATGCCCATCCAAGCCAAACTGAACTTAACCAGGCCATGGGGGAACGTACACTGGGACCACTGAAGAGACTAACAGATAGTTGTATGCTGTAGATGTGTGTTGTAAGGGAGTCAACACCCCAAATTCCTATGGATCAAACTGTTTTTCACCTACTCTCAGGGAGCCATCCTTTGGCCTTAAAGACTCAAACTTGACCGCCGTTTTGCAAGGTCCACTTTGTGACAACAGAACTGACAGCTGTAGTGATTGTATCGACATGCTCTAGAGTCATGTGTGTGTGTGTGTTTTTGTATCTGCGTTTTATTGTATGATCGTGTGTAGTATGGCCATGCTGATGTTGACATGATTTCTTCTGTAAATACATTTGCCCTGTTACTTCTAGTGTATAGCATCACATTTCCTCAATCATAAATACTGCAGTTCAGAGATGACCAAAGACTACCACTGAGATTCGACCACACTGAAACACGTACTAGCATGCCGAACCTTTGGATTGGCTCATTGTGTCATACATTGGGGAATGTTTTGTAATGGAATAATTAAAATGTTTTAAGCAAAAAAAAAACGTTGCATGTTTTGAGACACATCAAATGAATAGAAAGAGGGCTCGTGTTAGATAAGGGATTTGTGAGAAGTGACATCCTTTGTGTGTGTACAGGAAGCCTGGTTCAGATGCAGGATGATGCTGGTTAATCAAACACACTCGCAGGAGAACGCGGTCATAAACAATGGGTGATGACATCACCAGGGGAGGAGGAAGAGGTCGGCCACTCTTTCCGCCCCAGAGAGGCATTAGAACTGAAGAGGGTTTAGAACTGTTTCCTGGGGTGCCTTTGACATGCCAAACAACATTTTAACTTCCATGGAAGAATAGTGAAAACCCCAGAATGAGTGACACATCTGTGTGGTTACTACTCCACGGTCTAATAAGGTAAACAAGGCTGATGACGACACTTGATACCACATTGTAATACCTTACGGAGGAGAAATGGCTGTTAATGTAAATCACACAGAAAAATGTGCACACATGTAGCCAACTTAAATAAATGAGAAAACATACAATGGCAAAATAACAGATTTTTGATAATAATCAACACAGAACCAACTGGTTTGCCTGACACTTTCCACTCCACCATCTACCTACAAAAATCCCTCTACCTACTGCCAGTGTCAACATCACCCATTTCAGAGAATGAGATCAATGTCAACATGTTTTGATTGATAGGCCTGGTCCTCTCGACCTGCGGCGTCCCGGATGGAACAGAAGTGCGGTGCAAAACTCCCCTCCTCACCTCTCTATTGCTGTAAACAGTCTACCGGTGGAAGAAGGATGAGACCTGAGGGCTTTGAACCTACTGCTGTTGTGAATGAATCCGTGGGTGGACACTACAAAGACAGAGCTACGTTTAGAACAGACAATCAAAACACCCTGTCTAAATGACTTTTCCCCCTGCCTGGCCTTAGAAAAAAATGGGCTGCTGCTGCTGATAATGTAGCCTACATTAAGACATTTGAGGTTTGACTTGTCTGAAACAGTCGATAGTGGCAATAAGAACATTGGCACGTTTTTGGGTTTGTTTTGTCGATAAGAACATTTACTTATTCAAAATTTTAAGCAGGACGAAATCTCTTTTTCAAGTGTCCCTTGCAAGGGCTTGTGGGCGCTAAAGAGAATAATAGGTTCACATCCGCGTCGTTAATAATAACATACGTCATTTGTTGCAGTGCGTTTGCAAACTAAAATTAATTGACACACAAGTTGTAACAAATGCATTACCTGTAATCTGTAGACAAGTGTTGTTGAAGCAGTAACAAAAATAATATGGCAAATTATTGTCTAATAATAAAAAACTAAAACTTACATATTGTTGTAAAACATTTCAATCTCATGATCTTTTATTAGCATTTTTTGGTTAGCGCTAGTTGATTTCTGGTAAGTTATTCAAATCCCCATCATGTTTTGTGTTGAGTTGTCTCGTAATGAGTGATGTTTTCATAATCAGTCATGTACGTGTGTAAAATGTTACAATATTTTGTGATAAAATCCCACAGTGCCGGTTCTAGGGACGCGCCCTTTGAGAATCCCACGACTCAGCACGAGTCATGGGTGTGGCAGCCTTCGTCTACTACTACTACATCTGACCACACACACTTCAAAACCGCAACCATCCATCCCAGTTCAGTAATTGCTAACTCCTCACACCTACAACCGAATCTCTGTGCAACATTTTGGTTTATAGCCAGTAACTAAGGAGTTAACATAGACCACTCCCCACCCCGCCCTACCAATACCCTAACCGGCCCTACCCCAGACTCTATTGTGCCAGACATTGCGTGAGCTGTCAGTACAACAACCGCCAGAGGTGACTGTTTTGGCTATTAACGTACTGTTGCACGGCTGAGGCCTTACCGTCTATGGGACAGAGATGACTATATGCTCTCTCTTTCACTGTCACAAATGTGGCTGGTTACAAGAACATAAATAATATAAATGTGTCTTTATTTGTCAATTGAGACGGTAATAAGAGGACAGAGCATAATGAGCAGTTTCTTTATGAACATACAGAAATCAGGGACCACATATGTTGACTGGTTTCTCAGTAGAAGAGAGACAGTCTTGTCTCAAACACCAGGCTAGCATGACCTAGCTTGCCTACAAGGGACTGGGATGCTGATTTCTAGATGAGTGGCCATCTAACAATAGCATAATTAGCATGATTCCACAGTAGAGGGGCTGCCCAGATTAACTATGAGATTAACTCAGAAAATGAATGTACATATCTAAGATTAAAAAAGAGATTAGCGTGAAAAAGACTAGTGTGCTAATTTCCATTCTAGATCTTATAACAATTTAACAAAAAGCTACGAGAGTTTATCGGTGCAAGTAAATAGGCATTGCACATATTTGATAGAGATACTATAGTGCCACTATATTAATGTTGAAGAGACATTGTACAGACTCATCTCTTGACAGGCTGGACATTAGAGGGCTGGAAACAGGTGAGCTGGAGCTGCATACTGCTCTTAAACTTATTCAGCAGCTCCTCCAGTAACCTAGAGAGAGAGAGAGAGGGAGGGAGAGAGAAGGCGAGACAGACAGAGGGAAAATAAGAGGTAGAATCATCCCCACTGTACTGTGCAGGTTGGCATTTTTCATCATGAATCTTGTTCTAGTGGCAGCTTGAACCTTAATGAATGACTTACTTTTTGTCTGCTCCGTTGTGTAGCTGGGGAAGGACCTCCAGAGCCTGCTTGAAGCTGGCGCTTAAACAAGATATACACAGTTAACACCAAACATACCAACAAATTATACTACACACACAGAAGGAGAGAGAGACATACCATAACACAAAGACAGACTCATATTAAGTCACATAACCTGATTAAACTAGTTGGATTGCTGGTAAAGTTCTGCTTAAGTCACAGAACCTGATTAAACCAGTTGGATTGCTGGTAAAGTTCTGCTTAAGTCACAGAACCTGATTAAACCAGTTGGATTGCTGGTAAAGTTCTGCTTAAGTCACAGAACCTGATTAAACCAGTTGGATTGCTGGTAAAGTTCTGCTTAAGTCACAGAACCTGATTAAACCAGTTGGATTGCTGGTAAAGTTCTGCTTAAGTCACAGAACCTGATTAAACCAGTTGGATTGCTGGTAAAGTTCTGCTTAAGTCACAGAACCTGATTAAACCAGTTGGATTGCTGGTAAAGTTCTGCTTTCGCTTCCTTTTCCATATACCACCAGGTGATGACGACTAGAGGTGTGGGGAAGATGAATGTGATTTACAGGAATGAAAGTGAGAGTAATGTATAATCTCTGTAATTCAGTGTATGGAAGTGTAGTGTATGTGTACGTGTGGTAAACAGGTGTGTAGTGGTGTACATTGTCAGTGGGGGTTCTATGGGCCTTACTGGCTCTCAGATGACAGGTAGGAGGCTACAGCATCTCTCAGAGAATCTATCTCCAAACGGGCCTGCAGAGAGAGAAAGAGAGGGATGAAAGAGGATAAAGAGAAAGGAAGGAACGGATAAAAGCATATACAGATATACTTAGGGTACTTAAAGTATCAACATCATATGACCCAGATGCAGACACAGGAGGTGAATAGTTCGATACTCAGAATATTTATTATACAAAGGGGCAAGCAAAGGGCAGGTCGAGGGCAGGCAGTGGTTCGTAATTCAAGGCAGGGTCAAACAGGGACAGAATGGCAGCCAGGCTCAGGGTCAGGACAGGCAGAAAGGTCAGATCTGGGAAGACTAGAAAAACAAAACTTGAGAGCAAGAGAAACGGGAACAGGAGACACAGGGCAGTGAGACAGAGGTTTAATCCTAGACACATGGAAAGTGGGATGTATACAGAGGGTGCGGGGCAACAGAAGACAAACAGCGATGGGGCTAAGGACTTTAGAGATGGGGAAAGGGCGGATAAAGCGGGGGGGGGAGTTTACAGGACTCACCCGGAGTGCAGAACCATACCCTCTGCCCGAGACGATAGCGGGTAGCCAGGGTCTGGTGGCGGTCCGCTCTTCTTAAGACCACCTCCAGGTATCGTAGACAAGCGGACCGGGTCCCGGCTACCAGCTATAACTCTTCCAGGTATGCCGACAGCGGTGGACAAACATCTGGACCTCTTCCTCTTGCTCAGGGAAGAGCCGGGGCTGATAACCCACGGAGCAGTCGGAGGGCGAGAGACCAATGGCCGAGCAGGGAAGGATGTTCTGGGCGTATTCCACCCACACAAGTTATTGGCTCCAGGTGGGTGGGGTTGGCTGAGATGAGGCACCGAAGAGTCGTCACCAGGTCCTGATTGGCAAGCTCCGACTGGCCGCTAGATTGAGGATGAAACCAGGAGGACTGGCTGGCTGATGACCCAATGAGGTTGCAGAAAGCCTTCCAGAATCGTGACGAGAACTGAAGACCACGATCCGAGACTACGATCCGAGAAGAACGCTGGGACAGGACGGGTCCAACGTCCGAGGTGTCAACCTCCATTACGAACTGACAGGACGGGTCCGGATGGATTAAGAAGCTGCAGCTTCACTCTGGATGTGGGGCCACTCCACCACCGCTCTCACCTTGTCCGGATCAATCTAAAATGTTCCCGGCAGCGATGACGTATCCCAATAAATGAGATGGTGAAGCGATGAAATTCACACTTCTAGTTCTTCAGGAGGTGCTGGAGGACTTGTCGGATGTGGAGAACACACTCCTGAACCGAATGGGAATAGACAGCGATTTTGTCAAGGTAGACAAACACGAACCAGTTCAACATGTCACGGAGCACATCATTGACCAGAGCCTGGAACACTGTGGAAGTGTTGGTCAGTCCGAATGGCACAACCAGACACTCGTAGTGCCCATTAGCTGTGTTAACTTCTTGCGTCGAGCAATCCCGTTTCCGGGAGCATAATCATAGCCTCAAGCTCATTACCATAACCCAACGTTAACTATTCATGAAAATCGCAAATGAAATGAAAGAAATATATTCACTCACAAGCTTAGCCTTTTGTTAACAACACTGTCTCAGATTTTCAAAATATGCTTTTCAACCATAGCTACACAAGCATTTGTGTAAGAGTATTGATAGCTAGCATAGCATTAAGCCTAGCATTCAGCAGGCAACATTTTCACAAAAACAAGAAAAGCAATTCAAATAAAATCATTTACCTTTGAAGAACTTCGGATGTTTTCAATGAGGAGACTCTCAGTTAGATAGCAAATGTTCAGTTTTTCCAAAAAGATTATTTGTGTAGGACAAATCGCTCCGTTTTGTTCATCACGTTTGGCTAAGAAAAAAAAAAACGAAAATTCAGTCATTACTACGCCAAACTTTTTTCCAAATTAACTCCATAATATCGACAGAAACATGGCAACGTTGTTTAGAATCAATCCTCAAGGTGTTTTTCACATATCTATTAGATGACAAATCATTCGTGGCAGTTGGGTTTCTCCTGGGAAGCAAATGGAAAATACACGCAGCTGGAGATTACGCAATAATTGCGACGGAAGACACCAAGCGAGCACTTGGTAGATGTAATGTAAAATGGTTAATCTTCCAATGATATGCCTACAAATACGTCACAATGCTGCAGACACCTTGGGGAAACGACAGAAAGTGTAAGCTCATTCCTGGCGCATTCACAGCCAAAAAGGAGACATTGGAACACAGCGCCTTCAAAATCTGGGGCCTTTTCCTGTTTGAAATTTCATCTTGGTTTCGCCTGTAGCTTCAGTTCTGTGGCACTCACAGATAATATCTTTGCAGTTTTGGAAACGTCAGAGTGTTTTCTTTCCAAAGCTGTCAATTATATGCATAGTCGAGCATCTTTTCGTGACAAAATATCTTGTTTAAAACGGGAACGTTTTTTTATCCAAAAATTAAAAGAGCGCCCCCTATATCGAAGAAGTTAAAGTCTGTCTTCTATTCGTCTTCTTCCCGTATCCGAACCAGATGGTAGGCGTTCCGAAGGTCCAACTTCGAGAATACGGTCTCCCCCTGGAGACGCTCGAAAGGCGAGGAGTGGTAGTGTAACAGTACTCTTCTTGCATTGTGTACAATCAGTCATCGACACGGAACTCCAACATGTAGCACCAGTCATGTAGATTTATTCTGATAGGAACGGCACAAAATTGCACGTCATGCAATGCACGTCTCACCATCCAACTCTGTACTCACGCACGCTGGTTTGGTGCTTGTTCACTGGGCTAGTTACCAAAATAATACAATTACAATATAATATCTTTAACAATGTACCTGATAGGAACGGCACAAAATTGCACGTCATGCAATGCACATCTCACCATCCAACTCTGCACTCACGCACTGTACAAAATATATGAACCCCCCCACCAGACACAGTAAGTTGCTAGCTAGTACTGGCGGGAATTCTCTACAACAAAATGCACAACAAATATTCTCCAAAAACTGCTGCATCTTATGTGTGATGTTCGAATAACATTTACAAACAATTTGATATAGATTGTACATTTAAATCATCACTTGAGAGTATAAAAATCACTTTTGATGTACAGTGCTTTGCAACCAACAACTTACCGCTGGTTTGGTGCTTGTTCACTGGGGCGATTCTAACTGGAACATCCCCCCTCGTAAGCAAACTACGCAAACCAGCCAATAAGATGCCATGTTGAGTAGGTGAAGGCAAGACAAACTCAAACCCAAACCCCATTGGCTTAACAATAAAGTGGCAAGGGGAATCACCAATATAACCCTGTTACAGTAGCAGGTAACGGTTCTTTACCGAGATGTCATTAACTAGGGCAGGTGTTCCGCTAGCGGAACCCCTCGACAACATTCCACTGAAAAGGCAGTGCGTGAAATTCAAAAACATTTTTTTTAAATATTTAACTTTCACACATTAACAAGTCCAATACAGTAAATGAAAGATACACTTCTTGTTAATCTACCCATCGTGTCCGATTTCAAAAAGGCTTTACAGCGAAAGCACAACATATGATTAGGTCATAGCCAAGTCAAAAAAACACAGCCATTTTTCCAGCCAAAGATAAAATTAATCACTAACCTTTGATGATCTTCATCAGATGACACTCAGAGGACATAATGTTACACAATACATGTATGTTTTGTTCGATAATGTGCATATTTATATCCCAAAATCTCAGTTTACATTGGCGCGTTACGTGCAGTAATGTTTTGATTCCAAAACATCAGATGATTTTGCAGAAATACTCATAATAAACATTGTTAAAGATACAAGTGTTATTCACAGAATTAAAGATAGACTTCTCCTTAATGTAACCGCTGTGTCAGATTTCAAAAAAACTTTACGGAAAAAGCATAATCTGAGTACGGCGCTCAGAGCCCAATCCAGCCAAAGAAATATCTGCCATGTTGGAGTCAACAGAAGTTAGAAATAACATTATAAATATTCACTTACCTTTGATGATCTTTATTCACTTACCTTTGATGATCTTCATCAGAAGGTACTCCCAGGAATCCCAGTTTGATAATAAATGACTGATTTGTTCCATAATGTCCATCATTTATGTCCAAATAGCCACTTGTTGTTAGCGTGTTCAGCACAGTAATCCATCTTCATGTGGCGTGAGCACCACGTCCAGACAAAAACTTAAAAAGTTCCGTTACAGGTCGTAGAAACAAGTCAAACGATGTATGGAATCAATCTTTAGGATGTTTAACATAAATCATCAATAAAGTTCCAACCAAAGAATTCCATTGTCTGTAGAAAAGCACTGGAACGAGAGCCAACTCTGTCGGGAACGCACATCACGAGCCTGAGACACTCTGCCAGATCCATGACTCATTCAGCTCCCATTCCCCCTCATTTATAGCAGAAGCCTAAAACAAGTTTCTAAAGACGGTTGACATCTAGTGGAAGCCTTTGGAAGTGCAACTTGACCCCATAGACACTGTGTATTTGGTAGGCCAAGCTTAGAAAAACTACAAACCTCAGATTTCCCACTTCCTGGTTGGATTTTTCTCAGGTTTTCGCCTGCCATATGAGTTCTGTTATACTCACAGACATCATTCAAACATACTAATAATAATATGCATATATTAGCATCTGGGACAGAGTAGGAGGCAGTTCACTCTGGGCACGCTATTCATCCAAAAGTGAAAATGCTGCCCCCTATCCCAAAAAGGTTAAGGCCCCAGTAGTCGACACATGGGCGCAGGGTTTTGTCCTTCTTCTTCTGGCAGGGGAGGAAGAAGTATGAATGAACTCTGCTCCCAGAGAGTTCTCAATGTACCCTTCTATGGTCCTGGTCTACAGGCAAGACAGGTAATAAAGCCACCCCAAGGCGGTGTAGTGCCAGGGAGGAGGTCAATGGCGCAGTCAAACAGTTGATGCGGAGGAAGAGATGTGGCGCGTGCCTTGTTGAAAACCTCCCAGAGGTCCTGATACTCCACGGGAACTGCGGAGAGATCCAAGGCTTTCTGCAAGCCAAAGGAGGATGTCCAGGGGCGGGCTGCGCTGCCCTGAGGCAATGTGCATGGCAGAACGGGTTCCAACCCAGGATAGAGCCCGTAGCCCAGTCGATCAGGGGGTTGTGCCTCTGGAGCCACGACAAAACCCAAAACCACGGCTGCATGAGGACATTCAATGAGCAGGAACCGCATGGACTCACTGTGATTCCCTGACACTCGCAGGTTAATAGGAATAGTACTGTGGGTAACCCTGCCAATAGAGCGTCCATCCAATGCTCTGGTGTCCATAGGAACGGAGAGGAGTTCTGTGGAGATACCCAGCTCCGACACCAGGGTAGTGTCTATAAAGCGCTCATCGGCCCCAGAGTCCATGAGTACCTGGAGAGATTTAAACCGGTCACCCCACAACAGGATAGCATGGAGAGGAGTATGACTAAATGGGGGCTGGGAGACTCCCTGCATGGCCCACCAGCGTATTCGTACCTACTGATGAGCCTGGGCTTTTTACTGGACAGTAATGTAATGTCCTGAAATTCCACAATACATACAGATTTTAGAGTCTGTGTAAACATTCCTCAAGGGACAATCTAGCCCTGTCCAGTTGCATGGGCGCCGTAGGAGGCGAGTCGACAGTCCTCAATGATTTCTGAGGGAACTTTGGTGACATTGGATTCTCTTGGGAATGCAAGCGTCACGGATTTCCGGAGTTCTTCGGAGGCGAGGGGAATATCGTGGACGGGTGCATGTGCCCGGGATCAGACCTTTCCCTACTGCGTTCCAGTAGTCACCCAACGATCCTTATGGTCAAGGCTATGGAGAGATTCGAGGTCCAAGGGCAGTTCCCGGACTACGAGGTCGTCCTTAATTCACAGTGATAGTCCATGAAGGAACATGTTGAACAGGGATTCTGGGGTACAGGCACACTTGGTGGCTAAAGTGCAAAAGTCTACTGCGTAGTCTGCCACACTACAGTGGTTTTGACACAGTTGAAGAAGCTTTACGACCCACCTCTCTCTCAGACAACAGAGAGTCGAACACCTTCCTTACTTCTGCCATGAAATCCTCCAGCCTAAGGCAAACGGTGGATTGTTGCTCCCACACCGCCGTAGCCCAGGCGAGTGCCCTCCCGGACATCAGCGTTATAAGATATGTTATCTTAGAATGGTCAGACAGAAACATAGAGGGCTGCAGCTCGAAAATGAGGGAGCGCTGGGAGAGAAACACCCGGCAGCTTCTGGGATCACCAGCATAGCGCTTCGGAGGAGGTAAGCCGGGGTAGGCTAGGGGAAAACGCCGCTGGTAGCGGGGATACGGAGAGTCTGGGAGGTTACCGTAGTGGCTTGCTGCCTGGTAGATAATCTGCGGAATAGCTCCAGTAATGCATTGAAAGCATGGTCATGGTGTTCTGCCATGGTCTGGAGTCTTTCCATAAGCCTATGAAGGAACTCCTCATGTCTTCCAATAGTAGCTCCTTGGGAGAAGACAGTGTTGCAGAGCTGGTCCGAGTCTGTTGGGTCAGTCATGGCCAGTTCGTACTACCACAACTCAGGATATGACCCAGATGCAGAGACAAGAGGCAGATTGTATAATAAATATTCTGCATATCGTACTAAGGGGCAGGTAAAAGGCCGGTCGAGGGCAGGCAGTTCGTAATCCAAGGAAAGGTCAAACAGGCGCAGAACGGCATGCAGGCTCAGGGTCAGGACAGGCAGAAAGGTCAGATCCGGGAAGAAAACACACTGGTAAGACCCGACAAGACATACTGGCATCAGACAAACATAAAACGCAGGTATGAATACACAGGGGATAATGGGGAAAAATAGGAGACACCTGGTGGGGGGTGGAGACAAGCACAAGACAGGTGAAACAGATCAGGGTGTGACAAGTAGGTAGTACAGCTGGTTTGGAAGAGGTAGTTGGGGGTTACTGTGGTCAGTAAAAGAGGGTAAATCCCTGCACAACTGGCCCATTTGACTTACCGGAGAGAGTGGCAAACTGAAAGTGTGTGTGTACCTGTATGGCTCCGTTCTTGCTGAAGGAGGAGACACACTGCATCAGGCGACTCATCTCTTCCGCCACACCCTCAATGATTCTACTCAAAACCCTGGGAACTAGGTCCTTAGACACTGTGAAGACCTAAAGGAGAGAGAGAGGGTTAGATTGGAGGTGTCCACTGATTCAATGAATTATGTAAGTCTACTGATTTAATGTAAGTAACGGTGAGAGGTTCTAGTCATTGTACAGAAAAGCAGTGGTCTAAGGCACTGCATCATAGGGCTAGAGGCGTTACTACAGACCAGAGTTCATTCCTGGGCTGTGCCACAACCAGCCGTGGCCGGGAGTCCCATAGGACAGTGCATAATTGGCCCAGCGTCGTCCGGCTTAGGGGAGGGTTTGGTTTTACTTGGCTCATCTCTCCCTAGCGACTCCTTGTGGCGGGCTGGGTGCCTGCAGGCTGACCCTGGTCGCCGGTTGAACTGTGTTTCCTCCGACACATTGGTGCGGCTGGCTTCCGGGTTTAGCTGGCAGGTGTTAAGGAGCGCAGTTAGGCGGGTCATGTTTCGGAGGACACGACTCCACTTTCGCCTCTCCCGAGCCCATTGGGGAGTTGCAGTGACGAGACAAGAACGAAATATGGGGAGAAAAAGTCAAATACAAAAAAAAGTAAAAGTAATTTTAATCGTGCATGTCTTTGAGTACAAGAATTACCTCTGCATGGACAGTGATGATGTTCACCAAGGCTTCTTTCAGGTAGTTCCTCACACCTGTAGGAGAGTAGTTTCACAATGACATCAAAACCCAGTCCAACACCCAAACCTGTTCAAATGAAAATGATCCCAGACCAAACATTGACACGTTTTCTTTTACAATAAGACCAGACTAAAATGGAGTGGGTGTGGAACAAAAGTTGTGTCAAGCTTGGAGTTCTATTTTTGTCTGGCGTTAAGGCGGCACTAGTGTCAAACACACATTCATTTGCAATTTCGACCTATTAAAGCCAGCGTTCTGCTACCTTCTGTTGAGTAAGGATTGGTCATTTACCAGTCTTATCCCAGCGCTGTGACTTTTTTATCCTGGCAATTTTATGATATAATTAAAATGTACATGTATTTATTGTTGTTGTTTAAAACAAAACAGATTGGTAAAAAAAAAAAAAAAAAAAAGCAAACTTATTAGAATGATTCACTGTCCTGGCTTTATTGTGAGATCGTCCGTGGTGCGCATGCAATGCAACTTCTGGAGAAGTGTGAATGTCATCTGATCTGTTAGATGGCTATGATTATGTTTATAAGTGTATATTTGGCAGCAGTATAACGGTGAGTGGGCATTCCCTTTATTCCTTATATTGGCTCTTTGTGCAGCTACTGTGAAAGGTTTGGATGTGTGTAACACCCTCCACAGTCTGCATTGTTTTAATATTAGTGTATTTAGAGAGAGCCTTAGTGTATTTAGTGTATTAGTGTATTTAGAGAGAGCCTATTTGAAACAAATGGTTTCAATCGTTTAGCATTTGATTAGAATTATTTGCTCTCAGGGCCTCCCGTTTGAGGTGTCACTAAAGACCCTGGATCAATCCCAGCTGGCCGTGACTGGGAGACCCATGAGACGGCGCACAATTGACCCTGTGTCGTCCGGGTTAGGGAAGGGTTTGGCCGGCCGGGATTTCCTTGTCCCATCGCGCTCTAGCGACTCCTTGTGGTGGGCCAGGTGCCTGCAATGTGACTCCTGGCTGGCTTCCGGGTTAAACGAGCAGTGTGTCATGAAGCAGTAGGGCTTGGCAGGGTTGTGTTTCGGAGGACGCATGGCTCCAGACCTTTGCCTCTCCCGAGTCTGAAGGGGAGTTACAGTGATGGGACAAGACTAACTACAAATTGGAAATCACAAAAAAGGGGTAAAAGTACAAAGAAATATATAGGAGTTGAAGTCAGAAGCTTACATACACTTGGAGTCATTGGTTGGAGTCATTAAAACTAGTTTTTCAACCACTATGCCATCTATTTTGTGAAGTGCACCAGTCCCTCCTGCAGCAAAGCACCCCACAACATGACACTGCCACCCCCGTGCTTCACGGTTGGGATGGGGTTCTTCGGCTTGCAAGCCTCCCCCTTTTTCCTCCAAACATAACGATGGTCAATATGGCCAAACAGTTCTATTTTTGTTTCATCAGACCATCAGTTGCAAACCATAGTCTGGTCTTCCTGGCTGATCGGCCTGTCAGGTTGTGTCGATATAGGACTTGTTTTACTGTGGATATAGATACTTTTGTACCTTATTCCTCCAGCATCTTCACAAGGTCCTTTGCTGTTGTTCTGGGATTGATTTGCACATTTCGCACCAAAATACATTCATCTCTAGGAGACAGAACGCATCTCCTTCCCGAGCGGTATGAAGGCTGCGTGGTCCCATGGTGTTTATACTTGCGTACTATTGTTTGTACAGATGAATGTGGTACCTTCAGGCATTTGGAAATTGCTCACAAGGATGAACCAGGCTTGTGGAGGTCTACAATTCTTTTCCTGAGGTCTTGGCTGATTTCTTTTGATTTTCCCATGATGTCAAGCAAAGAGGTACTGAGTTTGAAGGTAGGCCTTGAAATACAACCACAGGTACACCTCGAATTGACTCAAATGATGTCAATTAGCCTATCAGAAGCTTCTAAAGCCATGACATAATTATTCTGGAATTTTCCAAGCTGTTTAAAGGCAGGCACAGTTAACTTACTGTATGTAAACTTCTGATCCACTGGAATTGTGGTACAGTGAATTATAAGTGAAATAATCTGTCTGTAAACAATTGTTGGAAAAATTACTTGTGTCATGCACAAAGTAGATGTCCTAACCGACTTGCCAAAACTATAGTTTGTTAACAAGAAATATGTGGAGTGGTTGAAAAACAAGTTTTAATGACCCCAACCTAAGTGTATGTAAACATCCTGACTTCAACTGTAGTTGATTTTATTTAAAAAAAAAAACATAGGGTTTGTCTATATATGGAAAAATACACATTTAAACATTTTTACCAATTGATTAGTCGAAATAAGACTTTTGGCAGACCAAGATTTTTTTTTTTTGTCGGGGACAGCCCTAAACAAGTGACATCATTAAGGGATCATAGCTTTCACTTGGATTCAACTGGTCAGTCATGGAAAGAGCATAATGTTTTGTACACTCAATGTATATTTCCATATTGAAGCCATGCAATTACTTAGAACAATGTGGACTGCAAACAGGTTCAAGTTAACATATTTCACAAAGATGGGATAGGTCTACATGTTGTTACGTTGTTTCTGTAAGCTATTTAACAAACTATAACGGACTAACATTGGAATTGGAGTTGATGACAATGCAATACATAAAACACACAACTTGAAGCAACCACGTATTTAGCTATGGAGCACATTCTCATTGGCCAGTGAGGGGCCAAGTCTCGACACACCCACAACTGGTTTATTCATCAAAACCCAGCCCTTTGGCGCCACAGCCAGCAACGGCGGCCATAATTCTGGATGTGAAAATAGCAAAAATAGTTCTGACATAGCCCTGAACCTATTGCGCTACCGTCAGCAATTAGATTTAACATTTTGTTAGATCTGTCCGAAAAATGCCCCTGGTCTTGGTCTTTCTAATGAGAAAGTGGTTTATAGACCCACATTCACTCTGGGGAATGGTGGATGTATAAATATAGCCACCACTAACAAGCCATGTTGAAAAGACAATAGAAGAGTTGTATGCTGGTGTCTGGTACTTCAGGTTAGGTTAATACTTCCAAGGGGCGCTGTGAGAGTAATACCACGAGAGAAAAAAAAGACCAAAACCAGTGAAAGTTGTCTTGCTTTTTCCACGGGTAATGGTTTGCAGCATGCCCACACTAAATCACACACACATATAGGCTAGGCCTACATACGCTAAGCCAGTGAAAGTATCATATCCTATTCCTTATAGTTGTGGTTATTAAGTCCAAATGTTCCTGTTTCACTATTAGCAGAACACACACACACACTTTCACTCCTTGGAGCATTTTGGAGGTGGGGGAGTGGGGTTATGTCAAACACACACACCGATTAACTTCCTGTTCCGTAAGGTAAGTAAAACCACCAAGTTTCACCTGGTCTCACTGCACATCCGTGTGCATGTGTGTTTGTGTGTGCATGGACTTTTGCACACACACCCAAAACCACAGACCATAATGATATATTGTCCATGTCACTACTTATATCAGATCAATTTAGATTGTGTGTGTGTATAGAACGAAGATTCACTGAGAATTCATGTTTGACATTTCCTGCACTGTGCAGATGACACACACAAGGAGCTCCCCCACCCACAAAAAAACAAACTTCTTAAGAGAGAATATAGAGAGAAAATGAAAGAGAGAGAGAGAGGAAAAATATGCAAAGGGTAGACATCAAGCCCATAGAGTATACTCATATTTGAACCACTGGCTAAGTGCATCCAAGCACTGTTTACAGTAACACTTCAAACAGACACACAGAGACATTACAGTATGTACTCCACATATGACATACACATAAACCACAAAACACACACAGGGCTGCTCAGACAGTCCCCTGAATTCCCCTGTCAGATTTAGTATATTTTGAGGTAAGCCAAAAGACTACATACAGTGCCTTCGAAAAGTATTCAGACCCCTTGATAAAATCATTTCCCCCCTCAAATCTACACAGAATTCCCCCATAATATCCCATTTACATAAGTATTCAGACCCTTTCCTTAGTACTTTGCTGAAGCACCTTTGGCAGCGATTACCACTGAGTCTTCTTGGGTATGACGGTACAAGCTTGGCACACCTGTGTTTGGGGAGTTTCTCCCATTCTTCTCTGCAGATCCTTTCAAGCTCTGTCAGGATGGATGAGGAGCGCTGCTGCACAGCCATTTTCAGGTCTCTCATTTTGCACAGCCATTTTCAGGCCTAAGAGTTCAACCTTGGTTTCATCAGACCAGAGAATCATGGTCTGAGAAACTTCAGGTTCCTTTTGGCAAACTCCAAGCGGGCTGTCATGTGCCTTTTACTGAAGAGTGACTTCTGTCTGGCCACTCTACCATAAAGGCCTGATTGGTGAAGTGCTGCAGAGGTGGTTGTCCTTCTGGAAGGTTCTCCCATCTCCACTGAGAAACTCTAGTTCCAAACTTCTTCCATTTAAGAATGATGGAGGCCACTGTGTTGTTGGGGACCTTCAATGCTGCAGAAATGTTTTGGTACCCTTCCCCAGATATGTGCCTCCACACAATCCTGTCTCGGTGCTCTATGGACAATTCCTTCGAAATCATGGCTTAGTTTTTGCTCTGACATGCACGGTCAACTGTGGGACCTTATATAGACAGGTGTGTGCCTTTCCAAAACATGTCCAATCAATTGAATTTACCACTGGTGGACTCCAATCAAGATGGAGAAATATCTCAAGGATGATCAATGGAAACAGGATCCACCTGAACTCAATTTCAAGTCTCATAGCAAAGGGTCTGAATACTTATGTAAATAAGGTTTTTGTTTTTGTACATTTGCAAAAAAACTTTTTTTTTTCACTTTGTCGCTATGGGGTATTCTGTGTAGTTTGCTGAGGATTTTAAAAAAAATGTATTTTATCAATTTTAGAATAAGGCTGTAATGTAACAAAATGTGGAAAAAGTCAAGGGGCCTGAATATTTTCCGAAGGCACTATAGGTCAGGGGTTATTATGGGTAAACCCCCCTCTCTCTGTCACACCTGTGGCTTGGCTCAGAAACTCAACATTGTGAAGGCAATCTCTGAAACATTTGGGAAATTGCATTTTAAAAGTCCATCAACAGTGCAGAGGTCGTTAATCTGTGTTTGTTTGAATCCTGGCCATAGCGCATAATGTCCTGCGATTAAGGTGTGCAGTCCCTCCAATTGAAGTAGACAGCATAGACCGGTGTGTGTGTGTATACCTGTGGGTGTTCCGCAGTCTCTCCAGTCAAAGTGTCCAGCATAGATGCCTGGTTCCAGGGATCCTACGATGGGATCAGACTTCCTCTCGATGTAGGCATCAAACAAACTCTCATCCAGCTCCTTCACAGCATGTACAGTCACCTGGAAACAGAGGTAGAGACAAACCTAATTAACACAGCTACACAAACACTAACCTGGGAGCAGATTTCAATTTCTTTTATTTAGAAAAATCCCTTCCAACATCAGCAGTTGTCGCAAAGTGCTTTTACAGTAACTTTATTGATGGTCTTATAGTCACAATATAGTTCCCTAGGCAAAAACTGGGGCTCAAAAACCCAATAAACTGCCCTGAGTGGCTTTGAACCAACTGCTACAGGCCGCTCAGCTGTCTTTACGGGAAGGTCCAACCAATATGTGAGAGAGAGAACGAGTGACTCAGAGATCTGACATTTAAGTGTTTAAAGAGAAAGTGAGTGTAATTGCTCTGCCCTGAAACAAACTTCTTTCTCATCATATCTTTGGTGACAAACATTCTTCTTCACAGAACAGCAAAAACTAAACACCAAAATATCTAAGGGGCCAGTTAACTGTTTGTTGTTTCTAAAGTTGCAGCTTCCCAAGGTTGTGCGGGTGCGTGTGCGTGTGTGTGTCCTCTCTACTCACCCGTGTGATCTTCTCAGTCCCGGTGAATCCGTGTCGCTCAAAGTGTTCAGCCAGATTAAGGAAGGTGTGTTTCTCCAGGTACTGACAGTTACTGAGGATGATCAGCAGACGCTGCTCCTACACACACGCACGTGCAAGTACACACACAAACACACAGCATTTTAAAGGTCAGAACAGTGGATTTGTCATATTGAGTGGTCTCTGAACATTATCTGCCAGTAATCCCATCACTGACTCCAACCCTGTTTTACTGGAATTGACTGATATCATGTTTTACTGCATACTACACACTCCGGGTTTCCCTCTGATACAAGTTAAATGAGAACAGCTACCTCACTGACATGATTAGTGTAACAGGTAGGGTTCACTCTTAACACAAGAACCGTCACAGGCCAACAGCCACTGACAGACCAGAGATTTTGTCAATTAAATTTTTTAATATATTTTAAATGTCCTGCACCTTCCCTGACTTTTCCTAAATGTATGTATTTTACACTGCTCATTTGTCAGAATGTGGAATTCACAAACAGAAAAGTATTTAGAGCCTTTTTACCATTTGTTTCCACACCTATTCCCAACTTAACCCGCCAAGACAATGTGCTGTAGGACGTTGGTACCCAGTCAGGTGCTAATGAGTCTCTCTCTCCTCACTGAATGAATGTCAAATAGGTGAATGGGCGATAATTGTGCACCTTAGGCCTCATTTAAATTCAATTGTGAAGTAACTGAATGATAAGGAAAGACAATAATGTAATTATGAGTTTGTGTTATGCCCATTTAATCAGCAGCCAATAATTTGACAATAACCTCAAGGAGTGGGGGTGAGGCCAAGCGTACTAATCTGGAGGAAGTGTTTGGAGTCAAAATAGGATATCGTCTGGTCCCAGGTGGAGTAAAATGAGTTGGTTGACCCTCGAATGTTATACTTATTTTTTTCTGATTGTAGGAACAGCATCAAATCCTTGAGCCAAAGCGAAGCGAAGGGTGGATTTACAGATTTTACAATCCAATAAACTCTTTCTGCGGGTCAACAGAGAGGCAAAGGCATCTAGCGGTCTATTGGTCAGGGAAGGATTGTTGCTTGGTGCTCCAAAAATAACTATTTCTGTACTAGGCTGCAACTCTATACCAAATGCTTCAGAAAGGGTTTTAAATATAGTGGACCAATAGCCTACCAGATGGGGACAGGACCAGAACATGTGAGTCAAGTCCGCCAAGGAGCTTTTACATCGGTCAAATGTACCTTCAACGTTTGGGTAGAATTTGGACAATCTGGCCTTACTGATATGGATACAGTGAAGTACCTTACACTGTACAAGGCTGATTAAGAGGAGCTTCCATTTACCCTAAGTAAGGAACTATTCCAGACTTTGTCAGAGATCTCTCCACCAAGTCCTTTACGCCACTCAGATCAGATTTGATTAAGTGACGGATTATCAAGGGACATGAACGATTATGTCAAAAACATGGGAGATGAGTCCCTTTAGTTGAAAAGGTCATTCAAACTCGATCCGGGTGATAGAATTGGAAAGGCGGGGGGGCTTTGATTGCAAATAAACTGGCGGATTTGGAAATACTCAAATAGACTTGAATGGGGTAGATTCAATTTGATAGAAAGGTCATCGAAATTGGCAAAGGTGCCATCAATATAAAGGTAATTAAACTTAGTAAAGCCATTCCTCTGCCACAGCGTAAAAAGCTGAATTTGCCTGGAAAGAAGAGTTGATTATTACATATATGACCATGAATAGAGAAATCACAGAATGTAAAACATTGATGGAATTGAGTAAAACATTGAGTATTGACGACAATTGGATTGGCTGTGTAGCACAAAGCTAACAGAGGAAGATTGGAGGTGACGAAAGCTGACAAAGAGGAAGAGAAACAGTAGTTGGCTTCTGTTTGACACCAGTCAGTTTCTGGGGTGCGAAGCCAGTAAACAATATTTTGTATATTTCGCTGCCTAGTAATAATACATAAAGTTAGGAAGGGCTAGTCCTCCATGTCTAATATCTCTCTGGAGGAATGCTTTACGTATTCTTGGATTCCGACTGCCCCGTTTAAAAAATAAAAATAAAGACTTGTGAAGAGAGGGAGACGTTGGAACAAATACTGAAATTTGGGCAATTACATTCCTCTTAATACAATTCACTTTACCAGCTAAAGTAAAATGGAGAATACTCCATCTCTGAAAGCCCAGTTTAAGTGTGCTAATCAGGGGGATAAAGTTCTCATCATGGAGGGAAGACGAGGTACGGGTGATATTGATCCCTAAATATTTAAAGCCAGACTTGGACGAACGAAATGGAATAGTGTCTCGTGGAATGTGTAAAGCTAATTCATGAATAGGAAAACATACATTTTTTTGAAAAATTCAATTTATGACCTGAAAATACAACAAACCTACACAGTAGGTCCACTGTATCAGGGACACACTCTTCGGGGTCTGAGAGATATAAAAACAAGTCATCTGAATACAAGGAAACTTTGTGTTCAAGTCCACATCTGTAGATACCATGTATTAAGGGTGTGTCCTTTAGCATAATAGAAAGGGGTTCTAGTAACAGAGGGGACAATGGATATCCTTGGCGTGTGGCCCTTGATAATGGGAAATACTGTGAACAAAGTTTGTTTGTAGGTACTGATGCCTTGGGTGATGAGTACAACAGTTGGACCCAAGAAATGAGGTTCGCACCAAAGCCAAATTCTCTCAGTACAGAGAATAAATATTCCCATTCTACCCTGTCAAATGCCTTCTCCGCATCTGAAGACATAATTACTTCAGGAACATCCGAAGATGCAGGAACGTATCACATTAAGCCGATGTTGATTGTTAGAAAAGGGATGGCAACCGTTAATAAACCCTGTCCGTTGATATGTCGTCTGTCATAGTGGACTCTATTCGAGAGGCGAGCAATTTCGCTAATATTTTAACATCTGCATTTAAAAGTGGGATCGGTCTGTATGAACCACATTCAGACGCACCTTTGCCGGGTTTTAACAACAGTGTGATCGACACCTCTGTCAGGGTTTGGGGTAAAACACCATGGTCCTGGGTGTTTTCGAACATTTCCAGCAGGAGAGGCGCCAGGTTGGCAGAAAACCTGTAGAATTCAATTGGGTAGCCATCTGGGCCAGGGGGTTTCCCACTTTGCATTGCTGTAATTGAATGAAAAATCTCCTTGAACTGCAAAAGTTGATCAATTTCCTCTGTCTTCTCTGTACTACTCTGGTAGGAGTTTCCAAATGGTCAAGAAAATCATTCATAATTGAATTGTCTTCAGGTGATTCTGATGTTTAAAGATCTGAATAAAATGTTTTGAAAGTATTATTGATTTCAGTGGGACTAACTGATAAAACACCTGAGGGATTTGAGGGATCAGCTGTGAGGCAGATTTGAACTCGAGTTGAGAAGCTAGAAGTCGACCAGCCCTTTCTCCATGCTCGTAAACAAAACCTGTGTGCGTGAAGTAGCTGCTGCTCAGCCTTATCAGTGGATAGTAAATTGTACTGAGTTTGAAGACTCAGCCTTTCTTTATGACGTTCTGGTGATGGAAATGTGGAGTATTGTTGGTCTAATTCCAGAATGGCGTCGATCAGCTGCTGTTGTTTAATTTTCCGTGGTTTATTGAGGAGAGGAATAGGACATTTCTTCTGAGAGGATAAACACTTAAGTGTTTCCCAAAGTGGAGACAGAGATCGAATCTGTTTTATTTGTCTCAATAAAGACATCAATTGCATTAGATAGAATTGGGCAGAAGGAATTGTTTGAAAGTAAAGATGAGATAAGTCTCCATGGGGGGGGGGTGATATGTATAGTTCAATGAGAATGAGAGATTGCACGTTCCTAATCTTGGTAATGATGTAAGTGGGCTATGATTGCCCTAGGCTGCTCCCCTGAGCTGGGTTTGGGGGTGAGGGATCTGTGTGGTCGGTCGAGCTCCGGCAGCTTGTCGAAGACACCATTTCCCATCACTACTACCAGCATGTCAGAGACAAATTTCACAGGGTTGACTAGTCTCAACGATCCAGATATTTTCCCTTCTGGTATAATTCTCCAACGAATCTACCCATATGTGAGGCAGCTGCCTCTACTAGCTCGGCAATATGCTTGGCGTTGTTAGTGGATAGTGGAGAAACCTTCTCGTGTAATGAGGCGTTGCCCAAAAGTGTTGACTATTTCTCAAAAGGCATCAACGGAAGTTTGGAGAGGTGCCAGCGAAGTGCTGATGACAGAAGCCATATCCTCTTTTAGGCTACTTATTTGTTCAGCTAGCTCAGCTACAAGCGTGGTCATAGACAAGGCCTCCGACTCTGCATCAGGGCTGGCCGTGGCAGCCATTTTCGGTGTTCGAGTAGTTGGTTCGGCCTTCGACGATGTGTTGGTTGTAGCAGTACTCTTCGGGTTGGTCTTGCTCATGGTACCATAAAAAGTGATTAAAAGAATATAACCAACCGATACAGCAACAGAAGAACGAACAGCGGTGTCTAAGAACGTAAAAATTAAAGTTTAATTAGAGACCTTTCTCAAAAAACGTCTTCGTACATCGCCCGAGCGGAAGTCCACCGCAAAACATTTCCTTGACTCTATCCAAGTTGATGAGCGGGAAACAAACAATGCCTGCAGAGCCGGCCCATTGAAACTACACTGAAATTAATTTCACACACAAGAGTTCGCCTATAGACAAGATAACATTTACAATAATCTGACGAGTGACAATATTAGGCCTATCAGTTTGTACATGATGAGATGGGCGCATCTTGTAATTGACAGATAGAGGGAAAGGAGTATCACTTTGTCAAATCCGCCATCAGAGTCACATGCAGGTAAAACATGTTGATTTCTATATAGTATCAGAAAGAGCATATTCTGCAGCTTCTATGACATGTACCTTTGTCAAATAACTCTCAAATTCAAGAGGTGCATCTCTACTTACGAATGTCACTTTTTCCAAGAATATCCGTGCTGTCCATGCATTCAGCACATGACCACTCGAGTCGCAGCATTGCGGTGGCTACTAAGCAAATACTAGTAACCTAGTAACATTTAAATATGCTATTCTGTTATCAATGGATGAATGGGCGATAGAACCAAATAGAAACTGATAATGGTGCATGTGACTTCAATGAACTTAATGATGAGGAGGGCGATTAAACTAGATTTATCTGAATAATGAGGGTGAAGAGGATGATTGAATTTAGAACAATAGTGTAATGATGACGAATTGTGGGCTGTCTAATTATTGTATTATGAAAGGCTGGAAATTGTATATAATTTCCCATCGGAGAGTCAAATCAGACACTGAGTGTAACATAGGTGTGTAGTTCAGAATGGCAAGCCGAACCAAACGAATGGACGCACTGACAGACTAGATGAATTGGAGTAACGAATATGGAGCTTGAAAATCGACATTGCTGATGAAGAGTCTCCATCTGACTCTGATGTTGACTTCGAGCCTCAGTCTCCAATGCCTGAGTCTCGCCGCGGAAAAACCAGAACAGAGCCAACTGAGGCGGTGAGCCCAACTGCCACCATGAGACAGGAGTCTGGGAGGGACGGCACGGTTTGGGTAGAAAAGAGTGACGAGTTTATGTGGCATGCAGATGCTGTAGCACATCAAAGATTGTACTGTTGCTCATGCGCACAGAAAAATAAACAGTATGTGGGACATGTCTATGGATGAACTCAAAGCATTTATTGCACTCTTGTATGTCTGTGGGGCATACGGAGGTAAGAGCATGGATGTGGAGTTATTTTGGTCTGATAGGTATGGTGTGGACTTTTTCAGAGAGACCATGCCAAGCAACTGCTTCCCAGAGATTATGCGACACCTGCGGCAGGTGCTCACAAAGCAAGGCCCATGAAAACTGTGCAGGGCAAGCAATTTATTTCCGGGGCTTTGTGTGAGCAAAGCAAAAGTGAAGAGGCGACTCCGGGATGCTAGCGTTCTAGGTTCCTCTGTCCAGTGTCTGTGGAATATAAAAGGACACTAACATGTGCAGGTTTGTCACACAACACAATGCCACAGAGTGCAATTGGCATGCTGACTGTAGGAATGTCCATCAGAGTTGGTTAATTTCTCTATCATAAGCTGCCTCCATCATCATTTTAGAGAATTTGGCAGTACGTCCAACCGGCCTCACAACCACGTGTAACTACGGCCGGCTCAGGACCCCCACATCCGGTTTCTGAGGAGTATTTTGAAACTGAGGAGTATTTTGGACTGTAATAAAGCCCTTTTGAGGGGAAAAAAACCATTCTGATTGGCTGGGCCTGGCTCCCCAGTGGGTGGGCCTATTCACTCCTAGGCACACCAATGGCTGCGCTCCTGCTCAGTCATGTGAAATCAATAGATTAGGGGCTAATAAATTAATTTCAAGTGACTGATTCACTTATATGAACTGTAACTCAGTAAAATTGTTGCATTTTGCGTTTATATTTTTGCTTTGCTCGTCAGGTAGCCTAGCGGTTAGAGCGTTGGGCCAGTAATTGAAAGGTTGCTGGATCGAATCCCCGAGCTGAACAAGGCAGTTAACCCACTGTTCCCCAGTGACCCATCATTGTAAATAAGAATTTGTTCTTAACTGACGTGCCTAGTTAAATAAAGGTTAAATAAAATGAAAATAAAAAAGTATCTTACTATGAATATTTCTTCATGCAATTAATCCTTTACAATGGTTTATGCACTATTTATCAAGCGTTGGTGCTCATAAATAAACTCTGGACATCTGCTCTGAATATTGCCTGGCTGTCAGTCTCACCATCTCACCCCTGCTAGAGACTAGGGGAAACCCCATCTGCCCCCTACTCCATTTCCCTTTACCAGAAAAACCCTACACACACACACTCCTCTTTGTCATCACCCCCCACCACACACCCCCACCCCCACCCCACATGACACCCATGCCATTCACTCTCATCTCAACATATAGTATTTACAGGAAATAAGGTTGTGCCTGCTTCCTGTCCACAACCAGGAAACAGCATCATAACACAGAGTGGTTTGGTTTGCCAGTGAAGGAGATACATGTGTGTGTTTGTGTGTGTGTGTGTGTGTGTATGTGTGTGTGTGTAGTGGGGTGAGATTGTGAGAGATAGAGAGCGAGAAAGAACCCTAATTGAGAACGCTTACTGACATCGGTAATCCTGTAGAGTGAAATTGAGGCCAATAGTCTCAGAATGAGAAAAATAAGATTTTCGTACCAGTGTTGGACAGAAGTCCTCCTGAATGCCACTGAACAAGTTTGGAGAGGCCAGGTCCACGGACATACTGAGAACACACACACACCGAAGAGTTTAAAAAAACACTAATGCAGACATACAAAAGGACACTGGAAGTCCCTGCCTGTACTCACCGTGAGGTGTCGATGTCTCTGTCTGTTTTAATGCTCAGCTGCTCCAAGCAGTTGATGAACACCTGGAATAGGTGTTACAGGTCAGTCACATATACAGATCAGTTACTCAGACACACCTAGACAACAGTAACAGTGTACTATATTCTAAAAGTCTACTGAATGGGGTGAATGGATTGCACTGTAAACCTACAGTAAAACTACCTAGAATCTGTAGTGATTCCTTTGGGGTAACATGAGTGTAATCCTAGTCTCTTATCTAGTCTGTACCATACCTTATTGATGTCCTTCCAGAGCTTTTCCACTTGCTCTCGAACCTGCTCGGAAAGTAACATCATCTACATGTCTACTGAATTTGAACTGAATTTGTGCACTGAAGACCTACAGTAAACGACTGGTTTCTGTTGGTATTCCTATGGTGAAATATGACGTAATCCTTGACTCTACTTTGTACCGTACCTTCATGATCCTCCCACAGAGCTTCCTGGCCCCATCATGCTACAAAGTTAAAAAGTCTGCAATAATCTAAGGGCCAGTTCAACGGACATTGATAGACTAATCTCAGTGGAGATTCTCCATTGAAAGTCCAGAACTAGTTTTAATCTGTGTCCTGGAAACTGTCCCTAAATGCCTACCGGACTTCTGTATTGTAGCCTATAGACGACCTGTGACCTGTAGGAGTCCATTCAGTGTAGACAGAGTGAAATATAGAGTAAACTTATTCTCTAGTGACATTCACACCATACCTTCATGCTAAACTACCAGCTTTATTGAAGGGATTCCTATGTTGAACTATACTATAATATGAATCTCTACTCCGTATTATTGTGGTAAAATATACTGTAAACCTAGTCTGCAGTGACTGTACAGTACCTTTATGATGTCCACACAGAGCTCTGAGGCCTGGTCCTGATCCAACTGGAGGATCTGAAGACAGGAGAGGAGAGCAAGGTGAGACAGGACACTCAGCCGCATAAAACAACTATCACACTGTAACGTGGTCCAATACAACAACATATCCAGGTAACTACCAAAATAAAGGAAACACTTGAGTAAAGGAGGGATACAACGTATATTGAAAGCAGGTGCATCCACACAGGTGTGGTTTGTCATTTAAGCAATTAATATCCCATCATGCTTAGGGGTCATGTATACAAATGTCCAGTTGCCCAATATTTTGGCAACCATGGCTAGAAGAAATCTCAGTGACTCTGAAAGAGGGGTCTCAAAGGAGCATAGGGGGTTTAAAGGGTGTGTGTGTGTGTGTGTGTGTGTGTCTCATTCACCAAATCTCAACCCGAATTGAACACTTAAAAGGAGATTATGGAGTGAAGCCTGAGAATCTATGCCAAGGTGCAGTGAAGCTGATCTGGTGGCTCGCGTTGGACCAACACCCCATTGAGATACTTTATGTTGGTGTTTCCCTAATTTTGGCAGTTACCTGTAGTTCACATAGATGAATGAGATTCTGTGATAGTGTAATGTGTGTGTGTTTCTTACATTGACCTCCCCAGGTTTGGTCTCCATGGGTTCTTTGAGTGACTGCAGCATCTGCACCATGCACTGCTCAAACTGGGCCGGCTGCTCACAACACAAAGATCGAATACATACAGTGTATTCAGAAAGTAGTCAGACCACTTGCCATTTTCCACATTTTGTTACGTTACAGCCTTATTCTAAAACTGATACAATTATATATTTTTCTCAATCTACACACAATACCCCATAATGACAAAGCAAAACTGTTTTTTAGAAATGTTTGCAAACGTATTAAAAATAAAAAACAAAAACCTTATTTACATAAGTATTCAGACCCTTTGCTATGAGACTCGAAATTGAGCTCAGGTGCATCCTGTTTCCATTGATCTTCCTTGAGATGTTGCTACAACGTAAATAGAGTCTGTGGTAAATTCAATTGATTGGACATGATTTGGAAAGGAACACACCTGTCTATCTAAGGTCCCACACTGGACAGTGCATATCAGTTGACCCACTGTTCCCCGGGCGCCGAAGACGTGGATGTCGACTAAGGCAGCCCCCCACACCTCTCTGGTTCAGAGGGGTTGGGTTAAATGCGGAAGACCCATTTCAGTTGAAAGCATTCAGTTGTACAACTGATTAGGTAACCCCTTTCCCTTTCCTTTCAGAGCAAAAACCAAGCCATGAGGTCGAATAAATTGTCTGTAGAGGCACAGATCTGGGGAAGGGTACCAAAACATTTTCGCAGCATTGAAGGTCCCCAAGAACACAGTGGCCTCGATCATTCTTAAATGGAAGAAGTTTGGAACCACCAAGACTCTTCCAAGTACAGGCCGCCTGGCCAAACTGAGCAACTGGGGGAGAAGGGCCTTGGTCAGGGAGGTGACCAAGAACCCGATGGTCACTCTGACATAGCTCCAGAGTTCCTCTGTGGAGATGGGAGAACCTTTCAGAAGGACAACCATCTCTGCAGCACTCCACCAATCAGGACTTTATGGTAGAGTGGCCAGACGGAAGCCACTCCTCTGTAAAAGACAAGAGTCCGCTTGGAGTTTGCCAAAAGGCACCTAAAGACTCTCAGACCATGAGAATAAAGATTCTGTGATCTGATGAAACCAAGATTGAACTCTTAGGCCTGAATGCCAAGCGTCACGTCTGGAAGAAACCTGGCACCATCCCTACGGTGAAGCATGGTGGTGACAGCATCACGCAGTGGGGATGTTTTTCAGTGACAAAGACTGGGAGACTAGTCAGGATAAAGGGAATGATGAACTGAGCAAAGTACAGGGAGATCATGGATGAAAACCTGCTCCAGAGCGCTGAGGACCTCAGACTGGGGCGAAAGTTCAGAGAGGGTCTGGTGAGAAGAATGGGATTAACTCCCCAAATACAAGTGTGACAAGCTTGTAGCGTCATACCCAAGAAGAATCAAGGCTGTAATCGCTGCCAAAGGTGTTTCAACAATGTACTGCGTAAAGAGTCTGAATACTTCGATTATCTATAAAACATTTGCAAAGATTTTCAAAAAATGAGATGCTTTGTCATTATGGGGTTTTGAGTGCAGATTGATGAGAAAAATATATATACATACACACACATACACTACCGTTCAAAAGTTTGGGTTCACTTAGAAATGTTTTTCATGAAAACATACATGAAATGAGTTGCAAAATATAAATATAAAAATATAGTCAAGACGTTGACAAGGTTATAAATAATGATTCTTAATTGAAATAATAATTGTGTCCTTCAAACTTAGCTTCCGTCAAAGAATACTCCATTTGCAGCAATTACAGCCTTGCAGACCTTTGACATTTTAGTTGTCAATTTATTGAGGTAGTCTGAAGAGATTTCACCGCATGCTTCCTGAAGCACCACCCACAAGTTGGATTGGCTTGATGGGCACTTCTTACGCACCATACGGTCAAGCTGCTCCCACAACAGCTCAATAGGGTTGAGATCTGGTGACTGTGCTGGCCACTCCATTATAGACAGAATACCAGCTGACTGCCTCTTCCCTAAATAGTTCTTGCATAGTTTGGAGTTGTGCTTTGGGTCATTGTCCTGTAGTAGGAGGAAATTGGCTCCAATTAAGCGCTGTCCACAGGGTATGGCATGGCGTTGCAAAATGGAGTGATAGCCTTCCTTCTTCAAGATACATTGAACCCTGTACAAATCTCCCACTTTACCACCACCAAAGCACTCCCAGACCATCGCATTGCCTCCACCATGCTTGACAGATGGCATCAAGCACTCCTCCAGCATATTTACATTTTTTCTGCATCTCACAAATGTACTTCTTTGTGATTTGAACACCTCAAACTTTAGATTTGTCTGTCCATAACACTTTTTTTCCAATCTTCCAGTGTCCAGTGTCTGTGTTCTTTTGCCCATCTTAATCTTTTATTGGCCAGTCTGAGACTTGGCTTTTTCTTTGCAACTCTGCCTAGAAGGACAGCATCCCGAAGTCACCTCTTTACTGTTGACATTGAGACTGGTGTTTTGCGGGTACCATTTAATGAAGCTGCCCGTTGTGGACTTGTAAGGCGTCCGTTTCTCAAACTCGACACTAATGTACAAAAAAGAATTTAGTCAGCCACAAATTGTGCAAGTTCTCCCACTTAAAAAGATGAGAGAGGCCTGTAATTTTCATCATAGGTACACTTCAACTATGACAGACAAAATGAGATTTTTCTCTCTCCAGAAAATCACATTGTAGGATTTTTAATGAATTTATTTGCAAATTATGTTGGAAAATAAGTATTTGGTCACCTACAAACAAGCAAGATTTCTGGCTCTCACAGACCTGTAACTTCTTCTTTAAGGGGCTCCTCTGTCCTCCACTCGTTACCTGTATTAATGGCACCTGTTGAACTTGTTATCAGTATAAAAGTCCACAACCTCAAACAGTCACACTCCAAACTCCACTATGGCCAAGACAAAAGAGCTGTCAAAGGACACCAGAAACAAAATTGTAGACCTGCACCAGGCTGGGAAGACTGAATCTGCAATAGGTAAGCAGCTTGGTTTGAAGAAATCAACTGTGGGAGCAATTATTAGGAAATGGAAGACATACAAGACCACTGATAATCTCCCTCGATCTGGGGCTCCACGCAAGATCTCACCCCGTGGGGTCAAAATGATCACAAGAACGGTGAGCAAAAATCCCAGAACCACACGGGGGGACCTAGTGAATGACCTGCAGAGAGCTGGGGCCAAAGTTTTATTTTAATTTTACCTTTATTTAACTAGACAAGTCAGTTAAGAACAAATTCTTATTTTCAATGACGGCCTAGGAACAGTGGGTTAACTGCCTGTTCAGGGGCAGAACGACAGATTTGTACCTTGTCAGCTCGGGGGGTTGAATGGCAACCTTCCGGTTACTAGTCCAACGCTCTAACCACTAGGCTACCCTGCCGCAAACAAATCCTACCATCAGTAACACACTACGCCGCCAGGGACTCAAATCCTGCAGTGTCAGACGTGTCCCCCTGCTTAAGCCAGTACATGTCCAGGCCCGTCTGAAGTTTGCTAGAGAGCATTTGGATGATCCAGAAGAAGATTGGGAGAATGTCATATGGTCAGATGAAACCAAAATAGAACTTTTTGGTATAAACTCAACTCGTCGTGTTTGGAGGACAAAGAATGCTGAGTTGTATCCAAAGAACACCATACCTACTGTGAAGCATGGGGGTGGAAACATTATTCTTTGGGGCTGTTTTTCTGCAAAGGGACCAGGACGACTGATCCGTGTAAAGGAAAGAATGACTGGGGCCATGTATCGTGAGATTTTGTGTGAAAACCTCCTTCCATCAGCAAGGGCATTGAAGATGAAAAGTGGCTGGGTCTTTCAGCATGACAATGATCCCAAACACACCGCCCAGGCAACGAAGGAGTGGCTTCGTAAGAAGCATTTCAAGGTCCTGGAGTGGCCTAGCCAGTCTCCAGATCTCAACCCCATAGAAAATCTTTGGAGGGAGTTGAAAGTCCGTGTAGCCCAGCAACAGCCCCAAAACATCACTGCTCTGGAGGAGATCTGCATGGAAGAATGGGCCAAAATACCAGCAACAGTGTGTGAAAACCTTGTGAAGACTTACAGAAATGTTTGACCTCAACTGCCAACAAAGGGTATATAACAAAGTATTGAGATAAACTTTTGTTATTGACCAAATACTTATTTTCCACCATAATTTGCAAATAAATTCATAAAAAATCCTACAATGTGATTTTCTGGATTTTTTTTCTTCTCATTTTGTCTGTCATAGTTGAAGAGTACCTATGATGAAAATTACAGGCCTCTGTCATCTTTTTAAGTGGGAGAACTTGCACAATTGGTGGCTGACTAAATACTTTTTTTGCCCCACTGTACTTGTCCTCTTGCTCAGTTGTGCACCAGGGCCTCCCACTCCTCTTTCTATTCTGATTAGAGCACTCACTGTATATAGACTTTGTTTTCTACTGTATTATTGACTGTATGTTTTGTTCATTCCATGTGTAACTCTGTGTTGTTGTATGTGTCGAACTGCTATGCTTTATCTTGGCCAGGTCGCAGTTGCAAATGAGAACTTGTTCTCAACTAGCCTACCTGGTTAAATAAAGGTGAAATAAAAAATAATAAATAAAAAAAAGTTTGCGCTGTTATGTGAAGGGAGTAGTACACAGCGTTGTACGAGATCTTCAGTTTCTTGGCAATTTCTCACATGGAATAGCCTTCATTTCTCAGAACAAGAATAGACTGATGAGTTTCAGAAGAAAGTTATTTGATTCTGGTCATTTTGAGCCTGTAATCGAACCCACAAATGCTGATGCTCCAGATACTCAACTAGTCTAAAGAAGGCTAGTTTTATTGCTTCTTTAATCAGAACAACATTTCTCAGCTGTGCTAACCTAATTGTAAAAGGGTTTTCTAATGATCAATTTGCCTTTTAAAATTATAAACTTGGATTAGGTAACACAACGTGCCATTGGAACACAGGAGTGATGGTTGCTGATAATGGGCCTCTGTATGACTATGTAGATATCAGCTGTTTCGAGCTACAATAGTCATTTACAACATTAACAATGTCTACACTGTATTTCTGAACAATTTGTTGTTCTTTAATGGACCAAAAAATGTGCCTTTCTTTCAAAAACAAGGACATTTCTAAGTGAACCCAAACTTTTGAACGGTAGTGTATATATTTTAGAATAAGGTTTTAACGTAACAAAATGTGGAAAAAGTCAAGGGGTCTGAATACTTTCCGAATGCACTGTAGATTACACCATGTCATATTTTAGATCATACTGTATCTTACCATAATAAATCATGATATATCACTAAGTGGAGTGTATGTTATAGTAACTATAGCTTTACCAGGCTGGTGATTCCTTCATTGTCTACGACCCAGTCCTCTTTCTCTGCAACCCTTTTGACATCTGACAAAGCACATACAAAAACATGAATGATTGTAGAGGCTACACATGTGTGCACTCTTTACATGATTTTTGATCTACTAGGTAGAAGATGGCTAACAACTGACCAGTTCACATTACATTTTAAATAGGACTGTGAGAGTTGTTTGGAGGAAGACTGCAGTAGAAAGTGAAATGACCCTCTAAACTAGTGTATAACTACCTTCAAAACCACCTTTAGTTGGTACTATCAACCCAGATGTTCTATAGAACTAGGACCACTGTCAGAATAACCAAACTTGTTAACCACAAACCACCTTTCACTGAACACTAACATTTTATCTAACCTCACATAACTCACCCCTTCCATTTCTCCTCTCCCCTATCCCCCAACCTCGCTACATCGCTATCCTTCCAGCTCCCCCTCTCTCTAGGGTGCAGAGGGCAGGATGACCAGTTGATGTCTCAGCTCCTACAGTAGATCCCTCCCTCCCTTCCACTCTGTGGTGTGGTGCAGGGTGACCAGTCAACAGTGGTGTCTCAGCTACAACAGTAGATCCCCCTCCCATATCTCCATCCTCCCTTTCCTCACCTTCTGCGGTGTGGTGCAGGGTGACCAGTAGACAGTGGTGTCTCAGCTCTAACAATAGATCCTGGATCACCTGCAGTAGATCATTGGGGATCTCGAGAGCTACCAGTGCCTCAAAAATTATTCTGAAGACGTGGGAGAAAAAGAGAGAGGGGAGAGAGGAGGGTAAGAAATGAGGGAGAAATAGAATGCAGGAAAGAGACGGTGAGACAGTGGAGGTGGGATTGGGGGTCAGGAATATGGGGTATACGTTCTCACACACACACACAAAATCAGGGATTATCAATTAGATTCAGATTTATCTTGAGCGGATGGTCGGTGGGCTGAAACATAATTACAAATCATTTGTAGACTACAAAACATCAATTCAAACCTGGCTTACATTTGTATAAACAGTTGGAAGTTTACATACACGTAGGTTGGAGTCATTAAAACTCGTTATTCAACCACTCCACAAATTTCTTGTTAACAAACTATAGTTTTGGCAAGTTGGTTAGGACATCTACTTCATGCATGACAAGGAATTTTTCCAACAACTCTTTGCTTGACATCATGGGAAAATCAAAAGAAATCAGCCAAGACCTCAGGAAAAGAATTGTAGACCTCCACAAGCCTGGTTCATCCTTGTGAGCAATTTCCAAACACCTGAAGGTACCACGTTCATCTGTACAAACAATAGTACGGAAGTATAAACACCATGGGACCACGCAGCCATTAAACCACTCAGGAAGGAGACGCGTTCTGTCTCCTAGAGATGAACGTACTTTGGTGCGAAAATAGCAAATCAATCCCAGAACAACAGCAAAGGAGCTTGTGAAGATGCTCGAGGAAACAGGTACAAAAGTATCTATATCCACAGTAAAAACAAGACCTATATCGACATAACCTGAAAGGCTGCTCAACAAGGAAGAAGCCACTGCCCCCAAACCGCCATAAAAAAAGCACGCCTACACATGGGGACAAAGATCGTACTTTTTGGAGAAATGTCCTCTGGTCGGATGAAACAAAAATTGAACTGTTTGGCCATAATGACCATCGCTATGTTTGGAGGAAAAAGGGGGAGGCTTGCAAGCCGAAGAACACCATCCCAACCGTGAAGCACAGGGGTGGCAGCATCATATTGTGGGGGTGCTTTTCTGCAGGAGGGACTGGTGCACAAACCAAAATAGATGGCATCATGAGGAAAGAAAATTATGTGGATATAGTGAAGCAACATCTCAAGACATCAGTCAGGAAGTTAAAGCTTAGTCGCAAATGGGTCTTCCAAATGGACAATGACCCCAAACATAATTCCAAAGTTGTGGCAAAATGACTTAAGGACAACAAAATCAAGGTATTGGAGTGGCCATCACAAAGCCCTGATCTCAATCCAATAAAACAATTTGTGGGCAGAACTGGAAAAGAGTGTGCGAGCAAGAAGGCCTACAAACCTGACTCAGTTACACCAGCTCTGGCTGGAGGAATGGGCCAAAATACACCCAACTTATTGTGGGAAGCTTATGGATGGCTATCTGAAACGTTTGACCCACGTTAAACAATTTAAAGGCAATGCTACCAGATACTAATTGAGTGCATGTAAACTTCTGACCCACTGGGAATGTGATGAAAGAAACAAAAGCTGAAATAATTAATTTGCTCTACTATTATTCTGACATTTCACATTCTTAAAATAAAGTGGTGATCCTAACTGGAATAAATGTCAGGAATTGTGAAGAACTGAGTTTAAATGTAGTTGGTTAAGGTGTATGTAAACTTCCGACTTCAACTATGTTTCTCTATTATGCGTGGGAATACTTCGGAACAGATTTCCAAAATTAAAATCACTTGGAGCTCATTTCCTTGTGTTTTTAGAGTCTTATGTCCAACAATAAAGATAATAATAATTGTTAGCGAATTTGGGGGGCCAAATAAAACCACCCACGAGCCAAATTCAGTGCGCGGGCCACCAGTTGGGGAACTCTGCACTATAGTGACATGTCCATACCTAACGATGTGTATGACCTGAGTGAGCCAGGGTCCAGTGAGCTCAGTCTTATTCTCCCAGCCACCAAACAATCTCAGCTCCAGCTCTGTCAGGGTGGAGGGGAGCAGAGCACCTCTCACCAGCTTCACCAAGCGATGAGTCACCTCCTCTATCATTTTCTATACAGACACACAGAAACAGACTTGAGTCCTATAACAATACAACAATACCACTTTGGACCCATTACAAGGCACTGCCCATTTTGCTTTAGCTCTGAAAACTGTAGACACTGATGAGAGGGCATTCTTACAGTTATAAAAAGTGTATCTAAAACTATATCCAACACAACTCACCTTAAAGTCGTTCTGTCTCTGCCTGGCATTCTTCTTTGACTTTTCAACCTGGCCAGATTTCTCTCCAGTCTGATAAAAGCACACGTTTGACAACAGTGAAAATATGCTGTCTTGGATCATTACATTCATGACGCCCAATCACTGTCTGTTTTGCATACCTCGCTGAAGAGGCTGCCGTTGACGTAGGAGATCCAGAGCTTCCAGAAGTTGGGGAGCTGGCCAATCACCACGTCCGACAGCTTCTCCACAAACTGCACCTGCTGGGGTGTCTCATAATGCCAGGCTGCAACACACAAAGCCAGGAGACAGACCGGTTATAGTGTACATACAAATACAGAATAGTTCACAATTAAACTGTGCTGTACACAGTGCTGATGTTTTTTGGGGAAACATGTCCACAACCCTTTCAAAACTCCCAGGTTGAAAATGTCTGGTAGAGTGTGTGTATTGTTATACTGTACTATAATATAGTAGGATTACTCACTGCTGTGGCGTGGGGTATGCAAGATGCCCCCCTTATTCAGAGGAGCTGTGTCCCTGATCCTACTGAAAGCCGATGGGCGAGGGTCCCCCTCTAGATCCAGGGCTATGGCCCCCAAGCCCACTGAGATGGAGAGATAGAAGGAGAGGGGGAGAGAGAAAAAGAGAAAAATAAACCCACAGGAACACATACTTGAGAGATTAAATAAACCTTTTTCATAATAACTCCCCATTCCTCAATAATCTCAGCAGGCTTTCACACCAAACAATCCCTCACTCGCTCCTCTCCTTCGTTCTTTATTTGTCTTCTGGTCCACCTCTCCCCTGGCCAGTAACAGATAGAATGCCCTGTTGTTTCAGGGTGAGAGAGAAAAGTAAAAGGGGGAGGATGAGGAGAGGAGAGGAGAAGCGAGCAAAGGGGAGCTGAAGAGAGTGCAAACCCACTGTTTGTACGGGGCAGAGGCGACCTGGGTTTAGCTGGGCCACACTGGGCACAGTGATGTCTGTGCGGATCTGGGTCAGATTACTCTGGCCTCATCAGGCCGCTCACTGCTCTCCACAAGATGGTGATAGAGAGCTACAGTGGTACTGCAGCCAGGGGGTGACTGGCTGACTGGCACTCTTATGCTGATGACACGGTTATTTTGAACCCTTGCTTCCAGTGCACTTGGCTTAGTGCACTCCTGTGGGTCACTGGATGAGGTTTGGTAAAGAAAACCTGGACGGGGTGAAAGGTCAGCCCCGTGACCTTTGGTCTTTGACATGAAAGTGAAACCTGCACTGATAAGACTGTGATAGAAACTCAGGGTAAAGCACTAATACAACACTACTAGAGCTTAAATAGCACGCCCACAGATCCTTATTGTAAACGCATTGAGAAAAATAACAGGGCTTATTTCCAGAACATATGACACACACACAGTGAGTCACAAACTCGTTCTCTTCTGTATGTTGCGGTCTATGAGCTTTGGAGAAAACCCCAGACTGCTTGGGCAGCAGGCTTACAGTACAGCAGATCAAACCCGTCCATCTCCAAATGTGAGGAAAGTCTACAAGGTGAGTCAGACAGACCAGACACGGTTTTTCAAACGCATGAATATATAGACGCACAGTAAGTAGAAACACATATGTTTGGAAGTACATATTTAGGCACACACACACACACGACACCATGGGAAAGGGTTCACCCGACACCTGGATCAACAGCAGCTCTCATCCCTCTCTCTATAAAAAGAAAGATAGGAAAACATGGACAAGAATGAGAGAGAGAAAGCAGCTCCATATGTGCAGTGTGTGTCCGTGTGCCCATTGTGTGTGTTTATCGGTATGGCCATACACTGATTGAGAGTGTGTTACAAAGTTTCTTGTGTGTTTAATGTGTACGATTAGAAAGTTAATTCCTTCTGTGAGTGTGTGTATACATGTCTGTGTGTGTGTGTGTGTGTTGAAGACCCTGTGTGTCTTCTGTCAGCGCGGTGCAGCTCACTTCCTTCTCTACCCTGCAGGTCGCACGACTTCCTGTTCCCCACGGGGTCGCAACCCCGACCACACACACACACTGCTTTCTGTCTAAACACCATACACACACTCCCCCTTTCTCTATTGCACTCACTCTCTCCCACACACATACACGTGCAGAAGATACATATCCAGTGATCCTGTAAAGGACGAACACATTCTACATACACTATATGTACACACAAGAGTATGTGGACGCCCCTTCAAATTAGTGGATTTCAGCCCGTTGCTGACAGGTGTATAAAATAGAGCACACAGCCATGCAATCTCCATAGACAAACATTGGAAATAGAATGGCCTCACTGAAGAGCTCATTGACTTTCAAAGTGGCACCGTCATAGGATGCCACCTTCCAACAAGTCAGTTTGTCAAATTTCTGCCCTGCTAGAGCTGTCCCGGTCAACTGTAAGTGCTGTTATTGTGAGGTGGAAAAGTTGAGGAGCAACAACGGCTCGGCTGCAAAGTGGTATGCCACACAAGCTCACTGAATGGGACTGCCGAGTGCTGAAGCATGTGGCGCGTAAAAATCATCTGTCCTCGGTTGCCACTCACTACCGAGTTCTAAACTCCTCTGGAAGCTTCATGAAATGGGTTTCCATGGCCGGGCAGCAGCACACAAGCCTAAGATCACCATGCACAATGCCAAGTGACGTTGGAATGGTGTAAAGCTCGCTGCCATTGGTCTCTGGAGCAGTGGAAATGCATTCTCTGGAGTGATGAATCACGCTCCAGATCGGTGTGGAAGAACTTGACTGGCCTGCACAGAGAATGCAGTGGAAAGCCATCCCAGAAGAGTGGAGGCTGTTATAGCAGCAAAGGGGGACCAACTCCATATTAATGCCCATGATTTTAGAATGAGATGTTCGACGAGCAGGTGTCCACATACTTTTAGAATATGGAGCTGCTTTCTCCCTCTCATTCTTGTCCATGTTTTCCCATCTGTTATTTACATTGAGCTGTTCAAATGACAGAATTACCAGGCTGTTGATATGAATACAGCGGAGTTTGAAATTGCCCCTTCAAGTTTTTCTTAATACCCTAACACTGCCTAATAAATACCCTAAGACTGCACAGTGAAGATCTGCACCAGTCAGTGTGTCCTGGCCTTCTAACCATTCACCCGACTGACAACGTTATTTTCCTACAAACACAATTGCTGCTAATTGTATTTCTCCTTGGCGGGGTGTGTATTGTTCAGGAACTAAAAGCAACACAGTTTGTAATTGAATTGGGCAGAGATCGATTGAGAACAGACAAATAAAATGGGAGCTTATAGACATACAGAAGCAACTGACTGCTAGCGCTGCCCTGCTCGCGGCTACGCTACAAACCAACCAACCACACACAAAAATGTGATTCTTTGTGTTTCAAACAAAAGGAAAATACATTTTTAGGGTATTTTCACAGGTAATTATTAAGAGTCAAAACAACACACTAGAATGAGCTTCCGAACCTTCACGTTCTGGAACATTCCAGACATGAGAGGAAAACTACAAGTTACCAATAAATCGAAGAGCTATAGGCTTGCCCTGTCACGCGTGACTCTGACAATAGGTCTCAAGGTCCATTCTGCTAGCTACAACACTGGATAATAATTAATAATTAGTGCGCACGTTTGATGATATTTTATTTAATTTTTTAAAGTTAAATAAAAATATTGAACCTTTATTTAATGACGATGATTGATGTGAGGAGAGAGAGTGGGGCTGGTGGAGGAAAGGTTTGAGAGATACTGGCCTCAGGTGTAGCTAGGTGGATGTGGTCTTGGTGGGGTTGGGGCAGTGGGTGCTGCTGTTGAGGGATGCTTTTGGTAAGCACTGGTTTTGGGTTTGGTGTGGGGGGGGGGCTGAGGGAAGCGGGGATGTGGTCTAGGAGTGTAAATGGCTGCCAGGTGCGTAGAGTGGCTGAGCTCACAAGACAGGGGACAGGAGACAGCTGCTGCTGCTGCTGAGTGTGTGCATGTGTGTGCATTTGATATTCAATGATTCCTTTAAATAATGCCATAAGTGTATCTGAGTGACATCCATGTACTGAATTACAGACTCACCTTACATACAGTAGGCCTATGCACTACGAGCCCTAACTAAATTCACAGACAGACACTTGACTTCCTGTCTCCGTATAGGCTAACAGCTGTCTGACAGCTGTGTCCAAGTGTCCATGTCTGTCGCGATGTGTAACTAACTCGATCCCAGAGATGAGTGATGCAGCTCTGTAGCTCAAGGTGAAGAGCATTAGAGAGCGCACAATAACCCACCCCCATACTCACGGAGCCCCGGAACCCACTGTTACCCTTAGCATTAGCCCTGTTTATACTCTGACTCCACTATATACACGACAGCCACCACCCACGCAGTGTTCTGTCTGCAAGCCTAAGATCACCATGAGCAATGTCAAGCGTCGGCCGGAGTGGTGTAAAGCTCGCCGCCATTGAACTCTGGAGTGATGATTCACACTTCACCATCTGGCAGTCTGACTGACGAATCTGGGTTTGGCGGATGCCAGGAGAACGTTACCTGCCCAAATGCATAGTGCTAACTGTAAAGTTTGGTTAAGGAGGAATAATGGTCTTGGGCTGTTTTTCATGGTTCGAGCTAGGCCCCTTAGTTCCAGTGATGGGAAATCTTAACGCTACACCATACAATGACGTTCTAAACAATTCTGTGCTTCCAACTTTGTGGCAATAGTTTCAGGATGACAATGCCCCTGTGCACAAAGCGAGGTCCATACAGAAATGGTTTGTCGAGATCAGTGTGGAAGAACTTAACTGGCCTGCACAGAGCCCTGACCTCAACCCCACCAAACACCTTTGGATGAATTGGAACTCTGACTGCGAGCCAGGCCTAATCGTCCATCAGTGCTCGACCTCACTAATGCTCATGGCTGAATGGAAGCAAGTCCCCACAGAAATGGTCCACCAACATCTAGTGGAAAGCCTTCCCAGAAGAGTGGAGGCTGTTATAGCAGCAAAAGGGGGACCAACTCCATACGAATGGCCATGATTTTGTAATGAGATGTTTGACGAGCAGGTGTCCACATACTTTTATACACAAAATGCCATGTAATGTTAATATTCAGAAGTATTCAACTCCTTGAGTCAATACATGTTAGAATCACCTGTGGCAGTGATTACTGCTGAGAGTCTTTCTGGGTAAGTCTCAAAGAGCTTTGTACAAACTTTGCCCATTTTTTAATTTTTATTCTTCAAGCTCTGTCAAGTTGGTTGTTGATCATTGCTAGACAGCCATTTGCAAGTCTTGCCATAGATTTCCAAGCTGATTTAAGTCAAAACCGTAACTAGGCCACCCAGTGTATACTTGGCCTTGTGTTTTAGGCAAGTGTCCTGCTGAAAGGTGAATTCGTCTCCCAGTGTCTGCTGGAAAGCAAACTGAACCAGGTTTTCCTCTAGAATTTTGCCTGTGCTTAATTCTATTCTGTTTCCTATTATCCTAAAAAACCTCTTGTGGTCCTTAGCCGATGACAAGCATACCCATAACATGATGCAGCCACCACCATGTTTGAAAATATGTGGTACTCAGTGAAGTGTTTTGTTGTATTCAGGACAAAAGTTAATTTCTTTGCCATATTTGATGCAGTATTACTTTAACTGTTTTAAGATCACCATTGGTCTCATGATAAAATCCCTGAGTGTTGTCCTTCCTCTCCGGCAACTGAGTTAGGAAGGGCGCCTGTATCTCTGTAGTGACTGGGTGTATTGATACACCATCCAAAGTGTAATTTATAACTGCACCATGTTCAGAGGGATATTTAATGTCAGCTTTTAATAAAAAATTAAACAAATATCTACCAATATGTGTCCTTATTTGCAAGGCATTGGAAAACCTCCCTGGTCTTTGTGGTTGAATCTGTGCTTGAAATTTACTGCTCGACTGAGGGACTACAGCTAAGTGTACGTGTGGGGTACAGAGATGAGGCAGTCATTTAAAAATCATGTTCAACACTATTGTTGCACACAGAGAGAGTCCATGCAACTTATTATGTGACTTGTTAAGCAACTGTTTACTTCTAAACTTATTTAGGCTTGCCATAACAAAAGGGTTGAACACTTACTGACTCAAGACATTTCAGCTTTTCGTGTCTGTCGATCAGTGACACAAAATCTCAATTTAAATCAATTTTAAATTCAGGCTGTAACACAACAAAATTTGGAAAAAGTCAAGAGGTGTGAATACTTTCTGATGGTACTGGAACATCAAAGCTGTGATCGAGAGACTGAAAAACAGCTTCCATATCCCTCCATCAAACTGGTGAACAGTCATCACTAGCCGGCCTCTGACCGGTACCCTGCCCTGAACCTTAGAGACTGCAGCCCTATGTACATACAGTCATTGAACACTTGTCCCTTTTAAAACGTTTACATACCCTTTTACCCACTTTATATACTGTATTCTAGTCATGGCTCATCCTATATAACTAGAACAATAATGTCCATATTGTCTATGCACACCCTTATATAGACACTGAGTGTACAAAACATTAAGAACAACTTCCTAATATTGAGTTGCTGCCCCATGTTGACTCCAATGCTTTCCACAGTTGTGTCAAGTTGGCTGGATGTCCTTTGGGTGCTTGACCATTCTTGATACACAAAACCTTTGAGGGTGAAAAACCCAGCAGCATTGCAGTTCTTGACACAAACCGGTGTGTCTGTCACCTGCTACCATACCCCATTCAAAAGGCACTTAAATATTGTGTCTTGCCCATTCACCCTCTGAATGGCACACAAACACAATCATGTCCTTCTTTAACCTGTCTCCTCTCCTTCATCTACATTGGATTTGGAAGTGGATTTAACAAGTGACATCACTTAGGGATCCCAGCTTTCACCTGGATTCAACTGGTCGGTCTGTCATGGAACGAGCAGGTGTTCTTAATAACAGAGGTGGCTAGCAATATGTACATTTGTGTGTGCGTGTCTGTGCATATGTGTGAGCATGGGTCTGTACTGTTCATCCTGAGCAGATGGTTTCACATTATTCCTGGTACTGATTTAACAGAGAAACAGCTTCATTGGGGTTAATTGTTCCAATCCATCTGTGCAGCCTAGTGTCGGTGTGTGTGTGTGTGTGTGTGTGCTGTAACATGTCGGGCCCTGAAACCCAAGTCCAATGCCAAGAGAGAGAGATGACAGGAGGGAGCGTGTTGACATATGGCAACCTAACCAGTCTGACTGAAATTGCAAAACGGGGGACTTTTCTTTATATCTTCCGTGCATGTGTGTGAATCTCTGTGTGTGTGTGGGTGTGTGTGTGCGCATGTATACATAGATATAACGTGTGTGTGTGTTTAACTCACCTCTCTGGTAATTGATAAACTCCTCCTTGCAGTTCTGCATGAGTCCGAGGATCCACTTGTGCTGGGCGGAGATACATTGCCAGGCAGGGTCCCCTGATGCATGCAGGTCAGACAGGTACCTGGAAGGAACACACACAGGTAAGGGTGAAAATGTGGGCGCAGCACTTCACAGGTGATACTGACACACTCAGGTGAGAAATGGGTGTAAACAGCACTTCAATAGGACACCCGTTAAAATCTAAACCCTGTGCCCTCGATCTCCCTCAGCCTTTGCCTTAACCTAACTTCCTCCCCAAAATCATCATCCCATACCCACAGTCCTCTTCACCAGTACATTCCCTGTACAGCTGCACTCGGTACTCTGTGGGATCATCACAAAAGAGTCTGAGTCACTGACTGCGGCTCTGCGCTGGCTTCATCACATAGCAGGCAGACCAGACTAATTTGTTCCTCATTACAGGAGATCCCTCTGAACCCCTAGCCAGCCAGTCTCTACAGTATGCCCCCACAAGACCTGGGTTCAAGCAGTATTTCCCAAATACTTTGGACATTTCATTGCCTAGAGTACCAGACGGGCGGGTTTTGGTATGCACTTTGGGGAATATTCTATTGGTTAAATTTGACCAGGCAAGTTCAATCAAGCACAGTATTTAAAAGAACATAAATTTAACCATTTTACTGTGACATGTGGTTCGTCTCTGTAGACATTGTACCAATGCGCCAGGATTAACACATCTGTAGAAGTTCCCGTGTCAGTTGGGACAGAGAGGACGAGTCAGAAACTGGAAGCGCGTCACCGGTAACGCCACAGCTAAATTACTCAAATGTAAACGTTACGTAAAACCCAGGTCTGGTTTAGCCAACCCTCCACAGCCCCCACCACATTCCCCACCACAGCCCCTCAGCCAGCTAACCAGCTAGTTCACCCCCAACACAGCCTGCTAGTCCCCTTAATGTGTGTAAGGTAAACTGGGGGTATGGTGGGCGTGTAAAGCTAGCTAGCTATAATGTAATGTAATGTAGGAGGATGAAAGATGGCTGCTGTGGTCTAGGGCTGCGCTCTCTCGTTCTGACGAGTCAGTCTGAGCAATAATAAACCAGCCAAGACCACAACTATGCAGGATGTCGGGAAAGGGGGCGAAAGAGGGAGAGAATGAAAATGAGACCAAGGGGAAAAGAGGAACAAGGATAGAGAGAGACAGATATTTAAGAGAGACAGGGAAGTGAGCGAGAAAGAGAAAATGAGAGAGGAGAAAGAACAAGACATGAAGAAAGATGTATTTTAAAAGTACATTTTCAGCCAAATGACCGCGGTCACCATAGTTACGGGGGGAAGACCGTCAGGTAAATAAAATAACCGTCATAACGTTAAAAAAAAAACATAACTAAAATGAAGACTGTTTCAGCAAGGGGTTGTTGCAAACCAATAAGCAACCGTGTTTCATCGCGTTGTAAAGAGTCCATGTTACCACGGAAACGGACTCAACCGCACGTCAGCAGCAGCCGTCTTCAGTCCACTGTTTGCTCCACAACACAGAATTCTAAAACTGTCTAGAGGATGCAGTTTTAGAGTTTTGTGGAACAAACAGCTCACTGAAGATGGCTGCAGCCGACGTGCGGTTGAGTCCGTATCCATGGTAACACAGTCCCGTTACACAATTATAAAATGAACGTGCCAGCCCTAAAGAAGAGGCAAACAACGAGTCAGAGACAGAAAGTAAGAAGAGCGAACAGAACGAATATGGGAAATGTAATACACTAAAACCATAAAGACATGACTAAATTTTGCACTGCGTGACATCTAACCCTCTACAGTGCAGTATGTGTATACATAGTGAGACCTTATGTATCTCTTCTGGTCAT